>NC_044386.1:66577177-66891743 GCF_006542625.1 Nomascus leucogenys
CCCAAGGGCACTATACTATTGGCAAGGAGATCACTGGCTTCTTGTTGGGCCAAATTCTCAAGCTGGCCAACCAGTGCACAAGTCTTCAGGACTTCTTGGTTTTCCATAGCTTTGGTTGGGGAACTGGTTCTGGGTTCACCTCCCTGCTGATAGAACGTCTCTCTGTTCATTATGGCAAGAAGTCAAAGTTGGAGTTCACTTACTCAGTGTCCCAGGTTTCCACAGCTGTAGTTGAGCCCTATAACTCCATTCTCACCACCCACACTACCTTGGAGCGCTCTGAGTGTGCCTTTGTGGTAGACATCTGTCATAGAAACCTCAATATTGATTGCTCAACCTACACTAATTTTAACTGCCTTATTCATCAGATTATGCCCTCTATCACTGCTTCTCTTAGAGTTGATGGCTCCCTGAATGCTGATCTGACAGAATTCCAGACCAACTTCGTGCCTATCCCCACATCCACTTTTTTCTGGCCACATATGCCCCTGTTATCTCTGCTGAGAAAGCCTATCATGAAGAGCTTTAGAGCAGAGATCATCAGTGCTTGATTTGAGCCAGCCAACCAGATAATGAAATGTGACCTTCACCATGGCAAATGATGGCTTCCCGCCTGTTGCACTGTGGTGACACCATGAAGATGTCAATGCTGCTGTTACCACCATAAAGACCAAGCACAATATCCAGTTTGTGGATTGGTGTCCCACTGGTTTCAAGGTTGGCGTTAATTACCAGCTTCCCATGGTGGTACCTGGTAGAGACCTGGCCAAGGTACAGAGAGCTGTGTGCATGCTGAGCAATACCACAGCCTTTGCTGAGGCCTGGGCTCACCTGGACCACAAGTTTTGACCTGGTGTATGCCAACCATGCCCTTGTTCACTGGTACATTCATGAGGGGGGCATAGAAGAAGGGTTTTCTGAGGCCCAATGAGGACATGACTGCCCTTGAGAAGGTTTATGAGGAGGTTGGTACAGATTCTGTTAAAGGAGAGGGTGAGAAAGAGGAGAGAAATATTAATTATCCATTCCTTCCAGCCCTGCAACATGCCTTACTCCCAGAATTTAAGCTTCAACATTAATTGACAGCATCAAAGCTTTCTGGTTAGATTGTTTACACTCACTGGAGATCAATGTTCCATATGTACTTGTAAGATTTTTCCATCATGTCTCAAAGTAAAGGCTTTAAGATTAAAAAAAAGAAAAAGGAGATTTCAAATAAAGGGAAAAACAGGATTTACCAAGACTTACATTTTAAATCATTACACATCAGCTGGGTCAGCCTTCTGATTACACTTCCTATCACAAACCCAGCATTAATGCATTTGGGAGCTGAAAATAACATCCATGGGAGTTAAAGTTCCCAGGAGTAAAAGTCTATTTGTAAAATAAATCAAGTTAGTCTTGTGTAATTACAGAAATAAATTGTGATAAGTTTTTTCAAGGCTATCATTGTAAATCTTGATCTAGTTGAACTCTATATTAAAGGAATGGCTTCGTTTGAGCAAGTGGAGAATGTGTCTGCAGAAATACAGTCCTACCTTGGGGAAAAAGTCGTGAATGTCAACTGTGGTATCTCAGGAATTAAATTGGTCAGGTGGATCTCTTAACTTGCCAATGTATTATTAATAATGGGCATTATTAAGTGAAATTGTTGGTTCTTGTCTAGAGTTAACAATGACTAGAAGCAACTCTTTCTCTGGCTAGTCTGAAAGATAGATTGCAAGTCTAATGAATGCCAAGATCTCTGACATCAGCCTCAGTGCTCTGATAACAGCTGATACCAGTGCTCTGGTATCAGCTATGAGGAGTTCCTTAATTAGCAGGACCTGGCATGAAGCAGGACATGCTATATATCAGTAGGGATTCTGGGATCCTGAAGGATACATTTAATATGTTTTGTGACGCATATACATATATTTTTTGAAAACAGTGACAATAGGAGAGTGACTTTTTTCTAGTCTAGCCAAAGGTTTGGCAATTTTATTTATCTCTCCCAAAAAACCAACTTTTCATTTTGTTGGTCTGTATTGTTTTTTTGGTCTCAATTTCATTTATTTCTGCTCTAACCTTTATTATTTCTTCTACTAATTTTGGGTTTGGCTTGTTCTTGCTTTTCTAGTTCCTTGAGGTGCATAATTGGGTTATTTGAAGTCTTTCCACCTTTTTGATACAGGTGTTTATTGCTGTAATCTTCCCTCTTAGTACTACTTCTGCTGTATCCCATAGATTTTGGTGTGTTGTATTTCCATTTCCATTTGTTTCAAGACATTTAAAATTTCCTTCTTAAAGTCTTTATTGACCCATGGTTCGTTCAAGGGCATGTTATTTAGTTTCCATGTGTTTGTGAAGTTTCTGAAGTTCCTCTTGTTATTGATGTCTAGTTTTATTCCATTGTGGTCAGAAAAGATACTTGATATGATTTCTACTTTTTTGAATTTGTTCAAAGTTGTTTTGTGCCATAAGATACAGTCTATTCTAAATCATGTTCCATGAAAAGAAGGTACATCCTGCAGCAATTGGATGAAATGTTCTGTAAATGTCAGTTAGACCTATTAGGTCTCATACATAGTTTAACCCTGGTGTTTCTTTATTGATTTTCTGCCTAGATAATCTGTCCATCACTGAGAGTGGAGTGTTAAAGTCCCCATATTATTATTGTATTGGAGTCTATTTCTCCCTTCAAATCTATTAATGTTTGCTTTATATGCTTGGGAGCTTTGGTGTTTGATGCATAGATACTTATAATTGTTATATCCTCTTGCTGAATTGACCCTTTAATAGTCAGTGACCTTCTTCGTCTCTTTTTACAGTCTTGATTTGTAGTCTATTTTGTCTGATATAAGTATAGCTACTCCCTTTTTTTGTTGTTTCTAGCTGCATGAAATATCTTTTTCCACTCTTTTACTTTCAATCTATGTCTTTGTAGATGAAATGGTTTTTTTGTAAACAGCATATAGTTGGGGCTTCTTTGTCCATTCAGCCACTCTTTGACTTTTAATTGAAGAATTTTGTCTGTTAACATTCATTATCATTATTGATATATAAGGACTTAATACTGTTGCCTATTTTCTGATTGTGTTGTAACTCCTGGCCTGTATGCTTTCCGTTGAGAAGTTTGTTGCCAGATGAATTGGAGCTCCTTGATATGTTACTTGCTTCCTTTCTCTTGCTTCTTTTATGATTCTCTCTTTGTCCTTGACCTTTGAGAGTTTGATTATTATATGCCTTGGGGTACTCTTATTTGGGTCAAATATGTTTGATATTCTCTGACCTTCCTGTACTTGAATATTTATATCTTTCTCAAGTTTTTACAAGTTTTGTTATTTCTTTGAATAAGCTTTCTACCCTTTGCTCTTGCTCAACTCCCTGTTGACTATCAAAATTCTTAGATTTGATCTTTTGAGGTAATTTTCCTTATTTTGTAGTTGATCTTTATTACTTTTCATTCATTTTTCTTTTGTCTCCTCTGTGTATTTTCAAATAGCCTATCTTCAATCTCTGATTCTTTCCTCCACTTAATCCATTCTACTGTTGAGAGCTTATAACAAATTGTTCAGTTTAGCAAATAAATTTCTCAGTTTGAAAAATTTCTATTCTTTTTTTGTGTTATTTCAATCTCTTTATTAAATATTTCTGATACATTTCTGAATTGCTTTTCTGTGTTAGCTTAGAAATCACTGAGTTTCCTTAAACCACTATTTTGAGTTCTTGGTGAAAAAGTTCATATATTGCCTTCTTGCCTTGCTTTTCTTTTTTTCTTTTACTTTAAGTTCTGGGATACGTGTGCTGAACGTGCAGGTTTGTTACATAGGTATACATGTGCCATGGTGGTTTGCTGCACCTATCAACCCGTCATCTAGGTTTTAAGCTCTGCATGCATTAGGTATCTGTCCTAATGCTCTCTCTGCATGCATTAGGCATTTGTCCTAATGCCTTCTTGCTAGGGTCAGTCACTGATTCCTTGCATTGCTTGTTTGGGGAGATCATGGTTCCCTGTTTGCTGCTGTTTCTTCTGGATGTATATCTATGTCTTTGCATTGAAATATTAGTTTTCTATTCCGGCCTTCTCTGCATAACTTGTTTTGGTTTTTGTTGCATATATTTGGTTAGAGGTTCTTTACTGCTAGGTCACTGCCTCCTTTTCAGCTCTAGGTGGTGCCTTAAGCCCAGGTTTCACCTTGGCTCCAGTAAACACTCCGAGTACAGCTCTTCCTGAATAGGAGAGGTTCCAAAGGGAATTTTCTGGCATTGTAGGAAGGCCGGCTAGGGGTTTTTGCTCAGGGGATCTGTGGGATGGATCTCCTATAGCATGGTGCTGCTGAGCAGCCACTCTGATTTGGCATCTCCTTTGGCAGAGTTACGGAGCAGAGCTTCCAGGGCTGGGGATAGTAATCCCATCTTCCCTCTTTGTCTCTGCCTGTCCTCCGGGATATTTCTCTCTTCAGGCACTCAAGATACTTTCTGCAGGTTAAGACAGGGACAGGTCTCCCGCCAGGAAACCCAACATCATGGGAAAACTGGTTGTCCACATCAATCTCACTTTCTCCAATATGGAAACAAGTGAGGCTGGGCGTGGTGGCTCACGCCTGTAATCCCAGCACTGTGGGAGGCCGAGGAGGGCAGATCACAAGGTCAGAGATCGAGACCATCCTGGCTAACACGGTGAAACCCCGTCTCTACTAAAAATACAAAAATTAGCTGGATGTGGTGGTGGGCACTTGTAGTGCCAGCTACTCGGGAGGCTGAGGCAGGAGAATTGCTTGAACCTGGGAGGCAGAGGTTGCAGTGAGCCAAGATCCTGCTACTGCACTCCATCCTGGCTACAGAGCAAGACTTCATCTCACACAAAAAAAAAAAAAAAAAGAGAGAGAGAGAGAGAAAAGATAAAAGAAACTAGTGACCAAGTAAGTTGGAGGAAAATTTTCTGTGGACTTAGTGCCCAGCAGAAAGGGGAGTCTTATTTTCTTACAGTCTTCTCAGTGTTTTTACACTCCTCTGTGGCCCCAAGAACCATCTCTCTTCATAACTTGAGTTCTAAAATACTTCTCGTGATAATCTTGGTGCTGTATATTTGTTTTTGGTTTTCTACAAGAAGGAATAAGAACAGCTTGCTTCAACACTGCCGCTTTGAAACCAAGTCAGACTGGCTGATCTTTAAGGTCCCATCTTCTATCACAGTTAGTTTTGCCTGTTTTTATTCTTTGTATAAGTTGAATCATTTGTGTTTGCCTTCTCAAATCCATTTCTCTGAATGATGTGAGGTAGGGTTCAGCAGATTAACTGAGTACTATTTATTCAAAAGACCATCCTACAGTGCACTGCAGTACAATGTAGTAACATCTTTGTCATAAATCAAGTGATTATATATATGTGGATCTGTTTCTGTAATTTCTTTTGTTACATTGGTATATATTTCATCTCTTTTGCCAACATTTCACTGTTTTAATTACTGTAACTTTATGATAAGTTTTGGTTAACTTTTGCATATCCTTTAGCTATATTCTTCAAGATTATTGGCAATTTTTAGTCCTTGTATAAATTCTAGAATTATTTTGTCAGTTCCACAAAAAAACTTGCTAGATTTTTATTGGGATTACACTAAATCTATAGATCAATTTGGGGAAAATTGGCATCTTACAACCTAGGAATATGGTAACTCTTTCCATTTACTTAGGCCTTCTTAAACTCAATAACGTTTTATAGTTTTTTGTATAAAGATCATGGTCATTTTTTGTTAAATTTATTCCTAGGTATTTATTTATACTAGTGTAAGTGATACTTTCTACAATTACATTTCTGGTTGTTTGTTACTAATATATAGAAATACATCTTTGTATCTTGCACTAGTATTTAGCAATCTCAGTGAATTCACCTATTTCTTATAATTTGACTATAGATTATTTTGGGTTCTCTACATACATAATTATGTCATCTGTGAATACAAAAGTTTTTTTCTTCAATCTTTATAGTTTTAATTTCCTTTTCTACCTATATGCCTTTCATTTTCTTTTTCACCCTTATTGGCCTTTTGAAGGCCTCCAGTACAATGTTGAATAGAGGTGGTCAGAACAAGTATCTTTGTTTCTTCCCAGTTTTAGGGGCAAACGTTCAATATTTCACCACTAAGTATAGTGTTTGCTATAGGTTTTTCCATATAATCTGTATCAGATTTTAAGAATTTCTTTCTATTCCTAGCTTGCTAGGTGTTTCTTTTTTAATCATTAATGTATGCTGAATTCTAACAAATGCTTTTTCTGTATCTATCAAAATGATCATATGCTTTCCTTTATTTATTTATTTTTATTTTACTTTAAGTTCTGGGATACCTGTGCTGAACGTGCAGGTTTGCTACATAGGTATACATGTGCCATAGTGGTTTGCTGCACCCATCAACCCATCATCTAGGTTTTAAGCTCCATGTGCATTAGGTATTTGTCCTAATGCTCTCTCTCCCCAATCATATGCTTTTCTTTATTTTGTTAATGTGGTGGATTACATTGATTTATTTTTTCTATTGATTGGATTTTTTCTACTTGGGGCCATAAGTTACTACTCTTCACATGCCTGGTAATTTTTCATTGGATGCTGGACATTACAAATGCTGTGTTGTTGGATGTTTGGATTTTGTTGTCTTCCTTTAAAGAGTGTTGAGGTTTGTTTTGGCAGGCAGTTACATGTGGATTAGATCTACCTTTTTGATGTTTGTTTTTAAGCTTTGTTACACAGGTGTAGAGTACCTTTACTCTGGGGCTAACTTAGCTCCATTACCAAGCTATGACCCTTCTCTGGTTCCTGTTGGATGCCCCAGGTTTTCAGTGAAGTATTTCTACTTGGGTTGATATAAATTAAAACCTTTTCTATTGTATGAGCTCTAGGAATTGTTTAGTAGAGCTCCCAGGCAGTTGTCCTTTGACCTCAGGAAGTTTCACTCCATGCATGTACAGATTAGTATTCAGCCAAGACTCAAGGGGACCGACCCCTCTTTAGATTTCTGGAGCCCTTTCTTTGTGTAACTTCCTCCTTTTAGTTACTCTGCCTTACAAATTCTAGCCAGCACAGTCTTCCCAAGTTTCTGTCTCTCTTTTTTTTTTTTTTTTCCAGCATTCAAAATCTTTTTAATAAGAGAGTAGGATCCAGGGTTAGTTTTTGTAGCCTCGGCTGGCCCGTTGGCCTCTGGCACGCTCGAACTTCCGGCCCTTGGAGCGGACGTAAGGTTTGGTGTGGCTGTGCGGGGTTCCTGGGGCCTTGCCGAAATGCCGGTACACCTCTCGGCCCTTGCGAGGACCGGCGAGCAGGACAGTGCCGCAGCCGTTGGGGGAGTCCAGGGCCAGCTGGTCGAAAGTGAGGATCTTGTCCCCTGCCCTGAGGATGCGGCTGCGGGCCCGGCTGGCCACGCACAGTGCACATACCTTCAGTTTGGGCACCTCCTGAACCCGCACATCATCCGTTATGGTCCCCACAACCATGGCCGTTTTGTTTTCCCGGCCAGGAAGCTTCATCTTCCGGATCATCCGGGAAAGGGACAGAGGCGGCCGGTTGGTACGACTCATAAACAACCTCTTCAGCACAACCTGGTTGAATGTGGAGTTGGTTCTTCTGGCCAGAAACCTGTACAACTTGACCAACAGCCTCAGGTAGATATCCTGGCTCTTGGGCTCCTTGCGCCGAACCTTCCGGTCCTTGTTGTGGCGGATATCGACTCCCACGATGGCGCCTCCTGCTCGGCCAGGACCGGAAGGAGCAAGTTTCTGTCTCTTAAATTCAGTGAGACTGCTGGGCTTCTACTTAGGTTCCCCCTTGGTAAAGGCAAACTGCTGCTCTTCAAAAATTGCCTGTAGGCGAAAGCCAGGGCAATCACAGGGCTAACTCTTTCCTTTTCTTCCTCTCCAGGATGATGAAACTATGCTGCCTGTTGGTCAATGTCTGAAAATAGTTGCTTCATATATTTTGTCCACTTTTACTTGATTATAGTGGGGATGTACTGGGATGAGCAGAAGTAGAAGTTGACATTGTTTTTTTTTTCAAATATTAAATTAACCTTACAATCCTAATCTTTTTAAATAAGTACTATATTACGTTTGCTAGTATTTTATTTAGCATTCTTGTATTCATGTTTATGAGAAAGATTGGTCCATCAGAATAATAATTATTATTGTACCATACTTGTTAGGTTAAATATCAAGATTAGAGTGACTTCATAAACTGAATTGGGAAGTCCTTTTTTTTTTTTTTTTTTTTTGAGACGAGGTTTCATTCTGTGGCCCAGGCTGGAGAGCAATGGTGCAATTTTGGCTCACTGCAACCTCCACCTTCTGGGCTCAAGTGATCCTCCCACATCAGCCTCCCAAGTAGCTGGGACTACAGGTGCACACCACCATGCCTGGCTAATTTTTGTATTTTTTTGTAGAGACAGAGTTTCACCACGTTGCCCAGGTTGGTCTCAAACTCCTGGACTCAAGAAGTCTGCCTACCTTGGCCTCCCAAAGTGCTAGGATTACAGGCAGCAGGGTGTTTTCTTGTTTTGTTTTGTTTTGTTTTTTGAGTACTCTATTTTTATTCACTGGAAGTGTTTTTTGTAACATTGATATTATTTCTTCTTTAAACACTTGGAAAAATTCAACAGTGAAACAATCTAAGGCTAGATTTCTTTGTGGGAAGATTTTAAATTTCAGATTCAATGTATTTATCAATGTATGACTACACTATTTCTTTTTGTGTTGGTTTTGGTAAGTTGTGTTATCTTAGGAATTTGTCCATTATAAAGCTGAATTTTCAGATTTATATTGGGAAAAGTAATATATAATATGTTCATAGCACAGCTTTAGCTATATCCCACACATGCTGTATCACATTTTCATTAACATTCTGTTCAAAATGTTTTCTAATTTCCATTGTGATTTCGTTTTTAACCCATGTTTTTTCATTTTCACTGAAAATGTTTTAGAACATTAATGGAGATGATGGTTGCACAACATTGGGAATGCACTAAATGCCACTAAATTCTTCACTTAAAATGAAAAATTTTAAATTTCATGTTATTATTCACTTTAAATTGGTTAGTTTTGTGTGAGTTTCACCTCAACAAAAAATACTTTTTAAGAAGTGGGCTGGCTTTGGTGGCTCACGCCTGTAATCCCAGCACTCTGGGAGGCCGAGGTGGGTGGATCACCTGAGGTCAGGAGTTGGAGACCAGCCTGGCCAACATGGTGAAACCCCGTCACTACTAAAAATACAAAAATTTGTTGGGTGCATGATGGCACATGCCTGTAATCCCAGCTAGTTGGGAGGCTGAGGCAGGAGAATTGCTTGAACCCAGGAGGTGGAGGTTGCAGTGAGCCGAGATCGTGCCGTTGCACTCCAGCCTAAGCGACAGAGCAAGGCTCTGTCTCAAAAAAAAAAAAAAAAAAAAAAAAAAAAGTGGATTACTTAATTTCTAAGCGTTTGGCCATTTTTCTTCTTTTTGTTATTAATTTCTAGCTTCGGCTGCATGCAGTGGCTCATGCTTATCATCCTAGCACTTTGGGAGGCTGAGGTGGGCAGACTGAGCCCAGGAGTTTGAAACCAGCCTGGGCAACATGGCAAAACTTTGTCTCTGCAAAAAAATGAAAGAAATTAGCCAGGCATGGTGGCAGATACCTGTAGTCCCAGCTACTTGGGAGGCTGAGGTAGGAGGATCACCTGAATCCAGGAAGGTCGAGGCTGCTGTGAGCCATGATGGTGCCACTGCACTCTAGCCTAGGCGACAGAGGGAGAGACCCTGTCTCTAAAAAAAAAAAAAATTCTAGCTTCTCTACTGCAGTCAGAGAACCTAGCCTGTATTATGATAATCCTTTTAAATTTTTCATGACTTTTCCAGTACATGTTCCACGTACACTTGGAAAGATTGTGCTGTATATTCTATCGTACTTAGGTATATATAAAAATTTGGCCGAGTTTGTTAATCATTTTGTTCAAATCCCTTATACCCCCTCATGTTTTGTGGGGTTTTTTTCTGTCTGCTTGTTCTATCAGTTATTGTTTCGTGGGTTTTTTTTCTGTCTGCTTGTTCTATCAGTTACTGTGAAATGTGTGTTTTTAAAAAAATCTCAGTGTAATTACAGGTTTATTTCTATTTTTAGTTCCATCAAATTTGCCATGTGGGTTTTGAGGCTGTGTTATTAAAAGCATACAAACAAAATTATACCTTCCTGATGGATAGTCTTTATTATTATTATTATTATTTACAACTGTCTGTCTTTAACTCTCAATATGCTTCTCATTTTAAAATCTACTTTGTCTTATATTAGTATAGCTTCACCAGGCTTCTTTTGGTTGCTTTTTGAATGGCATATTTTTTCCACTCTTACATAACCTTTCTGTGTCTTTGTATTTAGGATTTTTCTGTTGTAAGCAACATATTGTTGGACTTGGGATTTGATTGTACCTATTTACAAGCTAATAAGTTATGCATTGCTGGCAGAAGGCCTAAGACTCCTGGGTGATAAGCAGAAGACTCACTCAGCACAGTAAGTGGCATGAGTGTCAGCATGTTTGCCTCTGTCAGTTCCTCCTTCTCCCCAAGCCCTACAAGAGGTAATGTGAAGGGTCCAGCTGAAGGCCTGAGTGCTCAGTGGATTGTGTTATAGGAGAGAAATAATGGGCAATGCATTTTACAGCAAGCATCAAACAAGCCTGCTCTTTGTCCCAGAAGGAAACATAACCTCATCCCCCGAGGCTACTTGCTGCAAACTCAACTCTATGGAGAAACGGCCTGAGAAAAGAGCAGTCTTGTATTGGCACACCCTACAGGAGCGTGGAGGGATACTCTATGATGATGAGCTGATTTATTCCACTTTGGCATTCTGTCATATTTTGCTTGATGTATTTCAAGACTATGTTATTAGATATACACAAATTTAGAATTATATTCCTGGTAGATGGGCCTTTTCATCAATAGCAAATGTCCTTAACTCTAGTAATGCTTTTTGACTTAAAGTGTACCTTGTCTTATATGACAATATAACTACCCCACTTGTCTTTTGGTTAGATTTGTCATGGCGTAGGTATTCTCATCCTCTTGCTTGATCTTTCTGTTTCTTTATATTTAAGGATTTTTTTTGTAAGCAACATGTATAATTAGTCAAGCTATCTTTGTCTTTTAATTAGAGTATGTTTGAATTTTATGTAATTACTGGTGTATTTTGATTTACTTTAACTGTTTTATTTCTCCATGTTTTATGTTCCTTTTTCTCATCTTTCTTGCCTTCTTTTGGATATATAAAGGAATTTTAATTATTCCATTTTCTCCATTCTATTAGTTTGTTAGTAATTCATTCTTTCACCCGTGAGCCTGAAGATTACAACAGGCATTGTGGCTTATTACAGTCTACTAAGAATGGATACTTATTTCACTTCCCAGATGATGCTGCCAATGCTAAGACCTTATAAAACAACTACCTTGGCCACTGCTTTGTGCAATTGTTCTTGTATAGAGATTTTTTTACCTTTTTGTTTCAGACAGAGTTTCGCTCTTGTCGCCCAGGCTGGAGTGCAGTAGCGTGATCTCGACTGGCTGCAACCTCCGCCTCTCCGGTTCAAGCAATTCTCCTGCCTTAGCCTCCCAAGTAGCTGGGATTACAGGCACTTGCCACCAAGCCCAGCTAATTTTTTGTATTTAGTAGAGACGGGGTTTCACCATGTTGGTCAGGCTGGTCTGGAACTCCTGACCTCAGGTGATCCACCCACCTCAGCCTCCCAAATTGCTGGTATTACAGGCATGAGCCACCACACGCGGCTTTTTCTACCTTGTAATTTTTCTACCTTGTAATCAAAACATTATTATTGTTTTATAAGCTAATATTCATTTAGATTCACCCTTTCCATTGCTCTTCATACCTTCCTACCATTTTGTGCTTCCTTCTGGATAATTTTCTTTCTTTATGAAGAATTAAAGCTTTTAAATGTTTCCTTTCATGCAAATGTGCTGCTGACAAATTCTCTGTCTGGAGATGTCTTTTTTTCACCTTTAATTTTGAAGGGTATATTCACTATGTATAGAAGTCTAGATTGTCAATTATTTAAGCACTTTAAAAATTGTCAGTTTATTTTCTTATGCCTCTGTCTCTCATTGGAAAAGTCAGCTCTCAGTCTTTTTCTGCTCCTTTGAAGATAATGTCTCTTTTCTCTTGCAGCTCTTTAAAATGTTGTGTTTGATTTTTTTTTTTTTTTTTTTTTTTGACAGTCTTGCTCTGTCATGCAGGCTGGAGTGCAGTGGCACAATCTCAGCTCACTGCAACTTCTGCCTCCCCAGTTCAAGCGGTTCTCCTGCCTCAGCCTCCCACCAAATAGCTGGGATTACAGGCCTGTGCCACCACACCTGGCTAACTTTCATATTTTTAGCAGAGATGGGATTCTACCATGTTGCCAGGCTGGTCTCAAACTCCTGGCCTCAAGTGATCTGCCTGCCTCGGCCTCCTAAAGTGCTGGGATTATAGGTGTGAGCCACTATGCCTGGCCTGTCTTTGATTTTCCTCAGTTTGCCTAGAAGGTGCCTAGATGCAGTCTGCATATTTTTGACTCACTTTTCTTCCAGCACACCAATCCCCTCTTCAGCTCTGCTCTGCTTGCTATTAAACCCATCTACTGAGTTCTAATTTTAGTTGTACTTTTCATCTTCATAATTTTCATTCTATTCTCTTTTAACAAATTCCAATTCTTTGAGCAAACTCCTGTCACCAATTTTCTTGAGCATATTGATTACAGTTATTTTAGTGTGCCCAATTACTCCAGTATCTGGAGTTGTCTGTTGTCAGATTTTTCTTTCAGTCCTGTATCTTGCTATGCCTGACAATTCTTTAATGAATGCCTGACATTGTATCTGAATGATTGTGCAGGCTCTGGATGATGTTTTCTCCCTCCAGACAGGATTTACCTTCTTCTTTTGCAAGCAGCCAGAGGCAGATCACGCCAGTCCAGCTGGGACCATGCTGCCTCCCTGGCTGGTTTGCTGTCTTTGAGAAGGTCCATCTAGCTCTGGCTTACCCTCTTCCTAAGATGTAGCCCTGTAAAGATCCCAGCTAGGCGCCTGGGATATTTTTCAGGTCCTCCTTGACAAGTTCTGAACTCAGGTTTTGTCTCCATAACATTATGAGACTGTCTGAAACCCTACTTTGCCTTGCACCCACTTTCTTTTTGACTTTCAAGCCTCTTGTACAATTTAATCAGAAAATAACTTGAAAACTGATGCTGATGTTGGCCTCACATTTTTGCACCCCTCTTCTCTCTGGCTTCTTGATTCTCTACAAGTCCTAATTGCCTTGGCAACTTCTAACTTTAATTTTTATCTTCTCAGACACATCAAATTGTCTAAAACTGCTTTAAAATCACCATTATACTTAAGAGAAAACTTCCCTAAGCCACATTTGTCCAAAGCCACAAAATTAAGTGAGAGAACTGGGATTAGAGCTTTGACTCCAAAGTCTGTCATTATCTAAGCTATTTCAAAATATAGCCATTTTGTTGTGTTTACCTACAAGGGTCTGGCTCAGAGTTTGGTTTTATTGTCTATGATGATATTAGAAAAGTTGCTTTATGATATTGAGAATACAGTAAGATCATAAACCTACTTTCCTCTCTATTAAATGGAGATGATAAACTCTTTAGTCAGTGTTTTGCTGATAAAGCCGTAAGTTGTTTCATGCAGTTCCTCTTTGGTTTAGTCACCATGGTTATTAATTTATTTACATCATTATTATTTAAATTTATTTAAGAATGATGTAATATTTAGTTACATCATTTTTATTTAAAAATTTTTTAGTTCCTTGCAAATCCAAGGTCAGAGAAATCTTCATTTGCATTTATTCCTAATTTGTACCTAATTTGTGTATTTAATTTAGAACATAATAAGGATATATGCTCATGATCATGTTATTATTTATTGCAAGAAGAGTCAGTACTCCTCTCGCACCAGAAGAAAAACCAAACAGACGCTATTTCAACTTAGCAGGATATGGAGTTGTACCATTGCCTCTTGTCAGCCCTGCTTATATAATTCAGAAGAAGAGCACTTGCCACTGTTGAACAGACTTTTTCACAGAGGGCCTGGGTGTGCAGCACCCTGCCAAGTTTCCTATTAGTTATGGAGAAAAGCCATTTGTATTCTGAAATTGCAAATCAGCCAGGCAATCACCACACAGAAATAGCCCCCATGAAAATAAAGCAGTGCTATATTTGAAGCCTTAATCATGTGTATTTATAGACCTGAGTTTAGTTCTATTTGGAAAATTTCACATTATACAGTAACATTGTGATTACCAACATACTCAAAGGGTGAGGGGATGGGATGTTTGATCCACTTAAATTTTCTGAGTAATGAGGAGTTAGTCACAAAGAATTTTTCTGTCCACTTACTAGTGAATGCCTTTCAAAAATTGCTTTAGTCAGCTCAAAGGAGATCAGAAAGCCAGCTATGAGTTATTCTGGGTGGGATAAGTAGGGAAGTGTGTTCTCGACAGATTTGTCATTGATTCATAAAACCCCACCATGAGAGATTCAGTCTTATAGCTTAGGACCCTGTTCCAAATTAAAATGAAAACTACTTGGGTTGGCTAACATTGCACATATTAGTGTTTTAGGACTTAGTATTAATAAGTGTATCAGGACATTTTCTGGGAGAAGATTTGAAGAGATAGAAGGTACTAGAAGGCCTTGGGTACCTGGGGTGAGAGAGTGGTGTTGCTTGTTTCCCAAGTCTGCTCTGGGCCAGGCCTGTCAGCACACAGTCTACCCTTCTTCAATGAACACGTGTCAGATATTGATCAGCTGACCTATAACCAGCATTTTATGGGACCCCCTCAAACTCAGCACACGCAGAAGGACTCATCATTCTTCCTCACCCTCGCATCTGCTTCGCGATGCTCCTAGTATTCATGCTTACAAGGAAAGGCACCAGTGAACAAACACTTGCAGGAGGTGAGGGAGGGAGACATTCAGAGACCTAGAGCAAGAGTATTCCAAGCAGAGGGAAAGGCACCTTGAGGGCCCTGACACAGGACCTGGCCCAGGGTGTTCAAGGTGAATGAAGGGAGCAGTGGCAAAAGAGGAGGCCAGACAGGAGCTCTGTAGAAAGCATTTTCTACTGTTCAAATAAGAAAGCTTCGAGTTGTCTTTGTCTTCTTTCTCTGCCTCTATCCCCTGACTCAGCCTTTCCTCAAGTGCTCTGAAACATTCCTCAAAATTGTGACCTCCTCTCCATTCCCACTGCTACCACAATCAGTTCCTCCCAGCTGCTTTCCCTGACTATGGCTTTTCCCTCCCAAATCTGTCCTCCATTTTGCTGCTACAGTTAGCCTCTCCAATCACGTAGCTCATCATGTTATTCCCCTCTTCAGCATCCTCAACAGCTCCCCGTTATCTATGCTGGCACTTTCCAATCGGACTTTCTGCAAAGAAGGAAATGTTCTGGAATCTGTGCTGTTCAGTGTCCACATGTGCATTTGAAATGTGGCTAGTGAGACTGAGAAATTGAATTTTAAATTTTATTTAATTTTAGGTAATTTAAATGGTTACATGTAGCTAGTGGCTACATATGGTATTGAACAGCCCAGCGCTGATATCATTTTTAATCTTTTGGAAAAGCCAGGTTTCCTTTCCTTTTTTGACTCTAATGAGAGCTTCATTTTCCCTTAAAACTTCAGCTACAATACTTTTGCGTGTATTCTAATGGTTTGTGAATCTATGGAGCCCATCTACGTATCTGCAGTTAGGAACCTCTGGCCTAGAAGGTAATGTCTAAGCCCATTTTGGGGGCTCAAGACAGCACTTGGAAAATGTCCTCTGTCTTAAGCTAGATTCTATGAGCTGATTGTTCTGAGTGACAGGAAGCAGACTATTTGGAGGAATTAATGATGATCGGGAAAGGAAGCCAGGGACCAGTCCCAGTAGGGCAGTATTACATGTCAGGTGGCACAGCATCTGGAGTCGAGGAGAGCAAGAAGGGATTGGAAAATGTAATGGGGCAAGGCAACATCGTATGCCCTACCAGCTGCGAAAGAAGCAAGGCGGTTGTGCTGGTTCTGGGACACTATAGTCAACCCAGAAGGATCAGGCTGGAAGATGTTGGCGTCATTTCATGTGCTCTGTGCTGCCATCATGCTGTGCACATCCTTCCCTGGTCCCCAAATCCAGGATGTTTCCATATGGTTGTTCACATGGCTTCTTTTGCTAAAAAGCCCTTTCTTGCTGCCCTAGCAAACTCCTTCTACAAGGTCAAATTCATCCCCTCTGTGAAGATTTTCCCACCTCCCTTTCTTATGAAATCAGTCACTCCTCAGCTGTGCTCTCCCATGGCTGCCTCTCTCAGCCTTCCAGCCACCCAATGTGGATTAGTAGTTTTGGAGTCAGATGGACCTAACTCAAAAATAACTGAAGTAGCTCTGCCACTTGCTAACTGGGTGATCTTTGACCACATTGCTATAGTTCCCTCATCTGCATGATTGGGGTCATGATAGCATCTGTGAGGAGTTGTTATAAAGACTAAATATGTTGAGATATGGTAATTGACCAGTATAATGCAAGACATATAGTTGGACTCAATAAATAGTAGCTGTCATTACCATTTTTATGACTGTTGTCATCTGGCTGGTAGCATTATCCCATGATGGTACAGTTAGTTGCTTGTGGATGTCCTTGTCTCCCACACAAGACTGAATTCAAGAGTAGCTTTCCTGTTTGAAGCAGCTTAGAAACCACCTGATATGAACAAGAGGCATACGCCTTGGTTTGCTTGTCCAAAAAGTTTCAGATATTATTTAATTGGCCAAAACTTTTTGGGATGCCCTTGCCAGGCATCAGACCCTTCCATTGGATAGAACCGTAGTATAATAAATAGGGACCAGCCTTTCACCTGCTTTGTATGGTTTGAAATGTTCTAAAAGATCTGGTCAAACATGTTCCTTCTCAGTCCCAGCATTGTCCAAATCCTCTGCTTTTGGCACACATTGGTTTAGCAAATCAGTGCTGGAGAACAGCACGCTGAGGGAGGAAGACACAGGACAGGCATAGCCTGAGTGGGGAAAAGACCTGAGATGCCGCTGTTGCTATTGCTGCTGATAATGATGCTGAAGGTAATCGTGATGGTGATCATGATGGTGATGATGATGGTGAGGGTGAGGCTGGTGATAACGATGAGGATGGTGGTCGTGGTGAGGGTGATGGTGATGATGATGATGATAATGATGATGGAGATGGTGATGATGGTGATGGAGATGGTAATGATGGAGATGGTGATGATGGTGAGGGTGGTGATGATGACAGTGATGGTGTTGGTAGTTGTGATTATGATGGTGATCGTGGTAGTGATGATGGTGGTGGTGACAATGATGTAATGATGGTGATGGTGATGGTGATGATTATGGTGATGGTGGTGGTGGTGATGTTGATGACAGTGATGGTGATGATGATATTTACCGAGCACTTATGCATCAGATACTGTGATATGTGTTTTATGTAAATGATTACATTTGATGCAAACCCCATGGTACTATAATATTTTCTGTTATGCAGATAAGGAAATCGAAGCTTAAATTTCTTAAGGAAATTAAGAAGCATGCCCAAGTTTTACATAGCTGGTAAGTGGTGGAAGCAGGATTTGAATTGGGATATTTGAGTACAGGGCCTATACTGTGACTGGCTCATGCATGGAAGTGCTGCCCAGAAGGGTGGACTCTGGGTTTAGTGAAACAGGAGAGGCTGGTATGTGCCACTAGGAAATAAGACAGAGGCTCTGGGGATGTGGAGAAGGACCTGCTGAGACAATTGGTTACACAGAATTTATTTTTGTCTATTATTGAAATACATGTGATGGTGAGCTGGCTCACTCTGGCCTCTTAAATGAGTAAAAGCCCTCACGTGGCTTTTGGAAATGTTTTTCTAGTGGACAGTGGTGCATTGACAGATCCTCAAATGTCACTGCTGGCCAAACAACATCTATCCTTTGGCACCACTGGCAGCATCAATGATGGACAAAATTTATTAATGTAGCACCCATGGTGCTCTTAAGACGTGGCTGCTTTTATTAGTAAAACATATAATAGGTCCACTTACATTCTTTATGAAGGAAAAATAAAAACGGTTTCTCCTTGATCCTTTTGTATTTATTATTTTTTCAGAAATGACTAGAGTCTTGGCTTCAAAAAAGGATGAATGACTGCTTGGTGCTGACTCACCACTCAGCTGTGACTGCCTCTGGCCAAGAGGGAGGCTCAGGCAGGCATCTGCACAGTAGCTGCCTACCATTAAGGTGGTGCTTGCTGGATTGTGACTGCTCAAAAGCCTCTCCTGCTTCTGACTCATGGCCTGGACTCTTCCATGGGTTCCTGTCTGCTTCCTAACAACATTCACTGCAACCTTCCCTAGTCACAGGTTTTAAGCTTCTCACTGCCCTCCCCAATCTGTTTCAGTCCCCTTGTCTTCACTGGCCTGTTTTCTCCTCCACTTACCATTACTCAATGGGGCAGAGAGTCAATTCTCACCTCTCTTTTCCTTTGCACTTTCACCGAGGCCCAAATGAAATGTTTTCCTCCTTCTTCTTGAATAGAGAAGGTATGCAGTAGCACTGTAGACTGAGAAGCCAGGAGGCACAAAGTCTGAATCCCAGCAGCCTTGATTTAACCAGATTTTTAAGGGCCATTCCAGCTCCAAGATGCTGTGATTAAATCTTGCCTGGAGCATTGAACAAAGAAAAACTTTGCCATTGTGGGGTCACTAAGACATCTAAAATCTGACCACTTGGAGGAAGGAGGTGTGGATATTAACAGAGATGTTTATGTGTGGAGGGGAGCCATAAGAAAGCTTATGAGCTAAGGCCACCTTCTTGGTGTGGTGGCCTAAATGTCCTAGGAGATTGTCCTTTTCATTTCTTTTCAAGCCTGGGAAGCTAGCATGGCCCCACTTAACAACTCAGCAGGGGAAGTTCACCAATCATGTATCCATTTGTGTGGAGCATCTGAAGGATGCTGGCCGTCCTGCAGCTGTATATGTTGCTTGGGGTCGGCATTAATCATTACCTAGTGAGCTCCAAACTCTCGCTCACCTGAATGTGGCAATGTGCATAGACAAATCCATTTTTTTTCTTTTTTTTTTTTTTGAGTCTCGCTCTGTCACCCAGGCTGGAGTGCATTAGAGCGATCTTGGCTCACTGCAACCTCTGCCTCCCAGGTTCAAGTGATTCTCCTGCCTCAGCTTCCTGAGTAGCTGGGACTACGGGCACATGCCACCATGCCCAGCTAATTTTTGTACTTTTAGTAGAGATGGGGTTTCGCCATGTTAGCCAGGGTGGTCTCAAACTCCTGACTTCAGGTAATCCACCTGCCTCGGCCTCCCACAGTGCTGGGATTACAGGCGTGAGCCACCATGCCTGGCCCAAAATCTTAAAGATAGGAAATTTATGCTTGGGTATCTTTGCTTCTCCCAGGCATTTACAATTATTCATTCATTCATTCATTCATTCATTCATTCATTCATTACCATATCTGGAGAGCCAGAGAAATGCAAAAACGTTGGTAGACTGCTGTCATCACCATCATCTCTAGAAAAGGTAAGAGGAAACCAATCTAGGTGTTGCCTGTGCTTTGGGGGGTATTACTCAAGATATTTTTGCCCAGACTGATGTCTTGGAGAGTTTCCCGTGTTTTCTTGTAGTAGTTTCATAGTTTGAGGTCTTAGATTTAAGTCTTTAATCCAAATTTATTTGACTTTTGTATGAGGTGAGAGATAGGGATCCAGTTTCATTCTTCTGAATATGGATATCCAGTTTTCCCAGCATCAATTATTGAAGAGACTGTCTTTTCCCCAATGTACATTCTTGGCAACTTTGTCAAAAATGAGTTCACTGTAGGTATGTGGATTTGTTTCTGGGTTTTCTATTCTGTTCCATTGGTCTATGTGTCTGTTTTTATGTCAGTACCATGCTGTTTTGGTTACCATAGTCTGCAGTATACTTTGAAGTCAGGTAACATGATTCCTCCAGTTTTCTTCCTTTTACTCAGGAAAGCTTTAGCTATTCTAGTTTTTTTTGATTCCATATACGTTTTAGGACTTTTTTTCTATTTCTATGCAGAATGTATTGGTATTTTGATAGAGATTACATTGAGACTGTATATTGCTTTAGGTAGTATGGATATCTAAACAATAGTGATTCTTCCTATCCATGAACATGGAATATCTTTCCATGTCTTTGTGCCCTCTTCAGTTTCTTTCATCAGTGTTTTATAGTTTTAATTGTAGAGATCTTTCACTTCTTTGGTTAATTCCTAGGTATTTAATTTTGTTTGTAGCACTTGTAAATGGGATAGCTTTTTAAATTTCTTTTTCAAATTGTTCTCTGTTGTCATATAGAAATGCTACTGATTTTTGTATGTTGATTTTTAGGTTTTTCCAAATAGAAGATCATGTCATCTGCAAAAAAGGATAATTTGAGTTCTTTCTTTCCAATTTGGATGCCCTTTATTTCTTCTCTTGTCTGATTGCTCTAGTTAAGACTTCCAGTAGTATGTTGAATAACAACGGTGAAAGTGGGCATCCTCATCATGTTCCAGATCTAAGAGGCTTTCCATTTTTCCTTATTCAGTATGATACTAACTGTGAGTGTGTCATATATGGCCTTAATTATGTTGAGGTATGTTCCTTCTATACCTTTTTTGAGGCTTTTTATCATGAAGGGATGTTGAACTTTATCAAATGCTTTTTCAGCATCGATTGAAATTATCATCTGTTTTTTGCCCTCCATTCTGTTGATAATGATGTATCACATTGATTGATTTGCATTTGTTGAACTATTCTTGCATCCCTGGGATAAATCTCACTTGGTCATGATGAATGATCTTTTTAATGTATTGTTGAATTTGGTTTGCTAGTATTTTGTTGAGAATTTTTGCATTACTATTCATCGGAGAGACTGATCTGTAGTTTTCTTTTTTGATGTATCTCTGTCTGGTTGTGGCATCAGGATAATACTAGCCTCCGAGAATGAGTTTGGAAGTATCCCCTCTTCCTCCATTTTTTGGGAAAATTTGAGTATTGGTATTAGTTCTTTAAATGTTTGATAGGATTTAGTGGTAAAGTCATTGGGTCCCAGGCTTTTCTTTACTGGGAGACTTTTTGTTACAGCTTCAATCTCATTGCTTTTTATTGGTCTGTTCAGGTTTTGGATTTTTTCATGGTTCAATCTTGGTAAGTTGTGCATGTCTAGAAACTTACCCATTTTTTCTAGATTTTCCAATTTATTGGCATACAATTGCTCATAGTAGCCACTAATCATCCTTCGAGTTTCTGTGGTAGCCGTTGTGATGTCTCCTTTTTCATCTCTGATTTTATTTATTTGGGTCTTCTATCTGTTCTTCTTGGTTAGTCTAGCTAAAGTTTTGTCAATTTTGTTTATATTTTTCAAAAAAACAGCTTTTTGTTTTATTGATCTTTTGTATTATTTTCTTCATTTCAAATTCATTCAGTTCTGCTCTGATCTTTATTTCTTTTCTTCTACTAATTTTGGGTTTGGCTTGCTCTTGCTTTTCTAATTTAATTTATTTATTTGAAGTTTTTCTTCTTTTTGATGTAGGTTGTTATAGCTATAAATTTCCCTCTTAGCACTGCTGTTGCTGTATCCCATAGGTTTTGGTATGTAGTGTTTACATTATCCTTTGTTTCAAGAAATATTTCAATTTTCTTCTTAATTTCTTCATTGACCCACTGGTCATTCAAGAGCATATCATTTCATTTCCATGTGTTTATGTAGTTTCCAAAAATTCCTTTTGTTACTAATTTGTAGTTTTATTCCACTGTGGTCAGATAAGATTTTTTTTTATTTTTTGGATGTTTTAAGTCTTGCTTCGTGACCTAATATATGGCCTATTCTTGAGAATGGTCCATATACTGAGGAGAAAAATATGCATTCTGCAGCCATTAGATAAAATGTTCTGTATATATCTATTAGGTTCATTTGTCCTATAGTGAAGATTAAGTCCAATGTTTCTTTGTTGATTTTCTGTCTGGGACATCTGTCCAATGCTGAGAAGTGGGGTGCTGAAATCTCCAACTCTTATTGTATTTAGATCTATCTCTCTGTTTAGCTCTAATAATATTTGTTTATATAGCTGGGTACTCCAGTGTTGAGTGCATACCAATAGCTTTTTAAAGAGGCAGAAGATGGGACTAATACCAGAGTCCTCTCTATTCCCTTTAAAGTACAGTATAATAGGAGTTGCCATGCTCAGAAAAATCTTTTTCTCATTATCTTTAAATTTTATCAGAATTGAACAACCTTTCAGGCTTATTTATATATAGATATCTAAATCTTTCCACCCCACTATAGTCAGAATATTGGTGTTCCCTCCACCAAATTCATATATTGAAACTTAATCCTCAATGCAGTAATATTAAGACATGGGGCCTTAGGTAGGTGATTAGGTCATGAGGGCTCTGCTATCATGAATGGGACTAGTGCCCTTATAAATTAGGTTGAAGAGAGCACCCTAGCCCCTTCAGCCAAGAATGCAGCAAGGGGCACCATCTATGAATCTACGAGTAGTCTTCTATAGACACTGAATCAGCTGGTGTCTTCATCTTGGACTTCCCAACCTCCAGAAATGTGAGAAATATATTTCTATCATTTATAAATTATTCAGTGTACAGCACTTTGTTATAGCAGCCTGAATGGGCTGAAACACACCCTATTGTTGAAAAATCTGCTGCCCAGAGTCAACAAAACACAGAAAACAGCCATCCCCTTCTCCTCCCTTATCCTCTTACAGAATTCTGCCTTAACAATACCCATTTTTATCAGTATCTGTTGTTGCCATATAATTCTCCTACACAGCAATGTTCTCCACTCCGTAATAAGTGAAGCTTTTTTTTTTTTTGAGACAGAGCCTTGCTCTGTCGCCCAGGCTGGAGTGCAGTGGCGCGATCTTGGCTCACTGCAAGCTCCGCCTCCCAGGTTCACGCCATTCTCCTGCCTCAGCCTCCTGAGTAGCTGGGACTACAGGCACCCGCCACCATGCCCAGCTAATTTTTTGTATTTTTTAGTAGAGACGGGATTTCACCATGTTAGCCAGGATGGTCTCGATCTCCTGACCTCGTGATCCGCCTGCCTCGGCCTCCCAAAGTGCTGGGATTGCAGGCATGAGCCACCGCGCCTGGCCTTAGGTGAATCTTTTTTTAAGGACACAAAAATTCTCTTGTACCCTGTGATATTAGTGAACTGGATTTTTTAAGCCCATTGATAGTGTTTCCCATACTGAAACTCTAGTTCAGGCCATTACTAAGTGGGGTTTGAACCAATTCAAGTTGGTTTAACATTCAAAAATGAAACAATTATCATCAACTTAGTTCCCCACATTAACAGAAAAAAGGAGAAAAAATATGTGATCATCTCGACAAATGCAGAAAAATGTTTATAAAATTTCAATGCCCATTTTTGGTTAAAAACTCTCAGCAGTCTGGGAATAAAAGAAAACTTCCTCAATCTAATAAAAAGCAGCTACAAAGAAAATTACAGGTAACATCATGCTTAATTATAAAATAATGAATGCTTTACCCATAAGATGAGAAAAAAGGCAAGAATGTCTGTGCTCACAATTTCTATTCAATATTATCATGACAGTCATAGCCAGTGCAATGGGGGAGGAGGAAATAAAAGGCATATTTATCAGAAAAACGTGAGTAAAACCGTCTTTATTTGCAGATGACATGATCATCTACATAGAAAATAATAATCTACAAAAAGTCTATGCAATCAAATTAATTTAGCACATTTTTAGGATAAAAGCTCAATATACAAAATTAAAATTTATTTCTATATACTAGCAGTCAAAAATTATGTTAAATTTTACATTTACAACAGCATCAAAATTATAAGAAGAGAAGAATAAGTGTAATAAAAGGTAAGCAAGATCTCTACTAACCTAACACTATAAAACATTGCTGAGAAAAATGAACAAATACCTAAATAAATTGAATGACATACCGTGTTCATGAATTGAAAGACTTGATAATTGTTGAGATGTCAGTTCACCCCAAGTCTATTCACATATTCAGTGCAAATCCAAGTAAAATCCAATCACACTTTAAAAAATTTTTTCTTAAAAAATATTTTAATAGAGACAGGATCTCCCTGTGTTGCCCAGGTGAGTCTCAAACTCATGGGCTCAAGGGATCCTCCTACCTCAGCCTCCCAAAGTGCTGGGATTACAGGCATGAGCCACTGCACCCATCCCAGACTGTTTCTTTGTGAGAAATTGGAAAACTGGTCCAAAAGCTATTAGATATCCAAAGAATCTAAAATAGCCAAAAAATTTTGAAATAAATAAAGTTGAATGACATATTACTCGATTTCAATACTTTCTGCAAAGCTACACTAATCAAGACTAGAATATTGGCAAAATTACAGCAAAATATGTTAATATAACAGACTAGAGTCCAGAATAGGCCCAGATATATATAGCCAAGTGATTTTTGGCAATAGGACCAAGGCAATTCAATGGCAATTCAATTCAATTAAAAGAATAAATCTCTTAAGCCAACAGAATAACTGGATAAATCTATAAACCTTGGTTCTTCACCTTATACCTAACAGAAAAATTAGTTTGAGATTGATCATAGACCTAAACATAAAATCTAAAGCTATAAAGCTTTTAGAAGAAAACAAAAGAATATTTTCATGTCCTTGAGCTAATCACAGATTTCTTACACAAGACACAAAAAGCATGAAGTAGAGAAAAACGATAAATTGTCTTTCATCAAATTAAAAACTACTAGGCCGGGCGCAGTGGCTCACGCTTGTAATCCCAGCACTTTGGGAGGCCGAGGCGGGCGGATCCCGAGGTCAGGAGATCGAGACCACGGTGAAACCCCGTCTCTACTAAAAATACAAAAAATTAGCCGGGCGTGGTGGCAGGCGCCTGTAGTCCTAGCTACTCGGAGAGGCTGAGGCAGGAGAATGGCGTGAACCCGGGAGGCGGAGCTTGCAGTGAGCCGAGATTGCGCCACTGCACTCCAGCCTGGGCAACAGAGCAAGACTCCATCTCAAAAAAAAAAAAAAAAAATTAAAAACTACTTACTAAAAGACACCATTAAGAAAATAAAAAGCCAAGCCAAGAATAGGAGAAAACATTTGAAATATTTATATTTGCTAAAGGGCTTACAGTTGAAATATACAAAGAATTCTTACAAATCAGGCTGGGCAAGGTGGCTTACTCCTGTTATCTCAGCAATTTGGGAGGCCATGACAGGAGGACAGCTTGAGGCCGGGATTTCAAGACAAGCCTGGGCAACATAGCAAGATCCCATCTCTTAAACAAAAAATTAACCAGGCATGGTGGATCATGCCTGTAGTCCCAGTTACTCAGGAAGCTGAGGCAGAAGGATCACTTGAGCCCAGGAGTTGGAGGCTGCAGTGAGCTTTGACTGTGCCACTGCACTCCAGCCTGGGCAACGGAGTGAGACCCTGTCTCTTAAAAAGAATTCTTACAAATCAATAACGAAAAGACAATCCAATTTTTTAAATGGATGAAAGACTTGAATAGACACCTCACAAAGGAAGACATACAGTAGTCACTTGAGCATATTCTGAGAACAGAAAAAAATTCTCAGAATTATTAGTCATTAAGGAAATACAATTAAAAATGAGAAAATTTTATACCCCATAGAACAGCTAAAATTATATATTTATTGTAAGATAACATCAAATATTGGTGAAGTTGTGGATCAGCTAGAACTATCACACATTGCTGACGAGACTGTAGATTGCTTCAATAACTTAGGAAAACATTTTGGTAGTTTCTTAAAAAGTTAAACATTAAAAAATATGTAATTTTTTTAAAAAGTTAAACATATACCTACTTTGTTACCCAATAATTCTACTTTTAGGTGTTTACCCAAGAGAAATGAAAACAAAAAAGACTTGTGCAAGAATGTGTATAGGATTTTTATTCGTAATAGTAAAAAATAAGAAATAACCAAATGTCTATCCACTGGACCAAATATTCCATTTATATACAAGGCATCATTACTCAGCAGTAAATAAGAAAGAACTACCGAAGCACAACCCCGTGCTTGAATTTCCGAAAAAACATTATGTTGAGTGAAAGAAGTCATACACTAAAGAATACAAAAATACATTTAAGAAAATTTTTTAGAAATTGGAATCTTGGTATGTTGCCCAGGCAGGTTTTGAACTCCTGGCCTCAAGTGATCCTCTCACCTCAACCTCACGAAGTAGCTAGGATTATAGGTGTGAACCTCCGTGCCTGACAGAATACATACATTGTGATTCTATTTACATAAAATTGGGGAAGACAATGATAAGAATATATAGTGGTAGGAATCAGAACAATAATTGCCTGTGGGTGTAGAAATTGACTGGAAGGGGATCTGAGGGAGCTTTCTGGGGGTGATGGAGATGTTCTATATCATGATTGGGGGTATGAGTTATATGGGTGTGTACATTTTTCAAAAATCGTCAATTTACATACTTAAAATCTGTGCATATCAGATTGGTAATTCTAAGGTAAAATTTACAGAATTTTAAGCCAACACAAAGGGAAAAACATTACTCAATCTGTTAGGTTGTTATATAAGTATTTTCTAGAATAGCCGCTCCATCAGAACACATTCTTACGTCTCAGATTTTCAGTTCCCTCTTTCTTCCTAGCATCTGCAAATTTCTTTTTCTTACAGAGACTTCCATAAACTTATAAAAAACATGTACTGCTTTATTTGATCTGGCCTTTTTAGTTGTTTATCATGAGATAGTTTAAGATTATTCTAGTAAACCAGAAGTCTTTACCTTCTCTAATGATTTTGTCCATGGTATCTCTTGCCTTGTACTTGAAAAGTATACACACACATTCATGTAAAAAAGTCTGTTTTTCTTCAGTAGCTTTAAGATTTCTGTCTTGGGTTAAAACCTGTGCTTTAAAACCATCATTCAAAATCTGTTAGTGGACAAGCCGGGCTGTATATCAGCAATACCTAAAGATAGTTAACTATTATCAGTTGAGTCTCTCTCAATCCTATACCTGAATGTTGCTAACATGCTGCCCAGTATAGAATTGAAAAAGAAAGCAGGAAACGCTGTCATGAGAAACAACATATCCTTTGGGAGGCCGACAGATGGCTATGTCATCTTCTATTCTTGTTTATCTTCTATCTTCTGCCTTATATTTTTCTCCTGTGGTTAGGAGCCATGTTTAACTTTCCTCAAAATGTCACATCTAACCTGTTTACTTTATTGAGTTCTAGAAAGTGACTGATCCTAAATAATTAAAATTAGATGAATCGACATAAAAAGAATCCAGTTTCATTTGTAATGTGATTCAAAAACCTCTAACCACAATGAAAATCAAAGTCAGGATTGCCACTGCTATTTAAACGTAGCTATCTTGTGCGAATGTGATGTTTAGAAGTTCTTTATCTACTTTGGGAATTTCCTAAAGTAAATTTAAACTTCCCATGATATTGTCATGCTGAAATTCTCATTGGCACTGAAATATTTAAAGAAGGGAAAATGGCACCCAAACCGTGAGAATTATATCACTTATGTGAGAAGTGTGCTTCTACTAGTGGCATGTGCTAATCGGGATGTGAGACTGAAATATATTTACTGTGTTTTCCCACATTGATGATGATGATGATGATGTGTGTTGGTTGGAGGAAGAGAATGAGAGAGAGAGAGTCAAAGAGAGAGAAAGAGAAAGGAAGGGAGGGAGAGAGGGACATACACTGAAATATACATAGGTGTACTTGTGAGAAAAAATGGTGTATATGTATATGTATTTTATGAGAAAGTTTTATTTCCTATATTCTAAGATGTACCTTTCCTCTCTATTTTAACATTTACAACTATATATGTGCTTTATAGAATGGCTTATTTTCCCCCAAATATCTGTTATTGAATCAACAGTATGTTTCACAAATGATAACCTCCAAATCATGGAAGTACTGTGTTGTCACATAGAGAATTGGGACTTTTGGAGGACGGGTGGCATACTGGTGTGCATTTCATCAGTGACCCATATGTTTTTACCTAGTAAACAAGTGGGGAATTATTCACAGAATTAACATTTTCTGTTTGTCAGGTTGTATTTTCTGGGGACAACTTTAAACATGCTTAGATAATCCAACACCAGAAAAAACAAATACGAGAAATATTTATTTTAATTAAAACATACCTTAAATACAGCTGAATTGGTTTGGCCAAAGTGTCCAAAAAAAAAAAAAGATGTGCTAAATAAACAAAAATGTGACCATTTTTATGGCATTCCAAGATACATAAATTGAATGTCTCTAAGAGAAACATTGAAGGGTAGAAACAAGGAAACACATTTTAAAACCTGGGAAACTTGAAGAATAAATCTTCCATCTTTTATTCAGCCTGTCAAAGTATCATACACAGTGTCTTGCGCATAGCTGATATCCAAATACTTTATGATTGCAAATATTTATTTTACTTTTTATTTTATTTTAAGTTCTGGGATGCCTGTGCTGAACGTGCAGGTTTGTTACATAGGTATAGATGTGCCATGGTGGTTTGCTGCACCTGTCAACCCGTCATCTAGGTTTTAAGCTCTGCTTGCATTAGGTATTTGTCCTAATGTTCTCCCTCCCCTTTCCCCCTACCCCCTGCAAATATTTACTTAGTGAAGTGTATTTACCTGTCAACAGACGAGAATAATTTCAGTTTTTCCATGAAAAAAAAAATCAATGTGCAATGCTAATGACTTGTCTGATGCAGGTATGATGAGACGTGCTTCTTAAAATGTTCCCTTCATGCTATTGGCCACTACAATAAAGTAGAGATATAGCCGAAAATTTGGAAATGTATGCATGTGGAGAGATACATTTGAGAAACCTTACTTGATCCATTATCTCAAGATTAATTTCTCTCTAGTTAGAAAAGGCTAATAACTAAGCTGCTGAAATCATGCACCATGCCACACACTGTTTTTGTTTTAGAGACAGGATCTGATTCTGCAGCCCAGGTTGGAGAGTAGTGGTGCGATTCTAGCTCACTGCAGACTTGAACTTCTGGGCTCAAGTGATCCTCCTGCCTCGGCCTCCTAGAGAATTGGGATTATAGGCATGAACCACCGCACCTGGCCACACATTGTTTTTACACTTGATCTTAGCCAAAAGGCCGAGAAGCGATCACACATCGTTTTTTAATACCAATTTCATAAGTTGATTCAGTAAAGTGACAATAAGACAATAGAAAATAAAAACTGATTAAAACGAAGTACAGGCAATTTGAAAACATTAACTACAAATTGAAAATATAACTAGTAGAATGTAGGTGGTGGCTTTTCTTATCTCAATTTTTAGCACTAACTGCCCAAAATACCTACCAAAATTAGCATATCAGAAATAAGACCATATGTTAAAATGACATAACTTGAGACCTCACTGCTTTATGTATAAATGTGGGAGCTTTTTTACCGTAATGACAAGTAGAAGAAAAAATGGGATGTTAAATTTCCAAAAGCGAGCTAACTGACTAGATCCAGCCATTTTAACTAGTCTGTGGGTTGCACAGTTGTGAATTCTCCAGTTCCGTTCAGTTCAATTCAATTCACTTTGCTCCTCCCACATATTCAAACTTCCTAATAGGAGGTAACTACTAGCTTTGATTTCTTCCCTACTTCCCCATAATTTTTTTGGTTTTGTGGTTTTGTTTTACACCTCAAATATTTTTAAAAAAGTCAGAAATACATCTGATTATTTTGGAAAAAAATAGATTTCTAATAGATAATTCAAAGTCACGTGTTTTATCAAAATTTGTCTTTTTGCCAGCACTATAATCTATATTATGAATATATTTCCTTTATCTTTAACCTGGCTCGGTGGCTTACAGCATATTCTCTAGAAACAGCATGTGTCTTTCTCTTTCCTTTTCTCCCTAACCAAACGTTCTTTGTCGTATGGGAATCCACCTGACCACGGGTTTCCATATCAACTTAAGTATCTTTTTAAAAATGCACTTTTGTTCACCTCAGACTACTTTCAACATGTTTCCTCCCACCACATCCGTGATGTCTAGGAGATCATTCCAAATTCATTTAATTTATTGTCCATGAATTTGGATGTAAATGAACACCACTTGAGAACAAACAGAGGCTATTCAGAGCTGGCTATAACAAGGGAGCCAGCCACCATCACTGGCGTTTGGCAGAGACTCAGAGGCAGGCAGGGGAGTAGGAAAGTTTTATAGTGAAAAAAAGAAATTCCCGGTGTGCTCTGCTTGGAGGTTGTTGGCATGAGGAAGCTAGAGGTAGGCTAACTAGAAGCAGGGTGTCTTATGTGATTGGTTTGGAAAGCATATTTGGCTTTCTCTGGCTGGTCCTGAGATGGAAGCAGGGATAAAAAAGGAGGGAATCTGACAGTCATTGACCAAGTCCTGACCTTTCTGGGCTGATGGCTAGAGGTTGAGGTTTTGCTTGCTGCAGAGCTTGAGCATCAGAGTTCTATTGACATATGTGGTCTGACCATTTTTTTTGTTTGTATATTCAGTCTCTCAAGTGTCAAAAATGTGATGTAATAGCTGTTTGGACCAGACCCAGGGATGGCTGGTAACTGGGTAAATTCACTGGCACATAGCATAAGAGTTGGGCCAGCTAACTGAGCATCCTGATGATGTCTGGCAGCCAAATCTAAATAGACAATGGACGAAATGACATGGATAGGAAAGTAGATGGAATGACCCTAAAGACTTCCTTTAACTGTAAGCCCTGCAAGATTCTGTGAGATAATTGTTGGGAAAGGCCGTCACGTGCATGCAGTCCTGAGACGTCTGCCTGGACACATAAGAATGAGCTTTGGGCCTGGAGCACTTCTTTACCGACAGTTTAAAGAGCCCTCACAGCTGTGCTGGGCTTATCACCTTGTGTGGGAATACCTCCCTTTTCACTCAATATGGACTCTTGTGTTTGCCTAAGCCGGTGTATCATTTGGTACCTGGCCGACCACACTACGACATCTATTCCAACATGGAGAGAGCTGAGTCCTTTGCTTGCAGCATGAGAGGAGTGTGCAGATACTCACCGTGCATCAGCTGCTGGCCATGGGGGAGTGATGCCTACTGTTGAAGCTGATCTTGCTCTGTCTCTTCTCTGTGTGAGCAAAGCATTGTTCTACCCAGTGCCTACATGAGGCTGGTGTTTCTTGGTGACCTCAAACCATGGAATGGGCTGACATCCTGGGACCATTGCTCCTGGTTGAGTGCACTCCTCCCCTGGAGGTCTGGAGATGATAACAGGTGTCATTTGCTTGATAGTTGTCATCAAAGAAATCTGGCTTCAGAAAGAGGGGACCCAGGCATGAGAATATGATTCAAGAGGAGGATTTTAAACCCCAGTTTTCAGAATACTAGCAGGCATGTAGTAGGTAAATACATGAATGGGAGGACTGCAAAGAAGAAAGCACAACCTAATCCAGCAACTTATGAGGATAAGAACCTGTATTGGATCTGGGGTATAAGGTTCTAAGAATCAAGGCAGAATCCAAGTACTATTAATAGAACAAGGACCTGCTTGATGCTGAGCCACTCTAAACTCCTCCTGATTCGAAATTAAATGGGCCGTAAGCCACTTTATCTGAGATCGTGCTGCTGGCAGATACCATCACAAGCCTTGATCTCTGCCATTAGACCCGGTGCCCACCTTCCTGCAAGAGACTGTTGGGATTGCATTGTTCATGCTGTTCTTCCTGCTGGAACTCCACCCTTCCTCCCTGCAGACACACCCTTGCCTCCTTCTGGAGTGTTCCTGCACCTCCAGGGGCATCCCCCAGCTCCCCAGTTCCCTCTGCCCTCTTCTTCAATGTCTTCTCCCTCCATTTCCTCTTGGCCTTAGCTTAGTCGGGTCTCTCCCCAAGGTCTTTTCCCACCAGCCCTTCTGAGGGGCAGATACTCCTTCTCTCACACTCCCCAGAGTCCTTTTTCTCCACTTGTCACCATTGCTCCCCTTCCTTTTGGAACAAAGCTCCTCCTTTGAAGCTTAGGCCTTTTAGCAATAGCACCTTCTATGCTACCTTTAAACCTGCCTTCCGCTGTTTAAATCTTTTTTTTTTTTGTATTTTTTTTTTTTTTTTAGTAGAGACGGGGTTTCACCGTGGTCTCGATCTCCTGACCTCGTGATCCACCCACCTCGGCCTCCCAAAGTGCTGGGATTACAAGCATGAGCCACCGCGCCCAGCCTAAATCTTTTGATATCTTTCAGTTTCTCTTAAGATAAAGACTAACATCCTTAATGAGGTCTTGTGAGGCCCTAAGTGAGCTGGCCCTGGCCAACAGCATTGACTGAGGATAAATAAATTCCCAGGATTCATATGGCTTTATGTCACAGAGAGTTTATTTTTAACCTAAATGAACATGACCCCTACCTCTAGGTGCAGAGAGCTCCACCTCAGGTTCATGGGCCATACACTCCTTTATCCAACAAATATTTATCAGGTGCATATCTCTCATAGGATGCTGAGGTAGACAATGAGAATGCGGCAATAAAACAAGCAGGTGTGCTCCTTGCCCCTCAAGGAGTTAAGACTCGGTCCGAATGGTGCTCAAATTTCAGGATGCATCAGAATGACATGAAGGCTGCTTAAAACCCTCCATGCTGGGCCCCACATCCAGAGTGTGGGATTCAGTAGGTCTGGAGAAGTTACATCCCTGACAATTTCCCAGGCGATTCTGATGCTCTTGGTCCAGGTACCATATACTTTGAGAACTCTTGCTCTGGCAGAGCACACAAGTAAAACATAACTCATTACATATTATATTATTATTAAAAATTACATTATTTATAATAGATGCTGAGAAGCATGGAACCACCTGGTTAGCAAAGGCTGTCTTTGAGCTCAGCCTTAGAAATGGGGTAGAATAGGATGGAATAAACAGAAGAGGGAGCAATATCATTCCAGGCAGAGGATCTCTGTGAAGGGTGGGAGGGTTTGATGCATTTTGGGAATTGAAAGGAGGCCTTGGCTGGAGGACAGAAAAAGAGTGAGAACTTGGTCTCAGATAAAGTTGGACTCTTTTATCTTTCTTTACTAATCTATTTAAATCACAAGGGGAAGGGAGAAAAGGAAGGAAGCCCAAGAGAATGGGAGCAGTGGGCCATGGAAGAGAGAAAATGCATCCAGAGCAAGAAATTTGCCAACAACCTCAGGAATTCCACTCACATGGCAGAGGGGGCTGGGCAGAGGGGATAATCAAGAGGAGATAGTGTGGGTTGAGTCTTGAGGCACCCCCCACATGCAGGGTTTCATTTCATCCTCACAAATGCCCTGTAAGATGGGTACTATTATTCCTATTTTGCCCATGAGGGAATCAAGATGCAGAGAGTTTACATAATTTTTTTTTTTTTTTTTGAGACACAGCCTGGCTCTGTCACCCAGGCTGGAATGCAGTGGCATGATCTTGGCTCAGTGCAACCTCTGCCTCCTGGGTTCAAGTGATTCTCCTGCCTTAGCCTCCCAAGTAGCTGGGATTACAGGATCCCGCTAATTTATTTTTTATTTATTTTTTATTTTTAGTAGAGATGGGGTTTCGCCATGTTGGCAAGGCTGGTCTCAACCTCCTGGCGTCAGGTGATCTGCCCACCTCGGCCTCCCTAAGTGCTGGGATTACGGGTGTGAGCCACCGTGCCCTGCCCTACATAATTTTCTTAAAGCTACGCAGTTCTACTCTGTGCTAGGCACTGTATTAAGTGCTTTCCATGAGCTATTTTATCAAACCCTGTAACTTCTTGAGTTTGACACCACTATCCTCTTTTTACGAGGAAAGAGTCTTAGAGAGGCAAAATAACTGATTCAAACAGAAGAGGTGAAAGTGAGATTTGAACTCATTCAGGACTTTCTCAAAGGACCCAAATTCTGGGCTCTTAACACTCTTCTGCCTCACATGCTGATGCGAGATGGATTGGGTTAACCCACAGTTGCTGGCTTTTTCAATGACACACACTGGAGAGGAAGAAAGAGAAGTACATAGCATAGAGAAAAGAGGGTCAATCAGGGAAGGACTTAGAAAGCAACAGGGACAATGAGACACCAGATGGCACTGATTGACATTTATGAATGCCGTTCTCCTGAGGTGACCTATGTAGAGCTCCATACCTGGCTCAAAGCGGAGGGGAAAAGGGAAAAAAAAGTCACAGCCTCTGTTCTTGAAGATTCAAGGGAAGATGTAAATAGCTATTATGTGCATGCGAACACAAAGGGAAAAGTGACACTATATAAATAGACCAAATTAAAAATGCATAAGGACTAAGGGCATTGCTAAAACTGGATTGAGGACCTGGAGACAGGGGCGTTAGCCAGGGAAGCGAGTATGAGCTTGAAATTGCGGTTGGTTATTGCGAAAGAAGGTGCAGGTGGGAGGAATGTTTTAAAGATACTGCTAGTGTAGACCTTGGACCAGCAGCACACATATCATCTCAGAGCTTGTTAAAAATGCCTAACTCTCAGCATCCTGACCTCCCTCCTAAATTAGGATCTACATTTTATCAAGGTCCCCAGGTAATTGTACATACATTGAAGTTTATCAAGCACTGATGGAGCGTGCAAAAGAGATGCGTTCTTGCCTCTTGTCAAGCAAGCACAAGAAATATCCCAGAATGCTAAGGAACCAGACACTTGCTGAGGAGGGAAGAGGCTCTTTAATGCTTCTTTTTGTGCTTCCCTAACATTACCTGGTCCTGCTAGAATATTGAACTTTGTAAGCGATAAAAGGTGAGCCCCAACAGGTGGAACCATAGAACATGTAGTTAGCATCCTACAGGTCTAATGTGAGTGATTTAAGGATACTTCAGCCAGCTGATCCTGGTTGTCTTGACCCTGTTTTCAAGCTCAAAATCCCTACAAAGGCCAGGGAATGGAGGCCCATAGGAACAGTTGTCTGAGAAATGAGAAGGTTGCACAATGCAGCACAGGTAACCCAGAGAGCCTGCTCCTGTGGATTGGTTGTTTCATATTTCAAGATGGTAGTAGCTTGAAATTTGCCATGGTGGAAGTATGTACACCACAGAAATCAGCCAACAATACAAATGAAGGCTTTATTTTTTCAGAGAGCCAGCTTACCAGCACACAACTGTGGAAAACTAGACAAGTCAGAGGAAAGCCTTGGAGTTAGTGTGTATAAAGTATGGAAGGAGAAACTCACGAAAGGAAGGAAGGGACAAGAGAAGTCTTAGAAAAGATGCTATTAGACAGCTTGGGCAATATAGTGAAATCTTGTCTCTACAAAAAAAAAAAATCAAAAATAAAATTAGCCAACTGTGATGGCACACACCTGTGGCCCCAGCCACTTGGGAGGCTGAGATGGGAGGATTGCTTAAACCTGGGAGGTGGAGGCTGCGGTGAGCCAAGATTGTGCCACTGCACTCCAGCCTATGTGACACTGGGTGACACCTTGTCTCAAAAAAAAAAAAATGCTACTAGAGATAACATGTTCCAAGCTCTCGGGAGTGACTTGGATTCATCCATTAACCTCATTTCTAAAACTCCTTTTCACAGACCTGTCTCAGGAGTGGAAGTTCATTGAATCGTTGAAGGTTTGAAGAGAATGGAAAAGATGTGAAATAATACAGAAATTTAATCATGGGCTAACTAGAGAAACATAGAAAGATGAGTGGGCAGCTGTTGTTCTATGGGGTAAAATGTCCTCCTCAGTCCTCATCTGCTCAGCTATCTGCCTGGAGAAGGTGGATAATGGGTTGAGCTAGGGTTGGAGCTTTTTGTCAGTCACATGGATATTGTCTTTATTATTGGGTTTGTACTCAAACCAGCCTTTTCTGGTGTCTTAGATTTACCCTTGTGCTTCTAATATTATCATTACTTCTGGTTAAAAAGCAAGTTTTTGATTAAGAAGTGAGTCCTTGGAAAGCATCTCTGTCTCAATTACTGTTAAGTGCATTTAATAAGCTATATTCCTGAAGTTCTCCCCTGGAGCCAGGCCACTTTTCTCAGTTTTTGTTGAAAAAATCTTGAACTTTCCCATCTCTGTGGCTTTGCTTTTTCTCTGCCTCTTATTTGGGATGCCATTCCCTTTTCTATGCTATTGGTCAACTCCACCCAGACCTCAAGGCCAAATACTACCTATTCCAGGAAGCCTTCCCTGATTACTCCAGCCTTGTAGTAACCCCTTTCTCCATTCAAAACTTTGCCTGGACAAAATTTTTGGGGGACTGTGCCCTATACTTTTTTCAAATGAATATTAGGGAGTGGACCATCCACTGCAGAATTCCAGCTATCAAGAATTACAACACCCAACAATTGTCTGCAGGAGGGCACTTGATAAAAATAGTACACACTTCCTCTTCACAAATCTTCTCTCCACTCTCAGGTTCCCTGGCAGTCTTCTAAGTATGCCCGCTCTGTACCAGTTAGCATTCTGCTCTTTGTTGTCCCAAAACTAGACATTGTGACAATTGCAATGGCACCTGTGGCCCTCCTTTCATCGTGGCAGCTAACTCAAGCCAGCAACTTACTTTGGTTCCAATCAGAATCTTTGCCTTTAGGTAATCAAATTGCACAAAACCTAATGGAAATAAAGAATGGTAATCTGCATACACAATACAATAGGAATAGGCTTACCCTTACTGGGGTAAAGGGAAAAGTAAATGTCCTGATAATTTTTAAAAAGTCTCTAATTAGTTGAACAGAAAGAGATATAGTTTCAAGCACTGGAGAGAAGGCAGTAGGACAAATATTCCCAGAGACGCTTCCTGCCATTCTATGCTACCCACAGCAGCACAGCTGGATGGAAGGGTGGCCAGGTAATGTGGACATTTTTCTTATGTGTGGGGGGCTTTTCCCTTGCAGGGAGGACTTTTTGTCACCAGGTGCATCAGGCAGTGTTTAGACTATATTTGATCACACAGGGACGTGAACAGATCACTGGAAGAACTTCTAATCATAAACATAGTGTTTACTTTCCTGGCCTTGTGACATCAGATTTTCTTTTCATTTACATGAAACAGGAGACATCAGCTTTGAAGACTTGCTGACGCTTTAACGAAAAGAAATGTGGTCGTGAGTTGGTTGCTTTTTATTTCTGTTTCCATGAATTCCCTAAATCAAACATCTCAGACTCACATTGGAGGTGAGATTCACATCCTACTTTCTACCAGAGAAAATCCATAAATTAGCACAGGATAGGAATCTGGCCCTGACTATGCAGGCGGGGCAGAGTGACAAGTTCAGCATAGGTCTCACACTCTCACGATTGTTCCCTGCTTTGTTTGGCCAAAGTTAACTTGTTTTCCATTGTATTGGCACAATGTGATACGTAGTCAGTCCACTGAAGCCCAGGGTAGAAGCCGCGTAGCTGCGTATCCTCCCTCTTCTTCTGCCAACTCACACATATCCTAATTTATTTTTTTCAGTGTAACTCAGCAGAATGTGGAGATGATTTGTCACACGATAAGAATTTTTTCTCAGTTTATTGCTCAGAAGATGTATTATACAATCCTTTGGTGGTTTTTTAAGACTGTGAAAGCAGTAAGTTGAAAATAAGCAATAGCAAAGATGACTAAACTCTTTGTTTGTTCTCCCCCCTCATCCAAACACTCTCAGTAATCAAAATATGGAATAAACCTTCCTTTGGAACAGATAAAAACAAAGTTCTTTAAAACCATTTTATTTTTCTTAGCATCAATCCATTAAAATTATAATTCATTTGTAGGCTGTAGATAAACGTTATGGTTCTTGGCCTTTGGAAGTCTGAATTTCAAAAGGAGAGAGAAGATAAGCATGAAGAAGATATTAAAGACACCTGGCTGAAGCTCATGTGTTTATGAGCTCCAATATATACAGAATGGGCAACCTGCATACGCTTAGAAGATGGGAGCTGGGGAAAGCAGTGACTGGCTAGGGGGTGTTGGCCCAGGAAGGAGTTTATTCTTGTGCTGGGAGTCAGGTGGTGGTGTGCTGGAAAGATTTTTTTTTTTTTCTGAAAGGAATGCCTAAAGAGATTAGAAGAAAAGGAGAAACATGATTTGGCATGAAAGATTAGAGATTATATTCTTGGAAGAGTCCTAAACCATATGACTGGGGAGGGAGAAAGAGAAAGACAGAGAGAAAAGAAACCATAACAATTTTAGCCATTCTACTGGGTCTCGTAATTTTATTTGCATTTCTCTCTTACTATTGAGATTGAATGTCTTTTCACATATTTATTGGCTGCATAGATAGCCTCTTTTGTGTAGTGCCTATCTGCATCTTTCATCCATTTTTATATTGGCTTGTCTGCATTTTTCTCATTGATTTATAGGAATTCCTATTTAACCTGGATGTAAGCCCCTTATTGGATAAATGTATTGTAAATACTTTCTTCCGTAAGTTTGCTTATCTTTTCAACCTCTTAATAGAATCTTTGTTGAGGCAAAGTTGTTGTTGTCCAATTTATCATTATCCTGTGGATAGTGTTTTTTGTTTAAAAAATCTTTGCTTATCTCAAAGTAATCAATGTATTATTCAATGTTATATTCTAGGAATTTGATTTTTAAACTTGCCCATTTAGATCTATGATTCACTTAGAATTGATTTTTGTAGATGGTGTGAGATGGAGTCTTTATTCATTTTTCTTATATGGTTATCCAATTGATTCAGCACAATTTATTGAAAAGGCCATGATTTCTTCAATATTATTTGGGGTGACATTTGGTAAAATCAAGTATACATATACGTGCAGGTCATTTTCTGGACTCTATTTGTCTTACCTTGCAGCAATACAACACTGTCTTAATTACTATAGCTTTATAATAAATCTTGATATTCAGTAGTTTAAGTCAGCTTTGTTGCTCTTTAAGGTTACTGTAGTTATTCATGGCCTTTTGTATTTCTATATAATTTTAAAATCAGCATTTTGATTTACAAACACACACAGCTGGCAATTTGATGGCATCACACTGCATTTAAAAATTAATTTAGGTTGAATTGACCTCTTTATAATGTTAAATCTTTTGACTCAATAGAGTTAAAAGAGATATGTTCATGAAATGGAGAGAAATGACGTATCTTTCCATTTATGAGCTCGACTGGTCACGTTATATTATCCTCTACATATTGCTGTATTCCATTCACTAACATTTTGTTTAGGATTATTGCATCTACGTTCAAGAGAGATTAGCTTACATTTTTCTGTCTTTTAATAGTCTTGTTAGGTTTTGATATAAATGTTATGCTGTCCTCACGAAAAGAGTTGGGAAATTTCCCCCCTTTTTTCTCTTCTCCAGAAGAGTTTGTGTAATGTTGATGTTATTTACTTCTTAAGTGTTTTGTTAGATTTACTAAGGAAGCTAATGGATCTAGAGACTTCTTTTTGTGGGAAATATTTGTATTATATATTCAGTTTATATAATAGATATGAAATTATTCAGCTGCTATTTATTGTCGTGTTGGTTTTGGTAAATTAGGTTTTTGTGGAATTTTTCCCTTTCATCAGCATCTTGACAGATCTTGATATAAAATTGTTTATAATATCTTATTTGTTAAATATCTGAAGGAAATGATGTCGCTTTTTCATATCTGATATTGGTAATTATGCTGTCTCTCTTTTTAAATCAGTTTTACTGTAAGTTTATAAACTTTATTAGCTTTTTTTTTTCAATAACCTCTACTCCAACAGAGAACATCATTAGCTTTTGTTGAAAGAACAACCTTTAGGCTTTGTTGCTTTTATTTATTTATTTTCTATTTTACTAATTTCTGCCCTTATTTTTATTGTTTCTTTTCTTTGGCTTTCTTAGCTCTTAATTTTTTCTCCCCTAATTTACTGAGAAAGATTTTTTGTTTATTCATTTGCCATCTTTACTTTTTTTCTATTATATGTGTTTAAGGCTTAGCGACATCCCATAAGTTTTGAGATGTTATATTTTCTCCATTTGGTTTGAAACATTTTCTTATTTCCATTGTAATGTCACCCATATGCCACGGATTATATTGCAAACATCTGGGAGTGTTCTAACTATCTCTTTGTTATTGTTAGAAAAAAATACTCCATACAATTTCAGTTTTTTGACATTTGTTGATACTTGCTTTATAGTCCACTATATCATTATGCTTTGCTAGTATTCGCTGGACATTTGAAATCGTGTGTATTTTGTTGGATACAGAGTATTCTGTGTGTCATTTAGGTGGAATCTTGTGAATACTTGACCCTGTCTTGTGATTCAACTCTTCTATAGTCTCATAGTTTTTTTTTTTAATCTTCTGGTTTTGCTTGTAGATTCTTCTTTAATTTCTGTCAGATTTTCTTTACACTTTTGAGGCATTTTATTAGATGCATACAAATTTACTACTTTTATATCTTCCTGTTAGATTGGCACTTTTATCACTACAAAATGTTCTTCTTAGTTTCCAGTAATGCTTCCTGTCTTAAAGTTTACTTTGTCTGATATTATTATAATCACACCAGCTTTCTTTGGTTCACATTTGCAGAATATGCCTCTATCTCTCATTGTTTCAACTTTTTTGTACCATTATATTTTAGGTGTGCATTATATAATTGAACTTTTAACTCCAGTCTAACAATCTCTCTTTTTTAATTAGAATATTAGTTCATTCATATTTATGTAGTTATTATTATATTAGGTTTATATCTACTATCTTGTGTATATCTATCCAACCTGTTTTCAATTAATTTTTCATTTCTTTGGGATTAAGTAGTTTTACTACTTCACTTTTCCTCACATTAGTTGTTAGATACACATGACTTTGCTAAGCTTTTGATGTTATCTTAGATAACACAATTTGTATTCTTGCTTTATTATAGTCTAATATCAGTTGGTACTTTTACTACTTCCCAGAGAATGCCAGCACCTTTGAACACTTTAGCTCCTCTTATCACTGTGCCTGACTTTTGTGCTAGAAGATGTTACTATGTTGCCATTGGCTTCCCCTTGTTGAGAAGCCATTCTCATTGTTATTACCACTTATTTGATAAAAATATATCTTTTTCTTTGGCTGCTTACAAGATTTTCTTTTTTTCTCTCATTTTCAGCACTTTCATATGATGTGCCTAGTCCAATTTTCTTTGCGTTTACTCAGTTTAAGGTTCGTAGAAATTTGGACTTGTGAATTAATGTCTTTCTTCACTTTAGAAGAATACTTTTTTTTTGAGATGGAGTCTTGCTGTGTTGCCCAGGCTGGAGTGCAGTGGCGTGATCTCAGCTCACTGCAATCTCTGCCTCCCAAGTTCAAGTGATTCTCCTGCCTCAGCCTCCCGGGTAGCTGGAACTACAGGCGTATGACACCACACCTGGCTAATTTTTGTATTTTTAGTAGTGAGGGGGTTTCACCATGTTGGCCAGGCTGGTCTCAAACTCCTGACCTCAGTCATCCACCCATCTCAGCCTCCCAAAGTGCTAGGATTACAGGCATGAGCCACGGCGCCCAGCCACTTTAGTAGAATTCTTGATCATTATCTATTCAAATATTGCTTTTGTCATATTCTCTTCTCCGTTTCCTTTTTGAGCTCCAAATGCATGTGTACTAACCTTTTCACCATATTCCATTTGCCTTTTAGCTCTTTACTGTATTTCTTTTGCTCTCTAAGTTTTAGTCTGGATATAGTCTAGTACCTTAAAGCTCACTAATCCTCTTTTCAACTGTGTCAACATGCTTTTAAATTCATCTACTAAGTTATTCATTTGCATAATATTTTTAGTTTAAGAATTTCATGTGAGTCTCCTTAATGGATTCTAATTCTTTGATGAAATTACCTATTTGCCATTTATTATCTTGAACATAGTAATCATTAAAAAACCCATAACCTGTGTATCTGGATCTCCTGCTGGTCACTTTCCATTGTCTATTTTTTTTCTTGTGATTTTTCAGTGATTTTATCTGGCCAAGTACTTTCTTTGTTACTTGCCAGATATTATGTATGAAAAACTATAGCAATGATTTGAGGCTCTGTACAAGGTTATCCTCCTCTAGGGGATATTTACTTTTGATTTTGACAGACAGGGTACTGCCAATCACTTCCAACTAGCCTGGGATTGAGCTGACTCAAAGTCTGTTTGCCGTCAGTCTGTCTTTACTCCTAAGATGTAGCCCTTTGTGGATCACAGCTGAAGGACTGGTCTTTTACCACGGACACTCTTCCTCAGCAGGACCTATACTCCAATTCTTTCTCTCCCACCCCAGCCCCACGAGACTGCTTACACTGCTACTCAGTTCCTGAGCCTTTGCTGCCACTTTTTTCTCAGCTTCTGCTGTACTTGGGTCTCTCTCTCTGTGTGTGTGTCTCTCTCTCCCCTACAAATTGGCAAAAGCCACAAGGGAAAAAGCAGCAACAAATATTGGGCTCAACTCTTTGCTTCCCCTCTCATCCATGTTGGCCCCTAAAGTTCTCCCTCCTTTGATAATGTGTCTGTGTTTTCAAAGAACTTGTTTTAAAAAAGTTTACCCAACTGTTCCAGTTGTACTGGGTGGTAACATGCCAGTCCATCATAGCCAGAGTGGAAACTTTTGTCATTGACATTTAAGTGCTCATTAACAACACTGAGTCAGAGGAATTCCTCAAATAGGAATGGTTTCCTGTAAAACTTCACAGTGTCCTATCTCTCTTGAGTCTGAAAATAAATAAATAAATATATAACTGACTTTGCTGTGTCAGTAAATTCTACATTAACAAAGTCTTAGTTACTCAGCTCTTTAAATTGAGGAAGTACAACGGGAAGGTCAAAGATACAGCTATAATTTAATTTTATCTCTAAAATGAAATTATTTGCTTATTTTATTTGTCAAGTTGGGTTCTTGAGGCACTGTAGCAGGACGAGCCGCAGACAAAACCCCTCAGACACCGAGACAGGGAAAGGAGTGGCTTTAATCAGCTAGGAGCATTGGCAGGCTAGCGTCTTAAAATCCGAGCTCGTCAGATGCTGAACTTCTGTCCATTTTATTTATTCATTTATTTTTATTTTTTATTTTTTGAAACGGAGTCTCGCTCTGTCACCCAGGCTGGAGTGCAGTGGCGCAATCTCGGCTCCCTGCAAGCTCCGCCTCCCGGGTTCACACCATTCTCCTGCCTCAGCCTCCTGAGTAGCTGGGACTACAGGCGCCTGCCACCACGCCCGGCTAATTTTTTGTAATTTTAGTAGAGACGGGGTTTCACCGTGGTCTCGATCTCCTGACCTCGTGATCCGCCCGCCTTGGCCTCCCAAAGTGCTGGGATTACAAGCGTGAGCCACCGCGCCCAGCCCACTTCTGTCCATTTTAAGGGCTCACAACTCCAAGGGGGTCCGCGTGAGAGGGTGGTGATGGATTGAGCAAGCCAGGGGGTATGCGACAGGGGCTGCAAGCACCGGTGGTCCGAGTGAAGCAGAACAGAATGGGAAGTTTCACAATGTCCTTCCATACAATGTCTGGAATCTATAGATAACATCAGTTGCTAGATCAGGGGTCGAATTTTAACTACCAGGCTTAGGTCAGGCAGGCCCAGGCCTGGTTTCGGGTCTGGTTCCTAGGCGCCGGGCTACCTGCCTTTAGTTTCGCTTCTCTTTCCTTTTCTGAGTATAAAACAATATAAAACAATATGAGAGGGTCTCTCTCTTCCCTCACCCCCACATATCATAATGATTTTGATTTTAAGCCAGATTATTATTTTATTTGCCTACTTATGAAAGCTTAGGTTTTATTTTCTCAAACTGCAGACAATTCTACTTGAGCTACTCAAAATAGTGTATTCTAAATTCATAAAAAATAACATTGAGAAAAACACTAGAGCAGTCTGAGAAGTAGGAAAAGAATGATTACTAAATATGTTTAATTTATAGGCATGTGACTCAGACTACAGCTGGGAAACCAGCTCTCCTTGGGAGCTTATTTAAAATCTCAGATTCTGTAGCCCTGACCCCAAGAGATTGTGGTTCCAAAGATTTGAGGTAGGGAGTTTCCAGATGATTTCTTTGTAGGTAATCTCAAGACACACTTGGAGAAACACTGGTTTAGAGAACTGAGGTTAGATTTAATTATAGCAATTCCCCATATCTACCGTGTTCTATTTGTGTTTCATGAAAACAATGAACTGAAGTTTTAAGAATTTCATTACATTTAATTCTTAATATAATCACTATCCATAGTAGCTCATATTTGTTGCACTAGTATAGTATAATAGTGAAGTATATGGGCTTTGGATTCAGATTGCCTGGGTTCAGATTCTAAGCCAATCCTAACTACCTGTGTGACTCGGGCAAGTTACTTAACCCAACTTCCCAGCTTCCTCATCTGTGAAACAGGAGAAATAATACTTCACAGGGTTAGCTGGGGATTAAATTATTATAATGTATGTAGTGTGTTTATCAGTGATAAAAGCACTTTTAAAATATTAAGTATTTGCTGGACATGGTGACTCACCCCTGTAATCCCAGCTCTTTGGGAGGCTGAGGTGGGTGGATCACTTGAAGCCAGGAGTTGGAGACCAGCCTGGCCAACATAGTGAAACCCCATCTCTACTAAAAGTACAAAAATTAGCCGGGCATGGTGGTGTACACCTGTAATCCCAGCTACTCAGGAGTCTGAGGCAGAAGAATCGCTTGAACCTGGAAGGTGGAGGTTGCAGTGAGTGGAGACTGCATCACTGTACTCCAGCCTCAAAAAAAAAAAAAAAAAAAAATTGCAATCACCTTATGAGTAGCTGCCATAATTTTCTTGTTTTACTCATGGGGAAATTAGCTCTAGAAAGTTTGAGTAAATTATTCAAGTTCATGTAGCTGGAACGCAGCAGAGGCAGCATGAGGCTCAGGCTGTTAATAAGCCTATGTGTTGGGTCCTACTCTATACTGTTTCCATGATCCAAATGTCCTCAGCGCCCACCCCACATGGCGGGTACAAATGTCATCTCAATAAATACCTAACCCAAGTCAGTACCATTCAGAATGTGTTCCACAGACCTTCAGCATCAGCATCATCTGGGAGCTTCACAGAAATACAGATTCTCATGCCTCACTCCAGACCTACAGAATCAGAAACTCTAGGGATGGAATCAGTAATTTACTGCTTACCAAGCCCTCCAAGTGACTCTGATGTAAGTTTAAGTTGGAGAGCCCTAGGCTTAGATCAATGATTCTCAACGTTGACTGAATATTAGAATTTCCTGGGAAACTAAAAACTTCCCAAAATGCTCAGATGCACCCAGACCAATTAAATCAGAATTGATAGAGCTAAGATCCAGGAATCAGTTCCCAAGTGATTCCAATGTGTGTGAGATTCAGAAGAACTGCCCTATATTCTTTTGCCTGATAACCCCTCTCTGTGAAACTGAGTGGCATTGGTCCCCTCCCTATCTCTCACATAACTTCTGCCTTGTTCCACAGCTCCGGGAGTCCTTAGGAGTGTATCTCTCAGATGCTGAGGGTAAAGTGTGGACTATGACTCCAGCCTCCACTGCCATGTCCCGTCCACTCTGGCCATCACTGGCACAGCCTTTGCACTTATTCCTGGCTGCCAACATTCAGGCCCACAGATGCCTTCTCCTGGTGCTGAATCATTCACTGCTCAGTTGCAGATCTGAACCAGGGCAGGAAGCTTAACTCCCTATCCTCTAAGTCCTGCTTTCTCTGAATGCTCCCAGAAGAGGCCCTAGGCCAGGAGAGTTTAGTGGGACAGCTCTGTTTGTTTACAAGATAGGCCTTTGTTTCAAGATGTTCACAAACACTCTTGAAGTAGCTCATCTGGGATGTTTTAGATGCTATTAGTTAGAAGTGTCACTCCCCTCCAGTCTTCAGGTCCTGTGGCCAGTCTGTTCATTTTGCCAGATTCTACTTGAAGTAGGTGTAAATTCTCCTTCTGGGGATCTTCCCTTATGCCACAGTTTTCTGATAGTCATCAGCCCCTGATTCATCAAACATGCTTGCATACATTGGAATCTCCTCAGCCTCAATGGCACCTGACACCACATGCCAGACGTATTACTGGACCAGCCAATGTGCTTTCTCTAAATATAGAGAATAGGATACATTTAGCACTGCTATTTAAATTTCATAAACTATGATCACCTAAGCATAACAAATTCATTCAGAATCGACTTGATTGAAAAACTGAAATTACTAGATTTTTCACACACTTTATACTTAATCGCCAAAACTTTTATATTTTGAGATAATTGTAGATTCACATGCAGTTATAATAAAACAATCCAGAGAGCCCATATACCCTTCATCTTGTTTTCTCCAGTGGTAACATCTGGTCTAGCTAGAGTACCATATTACAACTAGGAAATTGACATTGATACAATGCATCAAGTGTATTCAGATAGCACCACTTTTATGTGGACTCAGTTGTGTGTCTGTGTGTGTGTTTGTGTGCGTATTTAGTAATAAGCAATTTCATCACACACATAGATGCATATGGTCACTACAATTCAGTACAGTTTCGACACAAGGATCCCTCACACCACCCTTTTATAGCCACAACTACTTCCCTTCCTTTCCATTTCCTGAAGCCCTGGCTATCATTAATCTGTAATCTTGTCATCTTGAGCATACGATAAAAATGAAGTCATAAGTATGTTGTTTGTACGGTTTTCTTAGTGCTTACTCTAGGTATTACAATATACAAAGATATCATCATTGTCCAGTCTACCGGTGACAACATTTTGCCACATCTAGTAGAGTACAGAGATCTTCTTCCATTTAGATCTCTTTACCCTCCCAGTTTCTTAAAGATGATTGTTGTAAGTATTGGCTCTACCAAGATTAGGACCATGTCAGATGCATGTTATAATTTTCGCCTTAAACATCAAATGTGATTTAAGAAACTCATGAGAAAGAGTTTATTATATTTACCACTATTTTTTTCTTTTACCAATTCCAATATTCTTTCCTTTTTGAAGTGTTAAGCCTTCTGCTATTTCCTTTAGCCATTTTTCTAAATAATAGGTTTGCTACCAACGAGTTTTCTTAGCTTTTGTTCATCTAAGAATGTCTTTATTTCCCCTTCACTCCTGACAGACGTTTTTGCCAGAAACAGAATTTGAGGTTTACGGTTCTGTTCTTTCAGTGCTTGAAAAATGTGCCACTTTATTCTGGCCTCCATGGTTTCAGAAGAGAAATCTGTCCTCATTTGCATTGGTGTTTTCCTATAAGTAAAGTATTGTTTCTCTCTGACTGCTTTCAAGATTTTTCTTTGCCTTTCGTTTTCAGACTTTTAATGATGATAAGTCTTACTGTGGATTTCTTTGGAATTATTTTATTTGAGATTCTTTAAGCTTCTTAAACATCTATATTTCTTTCACCAAATGCAGGAATTTTTCAGCTATTATTTCTTTGAATACTTTTTTCAGTCCCACTTTCTCTCTCCTGAGAATCCAATGGTACAAATGTTAGCTCTTTTGTTATTGTCTCACAGGTCCCTGAGACTCTGTTTATGGTTTTTGTTCATTTGTTTGTTTTTGTTTTTTGAGACAGGGTCTTGCTCTGTCACTCAGACTGTAGTGCAGTGGTATGATCTTGGCTCACTGCAACCTCTGCCTCCCAGGCTCAAGCAACCCTCCCCCCTCAGCCTCCGAAGTAGTTGGGACTACAGGCATGTGTGAACACACCTGGCTAATTTCTTGAATTTTTTGTAGAGATGGGTTTCCACATGTTTCCCAGGCTGGTCTTAAATTCCTGAGCTCAAGCAATCCACCCACCTCTACCTCCCAAAATGTTGGAACTGCAGACATGAGCCACCACACCTGGCCTCTGAGACTGTGTTTATTTTTCTCAGTCTACACTTTTCTCTGTTCAGCTAGAGTAAAATCTGTTGACCTGTCCTCAAGTTCACTGATTCTATCCTCTGTCATCTCCACTGTATTATTGAGCCCATTCATTAAGTTTTTTATTTGGCTTATTGTATTTTTCACTTCTATAATTCCATTTGATTCTTTTTTATAACTTCTATTTCGTTGCTGAGATTTTCTCAGTATTTTTTGCATTTGTTTCAAGAGAATTTGTGATTGCTTATTGAAGTATTTTTATGATGGTTGCTTTGAAATTCTTATCAGATAATTCCAGCATCTGATTCATCTTGATGTTGGTATCTGTCAATTGTCTTTTCTCATTCATGTTGCGATTTTCAATTGTATCCTGACAGTTTTTTTGTTATATTCTGGATCACATTTAATCTTCTTTTATTAGCAGGCAGTCCCCTGCTAATAAAAGATATTGAAGACTAGGTGGATGTGTATGTTTAGCTTCCTGACACCATCCTGGCAAAAATGGAGTGCTGACTCACACTGCCTCACTGCAGTGGGGTGGGTGGGAGGAAGCTCAGCTTCCCATTTGGCCCCACTGACACCTTCCCAGTGAAAGTGAGGCACTGACTCCTACCATCTCCTGGTCTCCAAATGGGAATGAAAACTCAGCTGTTGCGGGAAGTCAGGGACCCCAAACGGAGGGACCAGCTGGAGCCATGGCAGAGGAACATAAATTGTGAAGATTTCATTTTAATATGGACATTTATCAGTTCCCAAATAATACTTTTATAATTTCTTATGCCTGTCTTTACTTTAATCTCTTAATCCTGTTATCTTTGTAAGCTGAGGATGTATGTCACCTCAGGACCACTGTGATAATTGTGTTAACTGTACAAATTGATTGTAAAATGTGTGTTTGAACAATATGAAATCAGTGCACCTTGAAAAAGAACAGAATAACAGCAATTTTTAGGGAACAAGGGAAGACAACCATAAGATCTGACTGCCTGCGGGGTCAGGCAAAAAGAGCCATATTTTTCTTCTTGCAAAGAGCCTATAAATGGACCTGCAAGTAGGGAAGATATTGCTAAATTCTTTTCCTAGCAAAGAATATTAATACCTTGGGGAAGGAATGCATTCCTTGGGGGAGGTCTATGAATGGCCACTCTGGGAATGTCTGTCCTATGCGGTTGAGATAAAGACTGAGATACACCCTGGTCTCCTGCAGTACCCTCAAGCTTACTAGGGTGGGGAAAAACCCAGCCCTGGTAAATTTGTGGTCAGATTGGTTCTCTGCTCTCGAGCCCTGTTTTCTGTTTTTTAAGATGTTAATCAAGACAATACATGCACATTTGAACATAGACCCTTATCAGTAGTTTTGCATTGCCTTTGTCCTGTTCCCTCAGAAGCATGTGATCTTTGTTCTGCTTTTTGCCCTTTGAAGCATGTGATCTTTGTACCTACTCCCTGTTTTACACCCCCTCCCCTTTTGAAACCCTTAATAAAAAACTTGCTGGTTTGAGCCTCAGGTGGGCATCACAGTCCTACCGATATGTGATGTCACGCCCGGTGGCCCAGCTGTAAAATTCCTCTCTTTGTACTCTTTCTCTATTTCTCAGCTGGCCAACACTTATCGAAAATAGAAAGAACCTACGTTGAAATCTTGGGGGCGGGTTCCCCTGATACTCAGCTTTCTGCTGGGCTTCATGGTTACCAGGAAGTGGAGAAGGATGGGGCTAACACACACAACTTTGTGGCTTCAGGGTAGTTGCAGAAGGTCAGCTTCTCACTGGTGCTGCTGAAACCCAGGTGGTGGTGGGGGGCATGGAGGGAATAGATGGGCAATGAGAATCCACATCCCACCCCCTCATTTTGCCTGGTTGATTCTGGGTGAGGGCAGGAGTGGGGACCAGAGTGCCCATTAGCTCTATTTTGCACATAGTTGTTCAGTCTCATTGCTGCTGGGTGGGGGTTAGAGGTTCAGTTTGCTGCTGCTCCTTGCTGACTCTACCCTGGTGGGAGAATAGGAGCACTGGCTGCTTCTGCTGGCAGGAAAGGGAAGACTAGCTCCCTGATCAGTCCTACCAATACCACAGGGCAAGGGAGTCAGAGCACCACCATCTGATGCCACTGAGACAGGGGATGGGGAGGAAGATCAGCTCCCAACTCCATCTCACTGAAACTGTGGAGAAGGGAATCTAATTTTCCCATTAGTACTTGGCAAAAGTAGGGCAAGTATTACCAAAAAGGCTTCCTATTGCAAGGGCACTGGCTTCTTGGTCCTTTGACTAGGAGGAACAGACTTTTCTTAGAGCTTATTTTGTCTGTGCCTGTTGGCAGCTCTAGGTCGGAGGCATCTGCAACACCCTGTCTGAGATATATGAGAGGCAATAACGAAACTTATAGAACTCACCAGCAGCTTGTTTCTCAAGTCCCCAAATCCCTAGGCAGTCCACCTTCTTTCCTCCGTTGAGTTTCCCTAGGTCTGTTTGTTGTGTTATGGCCACAGTTGTAAGAGGGAGCATCTGCAAGAAATGGAGTGCTCCATCTTGACTGGAACCAGAAGCATGATCTATACTTGATTTTTAAAAGAAATAAATAGGTAACAGGTATGTCGATACTAACAGCGAATTCATTTAAGCAGCTTTCCAGGATATTATAATTTTGTCTGGCCCAATAGTCTACATCTGTCACATATATTATGCTATAGTATGTGACAAAAATTAGTTTTCCAAAGGAGAATATTCTGGAAATAACTTCACGGTATCAAAGAAAATTAAATGATCTTCTCTGAAGTTCTGTGTGGGCATATCAAGATGAACTTAATTCTCTGAACAATGGTAGTTTTCAACTTAACTAGAAACCAAACTCCTAACCAATTTGGCTAAAAGAAATTTTATTGCATTTAAAAAAATTTGGAACAGAGTTAGATTATAGACCAAATATGAAGACAGTTTTAAAAATAACAGTGCTGGTGAAAAAGAGCCTTAATAGTCAGAGATGCAATGTCTTTCTTAAAGTATGTGTATGTTATGAGACAAAAATATGAGACAAAATATGCTTGACTTTCAGCAAGAGGATGTTACATTAGATTTCTTTCTTTCTTTAATAGATAAAATTAATATATGCTTCTGGAAAAATATTCAAATAATACCTAAGTAAAAAACGGAAACTGTAATAATTCCTTCCTCCCTTAATCTTCAGTACTCTTCCCATGGTTAAGAGTTTTGGTTTGTTTGGTTAGATTTTTTTGAAATAGGCTTCAGTAGTCAAAGATTTATGTAAACAGTAGAACTTGAAATCATTCACTCCCTAAAGACTTTGAAAACCAATCATGGCAAATGACTTAGGAAAAGTAGGGAAGAGCTTTCTCTTGGATCTGTTCCAGCTTTCAATTCATGAAGAATAAGATGTGGTTACCCTTTAAAATATACACACAAGCACACACATTTCACATACTTTTCATCTGAAAGGACCAGTTCAGTGCAACTTCAGCAGCGTGCTTATTTCTGACTTTACTTGGAACCTGGAGGTTGTCTTCTTGGAAGTACAGCATGTGGTACACAGTGAGCATTCAGTGAGTATCTGTTGAACGAACTGTAATTATTTTAAGAGGGAACAACATATTTTTGTCTTCCTCATCAACAACATGATTCAGGTAGAAAACAATGCAAAAGCTTACAAACATAATCTATTCATCAACTAGCCCTCATAGACTCAGCTCAAAATCCATAAACTATGAAGTCTTGCCCAAGGACCCTCATGAGAAGGGCTCGCTCCCTTTTTCCAGACCCTCAGCCTTTGTTTAATACCTTTTCGTGCTGCTTAGCACAGATCTTTGTGGTGGATTGTTGGGTTTAGGTACTATCTAATAGAATGAAAACATTCTCTTGGTGTGCATACACCATCTCATGCACTCTAATATTTCCCACTGTTCCTGGCACAATGCCTTGCATAGAGAATGCATTCAATAAATATTGATTGAATGAAGAAATTGAAGAAACCACATCTTGATTTCAAGGGAACACCAATTTAGCCACAAAATTGGCTTTTTCCTTTTGTTCATATCTATATTTGTATGATAAGCATCACTATTTTGATTATATTTAGTTAGAAAGTATGATGTTTCAAATCAAAGAGTTTATTCATCTGTAATATTTTGCTAAGTTGTTTGCAAAATGAGAGACTTGGGACACATTTGAATTTCTATGGTGAAAGCAATCCTTGAATCTCCCAAAGAAATTATTTGAAACCCTTTGTTCAAAATCAGTTGCTGAGATCTGAATGTCTTCTTGGTTAATGCTGAGAATTTAAATAGTGTTCAGGGAGACCAGGAGGGTAAAAGATACTTCATTGGAAATGACACATGCTCTAAGAATAGAGCATTATATTTTCCTATCATGCCACATTTCTTTGTAAAGGTACATTCATTTCACACTTTCAGTGTGGTGATTATGAGATGTTATCTGGACCATTTACATTCACAAATATCTGAGAAAACAAAGAACATCTGCTCATTCTTAGCTGCTGCCCGATACCAGCCTTAAGGTTTTTAAACCCTGTTTATGTGATTGTGACTGAATCAGATGATTTGGAAAGATGTACTCAATCTATCCTTGTGACATCGCAATGAAATAAATGTAGGAAACAGAAACAATAAACTTTTCATTCATGACTGATTCTCTCAGATACACACAAACATATTCCAGGTGAGAAAGTAGGCAAATTTAACATTTAACCTTTCAAATTTAGTCAAAATAAGAGTTAGTTTCCAGAAAGATCAAGGAAAAATCTGACTACATAAAGATGTAAATTATGGAATAATATTTTAGGATTTGATATTTAGGCCTGAGGTGTACACACTTTTAGAAGGACCCAGAACACTGAAGCTGTTCTAATACATAAGGCTTTCCGCCTCATGGGATCACTTTTGCCTTTTCCCTTATCATTTTTGGGTCCCATATCTCTGAGCTGGACAAAATAAACTTAGTGTAAAGTTTTGCACTGCCAGGTATGAAAGCAAAGCCTGAGCCCCTTGTACCCGCATTTGTCTGTGCTTCTGATTCAGCATTTTCAGTTTTCTATTCAGACAGAAATGAGAGGAAAGAGGTGTTGTAGGTCACTCCCCCATCACCCTCTTTCTACCCTCAACCCTCTCTCTTCCGCCCCGCCCACTACCTTGAGTCAGCAGCTTAGTGATGCGACCCTTGAGTGGACACCAGAAATGCTCAATTATGCCAGTCTAAGAGATCAGCTCAAATTAAAGCTTCAGGGCTCTCCCTCTGAAACTTCAAGAGAGGGGCTCTGGACTCCTTATCATCATTGAACAGGGAACACAGAAAGAAGATGGCTACATACATTGGTGAAGGAATGAGCCCAGTGTGAATGTTTTGTGAAAACTATAAGTAGTGTGCTGTAATATTAAATTCACTAGAATCTCTCACTGGAAAATTGCATGTTTAAAGAGAGTTTGCAAAAACGTTAACTGAATAGAGAGTACTTTGCTTGTTCATCCTTAAAGAATGTTCTCACCTTAGGGTTACCCAACCATTGCGGGTATTTCTTTGATGATGTAGTATTTTACTCTGTTCTGTCCTTTGGGTCATGCTCAAGGTTGTTCTGATCACTTTTCAAGGCCCACATCATAGTTTAATGGCTGATTATTTTCTCTTCTCAGTCCTCAAAGGCTGGCTCTTCTCTCTGGAATATCATAAGCCACAGGCCTACTTATTTGGATGGGTGCCAGCATTCACGCACAAGTAACGGCTTAAGAAGGCTTTTCAGTGTTTTTATTTTGTACATACAAGTTCTGTAGGTACACAGTGCTAGCTTTAGATAAAGGCTATGTTATTATTATTTTTAATTTATGAAATTAAATAAGAGGTGGTTAAGATGAACCGGTTATTAGTAGTCTTAATTAAGAACAATTTTGATCATAAAAGAGCTGTAAAGATGTTTTTCTAAAAGAAGTGCTTTCAGACTCTCCACATGAAGACAAAGCCTTCAGCAGTATATTCATATGGTTTAGTTTTATGTTCGTGATAGACCAGTTTTTAAACTACAAGTTTGAAACAGTTCAACAGCTGACTTGGAAACCCACCCTCTGAAATATATAAGTGGGATATATACAGATGGCATAATCCCAAGGGCAGAGTCTGCTCTGAGTTTGACATTCTTTAGTTCCAGCTGCTGACTAGAGATAATTTACTTTATAATAGTAGGACCAAGAAATGCTTTTAATGCAAATTCCTTGCATTGCATGTCTCTCTTTGAAGAACAAGTGGACATTCTTGCAGACTACCAGAATAGGAGGCTGTTTGTCTTTTCTCAGCCCAGAAGCTATAAGTAGATATGGAAGCCAAGGCCTTATGAATTTTATGCCACATTTAGTTTTATTTTAGGGAGGTTACAATATAGAGTTTTACAAACTCCCCTAGACACATTATTTTCTTCGTACTTTTCTGTTCACTGTTTCTCCTAGTTTATCACAATAAACACATACTATATTAATAATGAGGGAAATATTATTTTAGATTGCCAGTTATACTTACCATGTTAAGAGGGAAATCAAAATGACATTATAGTTTACAGGTAATGGGTTTTTTGCATTAAGCAATATATGCTATTTATTTATTTATTTATGTTTGAGTCAAGGTCTTGCTTTGTCGCTCAGGCTGCAGTGCAGTGGTGTGATCACAGCTCACTGCAGCCTGGACATCCCGAGCTCAAGCAATCCTTCCACCTTAGCCTCTGGAGTAGCTAGGACCACAGGCGTGCACCACCATGCCCAGCTAATTATGTATTTTTGTAGAGATGGGGGTTTCGTCATGTTGCCCAGACTGGTCTTGAACTTCTGGATTCAAGCGATCCACCTGCCTCGGCCTCCAAAAGTGCTGGGATTATAGGCATGAGCCACCACACCTGGCCTGTGCTTTCACTGGGATGGATAAAACTACAGATACATACGCAAGTCATGGTGGACTCTTAGCTACTTGTAAAATGGCCATCCCAATTGTAATTTCAAATGTTCTCTCCATTGTTCCTATAAATTCATTCTTATCTATCTATTCGTTCATTCTTTGTTTTGTCCCACACAAGATTTATGCCAGCTTACAAAGAGAGAGAAAAATGAAAACTAAAATTACAAGAAAAATAAAAATAAAAAATAGAGATGGGTGTGTAAAACAGATCAAAATGCTCTATAATCGCTGTAACAATTGGGCCACATATGTGGTTCTCTAAAATTTTTCTTAGCCAACACCAAAAGTGAAACCTTAGCTGGTCACTAGATTCAGGGAACACAAATCAAAACAAACTAGTTGGTTGGTAGATGTGCTTCTGCCCTTGGTACTGGAGTCAGACAGGGAATTCTCCCAAGGAGGCTTATAAAGAAGATTGTGTCCTATGATAAACATCCATGAAAACATCCTTACAATGTCCTTACAATACAGATGGTGACCTACTCTTACACAGCCCCTCAATATAGGCTGGTGACATCATATCAAAGAACAGTTGGGGCTGGGCACGGTGTCTCACACCTATAATCCCAGCACTTTGGGAGGCCAAGGCAACTGGATCACCTGGGCTCAGGGGTTAGAGACCAGCCTGGGCAACATGGGGAAACCCTGTCTCTATGTACAAAAAAATTAAAAACAAAACAAAACAAAAACAGAGAATAGTTGGGTAAAAATGGATTCTACAGCTGGAAGTCTGCCCGGCTTCATCTAGAAACTGACCATGTTGACCATATACACATAGAAAGTGGCAGGATAGTGCCAGCCTCTAGGAAATTCTCAGGAAATGTCAACGATTAGTGATACCATCACCAATATTGTGTGTCAGATGAGTGCCTGATCTTTGCTGGGGAAGAGATGGGCTCTACATGACGCAGGTGAGTGAAAGCGGCCTGCAAGAGGTTTTCCGAGCTCACAGCTCTTACTTCTGATGCAGGTCTCCCAGCCCTTCTGCTTGCAGGTCAGGCTTAGATCGGACATTGTCATGGTTGGGCTCTCCAGGAAAGATGGGTTTGCTCCGGGTAATGCTTGAAACACTGAAACTCCATAAATAAAGTCACTGCCAGTGTGCAGAGCAAGTCAAATCTGAGTTAAGAGCAGTACCTTCCAAGCAGAAATCCATGGTTGTGAGCATTTCATTCTTGACAGACAAACTCCTTTTAAGGAATTTAAAAGGCTATCTAGAAATCCTTTCTGATTCTTTCCCCTGACTTCACCAGGATAGAGGAGAGTGAAAATGTGGTCTTTAGTCTGAATGCGGTGGCTCACGCCTGTAATCTCAACACTTTGGGAGGCCGAGGCGGGCAGATCACTTGAGGCCAGGAGCTCGAGACCAGCCTAGCCAACATGGTGAAACCCCACCTCTACTAAAAATACAAAAATTAGCCAGGCATGGTGATGCGTGCCTGTATTCCCAGCTACTCAGGAGGCTGAGGCAGGAGAATCACTTGAAACTTGCAGTGAGCTGAGATTGCCCCACTGCACTCCAGCCTGGGGGACAGAGCAACACTCTGTCTCAAAAAAAAGAAAAAAATGTGGTCACCAGGATCCAGAGAAGCATCTCCCTCCTATGTTCCCTTTTATGTTCTCCCTCCCCCGTACCCCTTCCTCCTTCCCCTGTCCTCCTTTTCTGAATCTTATTAAATGGTTCATTATAGTTGGTCCTATCATGTTAGAAGACAGTGATGGCTGGGACCTGCCAAGAACAGAATCCATCTGGGGCCAAATACCCTCTGCCTGGGTTAATCCCCTTGGTGGTTGCATATAAAACATGGGGAAGTATGTTGTGAAGATTAGCCATGCCTCATATATTGGATTCTGAACACCAGGATGTGTGGGGGCCTGCAGCCCTCACCATCACGTCACTTTCTCCTTTCAATGAAAACTGAAACCCAGCTCCAGCCAGAGGGCAGTGGGGGTGAACAAATGTGTAGGCAAAGAAAATAGGAATGTTTAGGAAGGCTAGATCCTCCCCCTTGGTCGGATCTAAACCGAGGCTCTCCCTACCCCAGCACACAGAATGCAGGAGGGACAGGAGGGGATGGGGAGGGCTCATGGGGAGGAATTAAGTGTGGCTCTGTCTGGTTCTGGCTTCTCTGTAAATACTGTAACACCTCCGAATGGTGGAACAGCTGAGATAAGTGACTGCTAATCCCCCAGTGCCGGGGAGGAGGCTGGGCCGCTCCCTTCCAGATCCCAGCAGATGGTGGATGAAACAGACTTCCCCCGAGGCAAGGGCAGTGGGAACTGTCCCACCTTCTGTTCCTTCAGTTTGCCCTGCACGTCTCCCTCATGGCCAGTCCACGCCGAGAAGGGCTTCGCTGGCCCTCCAGAGCCCTGGGGACCCGCCCCAGCTCTGCCATCCCACTGGGATCTACAAGGTCAGCCAACCTGGACTCCAGCCAGCACTGCCAGGTTGGGCAGCATCCAGCAAAGCTCTGTGGGCTTCAGAGAGAACAGCCAAGCAGTGCGGCTAAGTTTTTCACTCTGCAAAGAAACGTACCTAGGGGAGAAGGGTGAGGGATCATTTAAAATGCAGATTCAATTTTCCAGGGTGGAACCCGGGAATCTGAATTTCTATTAGGCAGTCTAGGTAATTTGGCTGGAGGCCGTTCTAGCATCACATTCTGCGAAATAGCAGACCAAGTATATGTGAAGGTATTTTTGGTGGTGGTTGGGAACAGGGCTTAAAGTCAGGTGCCTGAGTTTGAATTGTCGCTCTACCATTTGCTCACCTGTGTGACCTCGGACAAAAAAGGCTCAGTGGTTGCCTACCTCATAGAATATAAACTGGTCTTTCTCAAACTGCAGGAAGCACAATTTAGTCACAGTTAGCAATTAAAAAATAACAATGGGAGACTGCACAACAATGTAAATGCACTGAACACTTTTGAACTGTGAATTTCTAAATGGTCAAGATAGTAAATTTGATATTATGTATAGTTTACCATAATAAAAAAAATTCTAGAATGTACTAAAGAGGAGATGTCATTTTTTTCTTCTTTGTTTTGTGATTTTTTTGGTTTTGAGATTCTTTTGGTTTTGAGATGTCATTTTTATATGCTTAAAAAGCCAATCTCAATTTTCAAATTAAGTGGATCCATAAAAAGTTGTTTAAATAAAACTCAGTCATGAAATCTTACTTTCCTGTTGGTTTACATTTTAAAATATATAAAATACGGTTCAAAGTTTTTAAAATGTGGAAATCAAGGCTGGGCTTGGTGGCTCATGCCTGTAATCCCAGCACTTTGGGGAGCTGAGGCTGACAGATCACTTGAGCCCAGGAGCTTGAGACCAGCTTAGGCTACATAGTGAAACCCCGTCTCTTCAAAAAATACAAAAATTAGTTGGGTGTGTTGGCATGTGCCTGTAGTCCCAGCTGCTTGGGAGGCTGAGGTGGGAGGATCAGCTAAGGTGGGAGGATCATCTGAGCCTGGGAGGTTGAGGCTGCAGTGAGCCTGGATTATACTACTGCACCTGATTACACCTGATTATACCTGGGTAACAGAGGGAGACCCTGTCTGAAGCAAACAAACAAATACATAAAAATAAAATAAAATAAAATAAAGTAAAATGTGGAAATCAAGCAGTAATACAAATAGTAAATATCAAACAATCATAAATCTTTAAGAAATAAGCATTCTTTCTTGCTACACACATAACACATATGAAAATACACTGCTTTGAGTGTTAAGCAATAAAATTGAGTGGAATAGGAAGCATATTTTTCAAACATTGTAAGGGTGAATATTGTTTCACAAAACTGCTGTGAGTCTTCCACTGTTCTACCCACCTCCCACTAGAGCCAATGGTCCTGAGATGAGGGGGCTGGAAGTGGCCTCCTAGGCCCCCGAAGCCTGTGAGAAGGACTGAGGTCAATAAACATGGTTTTCCATTCCTGAGAGTCTTTGCACCTATAGCAGTGAAAGTGGGAGTCTCTCATCGGCCACTCCCATGTAGAAACTCTTTCTCTCACACAAATGTTCATAAACTTCAGTTCTGCTCTACTTTTAAAAACGAACAACACTTCCTGGGGAAGGCTTTCTCGGAAACTCTTTCAGACTCCCCTTCCCTTTTTGTGACTATCCTGCTGATACCTCTTCTTCCTTCCCAGTTTGTGCCATAGCTGTCTGACTTTTTGTAATTGCCATGGAGGATGAGTCCTGCTCTGTTTTATTTATCACTGAATCCTTAACTAGCACTGAATCCTTAACAAATCTTTGTCCTGCAAAGATTTGCTGAATCAATGAAGAATGAAATCAACCTGATTCTTTAAAAGGCAGAGCTACTACTGCCTCCAAAAGTATCATTATTACACATACAATTTGCTTTGTATCATCTTCCATATTACTTATAGCGTTTGTTTCTAATTATTACAATACACAATAACTTCTGCAAGAAGTGTTATGGTATCACTTTTGAGAGGGAAAACTTGGGGCTTGGGACGGTTAAGTGTCTTGCTCAAGACCAAACAGATAGTAAGTAGTAAGTGATAAAGACAGCATTTGAGCCCAGGTCTGTCTGGCTCTGACACCAGTCCCATTTCTCCTTTTCCTTGGTTTTTCTATATTTTCATGAGACAAGGCAGTTCTACTCTTGGCATCCTGTCAATAAACCTTTTCACTGTAAAATGCCTGCTGTGCTGCACAGAGTAATCTCAGCCAGGTCTCTTACCCGGCCCCACCACACAGCTGCCGTCGCGTTTCTTCTCCAGACCAACCCAAACATGGTTGGGGAGTTCAGAGGGGAGGGCCCAGCATTCCCCAGTCGGGACAAGTATCTAATCAGCAGGCCTCCTCAGCATATCAGCCCAAGACCACTCTAGAGAGAGATGCCAGTGCCCAGTTTTCTATTTTTAACTGGTGTGAACTGGAGGAAAAACACAAGCATTAAAAATCAAAGCTCCAGTCAAGAACTGAGAATGCAGGGCACCCCAGGGCAAACTAGTGATCTGTGTCCTTCTTACATCTCCCTCTTCCTTCCCCCTCTCCTCATTTCATGTCATTTTTCTTTTTCCTTCTCAAAAGTTCAAGATCCTGCACAATCTGTTTTCCACAGAGGAGACGATATCTGTGATTTATGCCAATGCTTCTCACACTTTAATGTACATACCAAGCAAATGAGGATCCTGCTGAAAAGCGGATTGGGGTGGCGCTTGATACTGCATTTCTAGCTCATTTCCAGGTTATGACAATACTGCTTGTCCACAGGCTGCACTTTGAATAGCAAGGATTGGTGTATTCTTATAGTTTAAGTTGCTGCTATGTTCTCCACCAAAGTATTTGCCTTTTCAGTCTTGTCTCCACCTGGAATGAGGGCCTCTGACCCCAGTTTAAAGATGCTCATCTCCCCACCATCAAATGGGCAAGCTGCTTCTGGCATTTGTTCCTTTATTCACTTTGGCAGAAGGGGATCCTTTTCTGGCCTGAAGACTAGAGTCTGAATTTGAGCAAAACCCCGCAGCATGGATGAGAGCTACCCAATAACTGGGCTGGGGTAAACCTGGTCCCTTCTCCAGCAAGACTTGGCCAAGCTCTCACAGAAACCCTTTTCTGCCTCTTCCCTGGCCAGACCCTGATCCATGCATGGGTTGGAACTCGGGTGGCCTTGGTTAATGTCAGCTTTCTGACCTAGATGAGCCCAGCCCCAGCTCTCTGAGTAAAGCCATTCAGGCTGGCCAGGGACTAGACCAGAAGGGTGCCCTGCCCCCGGTGCCCCTTTTGCAGCCACTCAGATGTGCTGCCGTGGTGTCCTTTGTGCTCGTGGCAGCCCTGGAAGATGAGAAGCCGCTGTTGTTCCCCTGCTGCCCTGGCCCAGCTGTCAGGACCCCTCAGCAGAGGGCAGGGCGCCAAGCCTTTCCACTGCATGTGGCTTATTGTCCCCAAGACTGGCGAGGCTGCTGCGGAGGACCGAATCCACAGCCCATCCAGGGAGCACCCACACCCCAGAAAGGGGGAGGGGTGGGCTGGCGTCACTTAGTCTTCCCCTGCCCCTACCCTTCAGCGCCTGCCCCTCCCCAGCTCCCTATTTGGCTATCCCCCTGACTGCCCCCTCCCCTTCCTTACATGGTCTGGGGGCTCCCTGGCTGATCCTCTCCCCTGCCCTTGGCTCCATGAATGGCCTCTGCAGTCCTAGCGGGTGCGAAGGGGACCAAATAAGGCAAGGTGGCAGACCGGGCCCCCCACCCCTGCCCCCGGCTGCTCCAACTGACCCTGTCCATCAGCGTTCTATAAAGCGGCCCTCCTGGAGCCAGCCACCCAGAGCCCGCCGCCGCCGGAGCCGAGCCGACCCGCCCAGCAGTCGGTGAGTCAGCGCCCGGCCCTCCGCCCTCACTCCTCGCCAGGTCCGCGGGCGGGGCGGGACACCAGCCCCGCGCCGCCACCTGGCCAGCCCGGCCCGCGTTCAGCCAAGGCCCCAGCTCCTGCCGCTCTGCGACTGCCTTTTTTTTTTTTTTTTTTTTTTTAAAAGCCCACACTTTTTGATTTGGTTCTAACTTGTTTTGTCCTGGGCGTCGGTCCTCGCAGGACCTCGCAGGGGCTCTAAGAAGGGGAATTTTGTGGCTCCACAAGGGGCTTTTGGGTCCCTACTCTCGTGCGCTTTCTCCTCCATCTGGGGCACAGGCATGGCGATATGCACAGGGCTGGAGATCGAGTTCCCAGTTCGTGAAAAGGAAGAAAGTTAAAGGGCTGGGGAGGACTAAGGGGCTGGGTTTCCTGGGTCCCTCCTTGCACCTGGCACCCTAGGTGGACCTCCTGGCCAGGGAGCCTGGGTGGATTCCTCTGCCCTTCTCTGTCCCCAGTCTCCTCTGCGGCTTCTTCCTTCCCTTTTATGATTCGAGGGGAAGGGAGGTGACAGGAGGGTTCCCCGCCCAACCCCCTGTCCAGTCCCTACAACCCCCTTCTGCTTTGTCCTCTCCTCTGGGTGCGGAGAAGGCCAGCTGCACAGGTAGCTGAATGTGGTCCGCCCTCCCCTCCTCAACCTGCAGAACCCCCTGAAGCTGTGCCAAGATGTGTGACGACGAGGAAACCACCGCCCTGGTGTGCGACAACGGCTCTGGGCTGGTGAAGGCCGGCTTTGCGGGCGATGACGCGCCCCGTGCTGTCTTCCCGTCCATCGTGGGCCGTCCGCGGCACCAGGTAAACTTCCCGCCGAGCCCCCAGTCCCACTCGGGACCCCTTCAGTCCAGCGATCTAGGAAATGGCTCTCACCTGACCCTCTTGTTCGATGAACTCTTTAGGCCAAGTTAAGAAAAGGCTGATTGACTTCAAATCCAAGCCAAGGCAAGCAATACCACACAAAACTCCAACATACTGAGAAATGTACACCCGAGTGGCAGGCCTCTAAAAGGGTCCCACTCCCTGGTGTGAAAGCCACCAGTTTCTCTCCACTCATGGCCTTTTGGACTTTTAGTCTTTAGTGTCTTCTCTGCCTTGTATACTTCATTTTCTTCCTTGTCCTCCCCTTTCAGTCCTGTTTAAAACTTCTAACAGGGGTTCATCTAACCCTAACTTCTAACAATATAACCTCTCCCAACCAACCAGGACCCAATCCACATTCCTCTCTCATGTTCGCAGCCAGTTTACAGGCTTCCCCAAAGGTGTAATCTATCTCCTTCCTGGCTGTTGCATTTTTAGAAGCCAGGCGTGACAGAGGCAGCAAGTGCCATGGTGATAGCGACATACCACCTCGTTTATTAAAAGACATGCCATGCTCTCTGAGTTTGTCACATGCCTGGCCAGATAGGCTGCAAAGGAGGAGAGCTTAGTCCTCAGAGCTGACGAATGACTCCAGGACAGCTCTGGACAGGCTGAATTTCACTGTTGGAGTGAGGATGGCATATCAGCCCATCATTATGTGTTCACTTGAATGTCAAAATCTTTTTCTTAGGAGAAATACAATGTGTCATTAATTCAGTCATTCCAAAATGCAGTCATCTATATTCCAGTTGACATGGGTGATGAGCTTAATAATTTAATGAAGGCATATGATATTTTTAAGGTGAGGTGAGGCTCCGCTTCTTCAGTGAAATAGCTTCATTCTCTCCTGAGTTATATTCTCAACAATAGAATTATACATCTTTGGGGGAGTAGGGAGAAGGTAGAAGATTGATTTTTAAATAATTCTTCTAAATTGGGGTAAAATCCTATTGCTTGTTATTTCTGGTATTTAAATATGTTCCTTGACTTGGGCAGTTAGATATAAATAGACAAGACACTGATTATATTCCTGACATGGTGAGAGCATGATTTTCTCATTTTTTCTTCCCATAGGGAGTTATGGTGGGTATGGGTCAGAAGGACTCCTACGTAGGTGATGAAGCCCAGAGCAAGAGAGGCATCCTGACCCTGAAGTACCCCATCGAGCATGGTATCATCACCAACTGGGATGACATGGAGAAGATCTGGCACCACACCTTCTACAACGAGCTCCGTGTGGCTCCCGAGGAGCACCCCACCCTGCTCACAGAGGCCCCGCTGAACCCCAAGGCCAACCGGGAGAAGATGACTCAGATCATGTTTGAGACCTTCAATGTCCCTGCCATGTACGTGGCCATCCAGGCAGTGCTATCCCTGTATGCTTCTGGCCGTACCACAGGTATGCTGGGCTCTGGGGACAGTTACTGATGAATCACATTCCCAAGTCACCGACCTTGCTGTGAATCAGATCCCCCAGTTGAAAAAGGGATAATACCTTTCCTCCCATTCCCTAGCAAGGTCTGTGCTAAGAGAAAGAGGTAACAGTAGTGCCCTGAGGTTAGTTTCAGAGCACACTTACTGTTGGAGCTGATAGCTTGTGGAGATAGGTCCTTCCCTTATTTAAACTCAGCACAGTGTAGCAACTTGGAGTGCAGCAGTCATTGTTATGTGTTAAACCATCACATCACCTGGGCAAGCATCCCTAAGGAGAATACATTCCCTACAGGGTCTGAGTCAAAAGAGAGAGAAACATGTAATTTCAATAGGAGCAAAGAAAAACACACTTGGGTGCTTACATAATGTGCTCATGGCTGATAAGAAAGATTGTCATTTGAAAGTGTCCTCGGGAATTTTTTCTACTGTAATAGTTAAAAGGATGAGCTGCAGTTTGCTTCAGATTTAGTATTCATGATGCTCATTTTTATTCTTTGTGTGTAAGGAATCTAATTTTATCTGGATCAATGCCCATTGCTAGCATCTCTTAGCCAAGATTGGAAGCAGGCTTTGCCATGGCTAGAGCAGTGGTGTCGTCCTCAGGAATTTACCTTGTTATTGTCTACTTCCCCGGGCAGGCATTGTTCTGGACTCTGGGGATGGTGTAACTCACAATGTCCCCATCTATGAGGGCTATGCTTTGCCCCATGCCATCATGCGTCTGGATCTGGCTGGTCGGGACCTCACTGACTACCTCATGAAGATCCTCACTGAGCGTGGCTACTCCTTTGTCACCACTGGTGAGTGTGTGTGTGTCTCATCTGCCACAGTGTGGGTCTGCTTTCCTCCTCCCTCACTGAATCTGCCTACCTCCCTATAATTGACTTCTTGCTTCAGAGCATGACTGTGATACTCTTTATTTCTGCAGCTGAACGTGAAATTGTCCGTGACATTAAAGAGAAGCTGTGCTATGTCGCCCTGGATTTTGAGAATGAGATGGCCACAGCTGCCTCTTCCTCCTCCCTGGAGAAGAGCTATGAACTGCCTGATGGCCAAGTCATCACTATAGGCAACGAGCGCTTCCGCTGTCCTGAGACGCTCTTCCAGCCCTCCTTCATTGGTGAGTTGTAGGGTCTGGTGCAGAGGCACGATTTTCCGTGGAAATCTTAGGGTCTCCCAAAGTAAAATCTAGAAGGCTCAAGAAGCCCTTGAGTTAAAAGAAGTCATAGTTTGGATTCCCACACAGCTCAACCTCAAGTCCTGATGGCTCATTAAAGGGAAAGTCTATGTTCTGCTCTAGTGATATAATAAAGGATGACACACTGAGTTCATCTCAAAATAAAGGATGACACAGAGTAGTAACTGCATATCACATATCTGCAGGAAAAGGGCTATTTCACAAGAGCTGACTTATTCCAGTAAGTTTCACTACCAAGTAGCTGGATTTTCCAAGTTACTCATCATTAAATGCAATAACATTCCTACTCATATTAATAACTGCGCACTTATATGTCAACAAATATCCTTCCTAAGCAATGCTTTCCATGAGGAACTTTGTCAGGATCTGATTTAAGTCCATAAACAAAAATTACATTCATTTTAGTTTAAACGTGTATCTTTTCCTTTTCCAATACATCTTCATACATCTGAGAGTTTCAGGAGGTGTTTACTTGAAACGGGTACTAAGCACAGCTGCTCCTTTCTTGGCATTGTATTGTGGATTAACTGTGAGGCACCCATTCCACCCTGCAGTGTGTCTTATAGGGGAACATATGTTTCAGAGACAAATGGTGACATCTCCCCAACACAAAGAAGAAGTTCTGTTCTCTTCTCTCTACCTTGACCTGAATGCACTGTGATGCGTGTGTGTGTGTGTGTGTGTGACTTGTTCCTAGGTATGGAATCTGCTGGCATCCATGAAACAACTTACAATAGCATCATGAAGTGTGACATTGATATCCGCAAGGACCTTTATGCCAACAATGTCTTATCTGGAGGTACCACTATGTACCCTGGTATTGCTGATCGTATGCAGAAGGAAATCACTGCTCTGGCTCCTAGCACCATGAAGATTAAGGTAAAGAACTTTTGTGAGTGGGAGATCCAAGGCAAGTCTTGGTATTCTAAGCAGAACTACATTCCTAATTCCTTTTCCCTCATACTCAGTTTCTTGTCTCCTACAAACTTTACCTGTTAGCTTTTCTACCACTTTTTCTGATTTTCTTAGCACTTTTCCCAAGATAGGTAACTTCCAAAATGCTTTTAAGTAGTGAATAAATATAAATCTTTGACCAAAAAAAGACATACACACATGCAACAAAATCTTCGAATACATTTTTAAAGCCCCCAACTTTTGGGCTAGGCTCCACTATACATTTAGCTTGTTGCCAAATTATACTCTAGATAAGTGGAGAAATTCCATTTTAATAATAGAATATATCTTTAATAATATAAATGATGAAATAGAGGTGAGTTCATATAACTTGATTGGCCACATTTTCTTGTGGTATGACATGTCCCACATTATAGCAAATTAATATCTAATTTTTTTTCCGTGAATCCTCCCAACGTGTTATTTGCTCCCTTGCTTGGAACTTCAGAGTTCACTGGAAGTTTTTGTTTTCTTTCTGCAGATTATTGCTCCCCCTGAGCGTAAATACTCTGTCTGGATTGGGGGCTCCATCCTGGCCTCTCTGTCCACCTTCCAGCAAATGTGGATTAGCAAGCAAGAGTACGATGAGGCAGGCCCATCCATTGTCCACCGCAAATGCTTCTAAGGTGCCTTCTCTCTCCATCTACCTTCCAGTCAGGATGATGGTATTATGCTTCTTGGAGTTTTCCGAACCACCTTCCCTCATCTTTCATCAATCATTGTACAGTTTGTTTACACACGTGCAATTTGTTTGTGCTTCTAATATTTATTGCTTTATAAATAAACCAGACCAGGACTTGCAACCTATAAAAGCCTCTCGTTTGTTTTTAGGGTAGGCGTGGGGTGGGGCAGGTGTTTGCTTTGACACCCTGAGCATTGTCAGAGTTCAGTACCACAAGGTTCATCCAGATGAATTAATATAACAGTTAGCTGGGAGTTATAATATTAGCTTTTGATTTCATATTTTGAGACAGAATCATGAATATATTTCATACCTGAAAAGCAGATTAAGATTTAGTTCCATATAAGTAAGAAATGAAATTGAATAAGACAGTTCTCTAGAATTAGTTGCTGCAGATGACACTGAAAATTGTTTTAACATATGTTCCAATTGTTTTTGTAACCTTGCAGAAAATACACATATATCGATAATGAGAAAGTCAAAGATTATTTTAAATAAATTGGCTTAACTTTTCAGTTCTTTGAACTCTTCAATTGTCTTCCTGGGGGCTATGAAACAAACATGAAGTTTAGCTGACAGTTGGGCCAGCCATGTCCCATTGCAAATACCCTCTAAACGTATCAAGATAATTGTGTGTGTGCAAAACAAATGTGAGGAGGCAGGATCCAAACACTTCTGCCTGACCAGTGACTAACTTGTGAGACAGAAGCCTTTGATCTCTTCATTTCTTTGAAATCTTGATATCTTGGGTTAAGCGAACTGAAGGCTGCGAGGTCCTGAGGGAGCAAGGAGAGGCGAGAGCCACAGTATTTGCTTTGCTCCATGCGGAACTCTCTGCAAAGTATGCTGGGAAGGCTGTTAGGGGCAGCGTTGAAAATAATTGAATGTGTTCCATCCTCGAGGAGTTCACACACCTACACATAATCCCCCAGTGCATGTGGGCCTGGAGGCTTTAAGGAGATGTATGTGGGTCTGGGTCTTAAAGAATGGTCGGGAATTAGGGAGGTGAGAAGAGCAGAGAGGACATCTCAGCAGAAAGAAGTGTGGCAGAAGCCAGGATACAAGACATGGGGCAGGCTGGTAGGTGCTGATGAATTTTAGAAAATCCATTGGGAAAGGTAGATTTCAACTAGATTGCAGAAGCCTTACAGATTTTTGTTTTCAAATTAATTGCCAGTGAACTGTTAGCATTCACACAAGTGTTTGAATAGACTTAATTGAACTTTATTGATGAGGATTCAAGACACAGAGATTAAGCAACTGGTGCAATGTTATAAACTTTATTTGTGGAATATGCAAGACAGGAACTCAGGGATTTTCTGACATCTACTCTGATGGTGTCTCTAAAATAATCTTCTAACTTTATAGTTTATCAAGGGTAACCCCATTCTATCACATGCCTTTTGCGAATTTGGGTTCAATATCTGGAGTACTCTGGACTCATCAGACATCTTTAATAAATTTTAATACATTGCCATTGTCATTCAAGGTCATATGTGTGTCTTTACGCCCATTCATACCAAAAATATCTTTCGATCCCTGACTCTGGGTCGGGCATAGTATTAAGGGCAGGGGACACAAAGATGCCTGAGAGCACATTTTCTGTGAACAAAAAGCTTAGAGTTTAGAGTTCTGTATCTAGCATATTCAAATAGAAGGCCTTCTATGCAATAAAGGCTAAATAATACATCAATTTGGTGGCATTTTATTTAGATAAGGTGCAAACATTATTGCAGACATGCCCTCTGCCCCCACCACCCCATTGTATCCTATAGCACAGTTGAATTGGTTTAAAAGCCATGCATGGGAGGTATGATTTCACTAGTTTTTGTGTCTCTTTCTTCTCCTCTGTACAACTGAGTGCATAAATATTATGAATTGTATCCTCTGAACACAGTACTAATGCTTTAACTGTAGATGATTGGCTTGGGTATCCCCTCTGGTTCTTTCCATTTGTGATTAGAAATGGAGAGGATATTTTTATTTCTATGTAAAAGTAGAAGTTTTAAGAATCAGCTTCTGATATTTGTATCAGAAGAGGTAAGCACCCAGATTCTTGATGAATTCTGAGGTCTTCTCATCTCTGCTTGATTATAGGGTATAAAGTATTAGAACAATTGAATCTTAAAAATTGTGCTTAAGGAAGGTACTAAGACAAAAGTGTTTGCTTAAGGTAATCTTCATATGTATACAATAACTGAGATGTGGATAGTGCCTATGTCTTTGGTTAAAGTGCAATAAACAAAGAACTATATACATTATATTTCTTCTTAATTTATAATAAAGTATCGTTTGTAGTTTCTAATACCTCCAAACACCATTTCTTCATTTATTTTGACCAAACAATGGCTATTATGTAGATGTGTTTAAATATTTAAGAGAGTATGGTGGAGAGAAAAGAAATATTACTGAAGAAAATAAAATATTCAGAGGGGTAGGGCTGACTTACTGTATCCAGAGATACAATGTGAACAATGTGACTGGGTCTCCACCTTTCTTTCCAGTTCTCCCATAGAATTTATTACAGTCTGAATTGTGTTCCCTCAAAACTCATATGAAGCCCTAACTGTATTTGCAGACAAGGCCTTTAAGGAAGTAATGAAGCTTAAATGAAGTCCTAAGTGTGGGGCCCTAATCCAATAAGACTGACGTTCTTCTAAGAGGTAGAAGAGACACCAGGAGTACAAGCACAGAGGAAAAGCCAAGTGAGGGCAGAGCCAGAAGGCAACCCATCTGTAAGCTGAGGAAAGGGGCCTGCTGACACCTTGATCTTAGGCATCCAGCCTCCAGAACTGTGAGAAGTAAATGTCTGTTGTTTAAGCCACTGATATGGTTTGGCTGTGTCCTCACCCAAATCTCATCTTGAATTGTAGTTCCCATAATCCCCACATGTCATGGAGGGACCCAGTGGGAGGTAATTGAATCATGGGGGCAGTTACCCTCATGCTGTTCTCATGATAGTGAGTGAGTGCTCATGAGATCTGACAGCTTCATAAGGGGCTTTTCCCCCCTTTTCTCGGCACTTCTCCTTCTGGCCACCATGTGGAGAAGGACGTGTTTGCTTCCACTTCCACCATGATTGTAAGTTTCCTGAGGCCTCCCCAGCCATGCTGAACTGTGAGTCAATTAAACCTCTTTCCTTTATAAATTGCCCAATCTCAGGTATGTCTTTATTAGCAGCATGAAAACAGACTAATACAGTCACCCAAGTCTATGGTATTCTGTTATGGCAGCCTTGGCAGACTAATATAGGATTTCTCCACCATCCTATAGGTAATATAGGATTTACCAACTTAGCAGCCTCTGAGACAAAAGAATACCTTCCCATATAGTACTGGCAGAAGTCCCAGGAAAGTGTCTGAGCCTGGTCAGGCTTAGGAACTGAGTCATACCATTCTTACCGCAGGGGCTGATCAGTACTATTTAGCAGGGGAGGGGTGATTCTCCAAAGGAAGAGGACAAAATAGTGCAAATACCACGCCCAGTGAGCTAGAGGAGGAGAAAATTCTGGTGGCTTGCAGGGGAAGAACTGATTGTTGGATGACTCCCACCTTCCAGCTCAGGAGTTTTGATTTGACAGGTCCTGAGAAGGACTTGAGAAGAGCAATGACTTCATGCAAACAAAACTAGGAGGCAAGACTGAGAGCCTTTGGATAATATATTCCAGTGTGGCCTCAGGACCCAGGAACCCAGTGATCTCTATATGATCAGACTATCTGGATTTTTAAAAGGAAATAATAAGTCAGATTCATTTTATGGTTAATACGATATAAATGCCATAAATATATACCAGGAAATAATAGGGAGGGAAAAAATGTAGGTCTTTTAGGCCTAAAACAGCAAAAGTTGTCTATGTTCACCTTAAGGTCTTCCAGACTCATTATACAAGAAATCTCTCTTCCAGGCAGAGCTTCTCTGGCTGTTGCTATGGTAACCAAACTCATGGTAGGAAGACATCCAAAACAAAGCTCCTGGAGAGGTTGCAAAAGTACACCTCTGGTCACTGATGAACTTGATGTTTGAAGACGTTCTTTGAAGTTCATTCATTAGCCCTGGGTGCGGTAGATGCAAGAAAGGTTAACTCGGGGGATAAAGAGCTTCAGTTCAACTACAGTTCTCTGAGTTCTTGTGGTTCTGGGCCCCCTCCCTCCCTGGTTGAGGCTGGAAGTGAAGGGGAGCTGGGTCAGCTGAGAGTTAAGTAGGGGTGGCCTGCATGTCCTTCAGCATCATTGTCTGCTTATTTTCCTGCATTGTTTTACTGTAATATCCATGGAAGTCAGGACTAAAGAGGGCAGACAGAAAGAAAACCGCCCCAAGGGAAGGCTGAAGTAAAGCGGAATTAAAACAGGGCTTAAATAGTAGATGAGAAGCAAACTCTACAGTCAATTGTAAGCAAGGAATTGGGTCAACAGGGTAACTGTTTAACACAGGAAGATGACTTGGGGAACTTTGGAACTATTACTGCAAGTGGCCTGGAGGCATCGTGGAAGTCAGGATATGACAAAACAGGCATTGTGTAGGAAATTTAAGAGCAAATGTGCCTTAGGCAAAATACTGAAATTTTCCTAAGGCCTCTTGAACTCTAGGATGTACACTTTAGACTTCTTTTCCAGTGTCTTCCACCAAATGCTGGCCCTCTCGGACATTCTCCCTGTCACTCCTGTCACTCCAGTCACAAATTGAAACTTACCTGTTGTATTAGTCCATTCTCACATTGTTATAAAGAAATACCTGAGACTGGGTATTTTATAAAGAAAAGATACTTGATTGGCTCATGGTTCTGCAGGCTGTAAAAGAAGCGTAGTAGCTTCTGCTTCTGAGGAGGCCTCAGGAAGCTTCCAATCATGACAGAAGGCAAAGGGGGAGTGAGGCATCTCACATGGTGGGAGCAGGAGCTAGGGGCAGGGAGGTGCCACACACTTTTAAATGACCAGATCTCATGAGAACTCAGTCACTAACATGAGGACAGTACCAGGGGGATGGTGCCAAACCATTCATGAGAAATTCGCCTCCATGATCAAATCACCTCCCACCAGGCCCTCCAACATTAGGGATTACAATTCAACATAAGATTTGGTGGGGACACAGATCCAAACCATATCATCCAACTTTTACCTGCATCCTTCAAAGAGCAGACTGTGCCAATTAAGCAATCTCTTACCTAAACTATGTTCCCAAGGGAACGCTCCAACAGCTCTCCCTGCCAGAGAACACAAGCATAATTTAACAAAAGTTTTCTACGTATAGTTTCTTATTAGACTAGCCCAAAGGATTGATGTTGCATGGACTTTGGGTCAAAAAGATTTGAGTTTAAATTCTAGTTCTGCCACTGATGAGTTGAGTGGTCTTTAAGTAAATCACCTAGCTTCTTCAGGAAAGAAGGGCTAACTAAAATCATGTTCTCAGAGTTGTCATGAGAATGGAACAAAATGTGCGTAAGACACTCAGCACCATGCCCAGTATGAGCTGAATTATTCAATTAAGTTTACTTTCCTTCCCTCCCCATTTCCTTCTTCTTAGCATGAACTTTGGAGGCTGGGTTGGGAGGTGATGGAGAGGGGCAGAGGTGGGCTATGTAAGTCTCTTCAAATCACATTGTTATGGCTTCTCTATGTTGAGTTTCTCTTGAGAAGAGGAAAAATGAATAGGAAAAATGAAGGAATAGAAAGCTCAGTGGGAAGAAAAAAATTAAAGGGCATTTATAACAGGATGTGAAGGAAGGCAAAGAGGAACACAAAGTCTCTTTCTTGGAGACCTGGAAGACAAATTACAGAGAGTCGTGGTGTGGGCAGGAGGAGCAGCAGCTACGTGTGTGCATGTGAGTGTGTGCACCCACACATAATACAGGTGAGAACAATCAACAGAGAGTTGGGCTGATGGCCATGTGAAAAGGATCTGCCTGCTGTTTTTCTGTGCTCTTCAACTCCCACTGTTCTTCCCATCCCCTTCTCATCCACATTCAAAAGCCTGGCCTTTCCTCTCTTCCCTTTGTATATATGGAATCAGCATAGATGGACAAGTAGATTCACTATTGTTCAAGTAAGTTGACATGAGAGAATTTGATCCCACAAGCCAAGAGTTCCAACTAACTCCTTTTCCTTCCAGCTGAATCTGTGCAGGAGCAGGCACTTAGGGAGAAACACTGTCCCTACTCCTACTCCCACTCAACTTCCTGGCTTTGTGCCATGCCGCTGCCTCATGGGATTTCTTTTGTGTTTTTAGGGATTTGGGCTTCATGTTCTTTGGCTCTAGATCCTGATCAATGCTCTTAGTCTCAAGGAACAGAACTCTCCTCAAACTGGGGAGTTAAGTTAGGAAGGGAGTTTATTAAAGAGATATAGAGGAACTCCTAAAATCTGAAGATATAGAGTTAGACTTCATAGGAAATGGGAATTGAGAACTGCAAAACCATCAGGAACAGCAGGCATTCTGCATTCTCTATCTCTTCAGTTCCCCCTTATAAATGAACTGTACCCATCTCTCCCACACAGATTTACTCATGTAACTCCTCCTGAAGGAATGGCCCTAGGCAGACAAGTCTGTTTCATGCATGGCCCCAGGTCTAATGGAACCAGAGGGGAATATGTCTGGCATGAGGACTTGTATATCTAAAGACCAGCAACCAATCAGACGTTTTTTCCTGTCTTTAGCTGGAACTAAGAAGCACAGGTGGTGCTGTTAGTTGTTTGTGGTCTCTGGAACTGACACATAGCAGATGGTGGCCAAGATGGGTTGAGAAAGCAAAGAAGGCAAAAAGTTGCCAAGAGAAATAAGAATATGGAGCTGCTACGGCTCAGGGAAAAAAACATGAGTGCCTGAACACACCTCTTGGGTAAGGGTTGTGTGTGCATGTGATAAGTTTTTCCTGTATTATGCAGGCATTTTGGTGGAACACCACCCACTATATATTATATCTGTTTTCCTTTAACTCTGGGAAGTATTAGAAACATATTTAAACTAAAGTTTGAATTGAGAACAGCCTATGTGATCACACCTACTGGAGGATCTGCATTACACTTCAAATGAATGAAATGACTAGGTGGGATTTTAGACATCTTCAAACAAGTGGGAAGGATTAGGGTACAGTGGGTAAGGGCTGTCATCTAAAAGACCACCAGGATGGCTACATAGTAGAAAGGAGAGCTTTATTGTAGATGTCAGTTTGCAAACCAGGAAGAAATAGTCTCCATTCTGGACCAAAGGTACACTGTCTTCGAGGAAGGAAAGGGCAGATTGGGTTTTATGACTCACACAGTCCATATTACACAACCATGTCATACATATTTAGCAGGTGTGCGGGGAAGCTATCTATATTTATGAAGGAGCCAAGATATGCACAATGGGTAAACATATATGTAACATACATCCCATGTTCACTTTGGACAGGGTTTTAGCATTAAAATGAAGTGAAATTTGGGTATTTACACTGAAAGCGAACTATAGGACACAAAGAGAGTTTGCACATAACCTTTACATACTGGCCAAAACTGGCTTATGGTCTTCGTTTGAAGAGAATGTTTATAAGGCTGGTCCTCTGCCCAGTCAGAGTTGTAGTGAACTGGGTTGTAAATCAGAGTTAGGAGGGGGTCTGATAGCTCTTATTATTAGGGAGTTTAGCAAGCTGTGGCCTAATTCTACCAGATCAGACTGAAACTATTCCCAAAAATGGAGGAAGAGGGACTCCTCCCTAACTCATTCTATGAAGCCAGCACCACCCTGATACCAAAATCTGGCAAAGACACAGGAAAAAATAAAACTACAGGCCAGTATCCCCACTAAACATAGATGAAAAATCCTCAGCAAAATACTACCAAATCCAACAGCACATCAAAAAGTTAATTCACCACAATCAAGTAGGCTTCATTCTTGGGATGCAAAGTTGGTTCAACATAGGCAAATCAATAAATGTGATTCACTACATACACAGAATTAAAATAAAAAATCATATGATCATCTCAATAGATGCAAAAAAAGCTTTCAGTAAAATACAACATCCCTTCATGACTAAAAACCCTCCAGAAACTAGGCACTGAAGGAACACACCTCAAAATACTAAGAGCCCTCAAGGACAAACCCACAACCAATGTCACACTGAATGGGCAAAAACTGAAAGCATTCCCCTTGAGAACTAGAACAAGACAAGGATGCCTACTTTCACAACTCCTATTATTCAACATAGTACTGGAAGTCCTAGCCAGAGCAATCAGGCAACAGAAAGAAATAAAAGACATCCAAATAGGAAAAGAAGAAGCTAAAAGGTCTCTCTTCATAGCTCATGTGATTCTATACCTCAAAAACCCTGAAGACTCCACCAAAAGGCTCCTGGAACTGATAAAGAACTTCAGTAAAGTTTCAGGATATAAACTCAATGTACGAAAATCAGTATCATTTCTACACACCAATTACAGCCAGGCCAAGAGCCAAATCAAGAATACAATCCCACATACAATGGTCACAAAAATTTAAAACACCTAGAAATACATTTAACCAAGGAGAAGAAAGTTTTCTAAAAGGAGAACTACAAAACACTACTGAAAGAAATCACAGATTACACAAACAAATGGAAAACATTCCATGCTCACGGATTGGAAGAATCAATATTGTTATACTGCCCAAAGCAATCTACAGATTCAATGCTATTCCTATCAAATCGCCAATGCCATTTTTTCACAGAAAGAGAAAACACTATTCTAAAATTCATGTGGAACCAAAAAAGATCCTGAACAGCCAAAGCAATCCTAAGCAAAAAGAACAAAGCTGGAGGCATCACATTACTGGGCTTCAAATTATAGTATAAGGCTACAGTAACCAAAACAGCATGGTACTGGTTAAAAAAACAAACAAACAAAAAAAAAACAGACACATAGGGCAATGGAACACAATGGAGAACCCATAAATAAAGCTGTACACCTACAGCCACCTGATCTTTGACAAAGTTGACTAAAATAAACAATAGGAAAAGGACTCCCTATTCAATAAATGGTGCTGGGATAGCTGGCTAGTCATGTGCAGCAGAATAAAATTGGACCCATACCTTTCACCATATATAAAAATTAACTCAAGATGGATTAAAGATTTAAGGATTTAAATGTAGGACCTCAAAATATAAATATCCTAGAGGAAAACCTAGGAAACATCATTCTGGACACTGGCCTTGGGAAATAATTTAAGACTAAGTCCTCAAAAGCAGTAGCAACAAAAACAAAAATGATGAGTAAGACCTAATTACATTAAAGAGTTTCTGCACAGCAAAAGAAACTATCAACAGAGTAAACAGACAACCTACCAGATAGGAGAAAATATTCTCAAACTATGCATCCAACAAAGGTCTAATATCTAGAATATAGAAGGAACTTAAACAATTGAAGAAGTAAAAAAACAAATAACCCTATTAAAAATGGGCAAAAGACATGAACAGATGCTTCTCAAAAGAAGGCACACAAGCAGCCAACAAACATATGAAAAAATGCTCAACATCACTAATCATCAGAGAAATACAAATCAAAACCATAATGAGGTACCATTTCACACCAGTCAGAATGGCTACTAGTAAAAAGTCAAAAGTTATGCATGCTGGTGGGGCTTCAGAGAAAAGGGAGCACTTGTACACTGCTGGTGGGAATGTATATTAGTTCAGTCAGTGTGGAAAGAACTTAAAACAGAACTACCATTTGATCTGCCAATCTTATTACTGGGTATATACCCAAAAGAAAATAAATCATTCTACCAAAATGACACATGCATGCATATGTTCATCACAGAACTATTCACAATAGCAAAGACATGGAATCAAACCAGATGTCCATCAATGACAGATTTGATAAAGAAAATGTGGCACATATAAATCATGGAATACTACTCATCCGTAAAAAAGAATGAGATAATGTCCTTTGCAGCAACATGGATGCAGCTGGAGGCCATTATCCTAAGTGAATTAATGCAGGAACAGAAAATCAAATACTGCATGTTCTCAATGACATTGTGTACTCATAGACGTAAGGATGGCAACAAAAGACACTAGGAACTACTAGAAGGGAGACGGAGGGAGAGAGGAGGGATCATCTGAAAAACAACCAGGTACTATGTTCACAACCTGAGTGACAGGATTAATTGTACCCCAAATCTCAGCACCACACAATATACCAAAGTAACAAACCTGCATATGTATCCCCTGAATCTAAAATACAAGTTGACATTATATTTTTAAAAAGTAATATAGATTGTTAGAATTCAGAAATGAAATCTCATTTAGAAAGTAGAGAACAGATAAAAATAATGTTTAAAAATATAGTAAAATTTTATATACATAAAATTATATCAATAATTTATGTTTATATTTACATGTAAAAAGTATACACTTATAAATTTATATAAATAAAACAATACTCTATAATCATATTAATATTACTATATTTAAATATATTTATATACTGTATATATAATATATATTATACATTGTACATACACATGTGTGTATGTGTGTGTGCGATGTGTAAGAATTTGAAAGACAAGTGTGGAAATTTGGATTTGATATGACAGAATATGTGCTTTTACTCAGGAAATGATGACATTTCCTGAGAAGAGAAGTGGCCCACTGGAATGATGTTTAAAGAAGGCGAATTCCAGCATTTATGTCCAGAATGGTTTAGTTAGTGGAGATCCTTACGGAACAATGTAGTCCAAGAGCAACTAGACAATTTAGGTAGCACAAACTCTAAAGGCCAAGAATGTAGAGCCAGATTCTTCTTTGTCTTCCAAAGGAGAGATTGATCTAAATCGTTTTATGAAGCAAGAAAGTGTGACTATATGATACAGGGTTTAAAGAGCTCCATTAATAATTACCATGGCCTTACACCACAGGGCCTATTCAAGAAATCTAAACTGGCTTTCTGAATTCTCAGTTTAGAAAGCACTTTTCACACCATTTGAGTCTCCTTTGAAATTGAAGGAACTTATTTTAAAACTGTGTAACTCTTACAATAAAGAGAAGCCAGATTCCCTTTTATATCCATTACCCTAGAGTGTCAATTCCATTGTGTTATAATAACTGGTTTGATTTTAATATATAAAATGGAGCTCCATCATTGAAATATAGTATAAGGATTCTAGTTTTTAAAAAGAAAACTGTAGGTTGGTAGGGTTGGAGTATTCATCAGAAAGAACTTGATGAGTATTTGCTCTAAATATACATCTTAATAGGAAGACATAAAAAATAAAAAAAAAGTATGTCCAAACTGGAAAAGAATGAAGCATGATACAAAGACTAAAAATCAATTGCAGGGCCAGGCATAGTGGCTCATGGTGGCTCATGTCTGTAATCCCAGTACTTTGGGAAGCCAAGCTGAGAAGATCACTTGAGTCCAGAAGTTCAAGACCGGCCTGTGCAACATAGTGAGACCTTGCTTCACCTCTACAAAAATAAAAAATAAAAAATATAAAAATTGGCCAGGCATGGTGGGGTACACCTGTGGTCTCAGCTACAGGAGGCTGAGGTGGGAGGATCCTTTCAGCCTGTGCGGTGGAGGTTGCAGTTAGCCAAGATTACACCACTGCACTCCATCCTGGACTACAGAGTGAGACCTTGCCTAAAAAATAAATAAATAAATAAATAAAATAAAAAATAAAAAAAATTCACTCAGTAGTCAAAGGTTGAAGTTTCCATCAACCAGGGTCCACACAGAATTAGAGTAACCAGAGACCCCTGCAGAGATGAAGCATGAATGAAACATAAATTGCTGTTATATTAATCACTGAGATCGCGTTTGTTACCACTGTGTGACCTAGCCTATTCTCACTATTATCTTCAGCTTTAGATATTCACCTCCCCAATATTTCACTTTTTGTTAGGGCCCTTAGCTTATTTTATGCCAGCTGAATAATACATTTAAAATAATAAATGTGACCGTGTGTGGTGGCTCATGCCTGTAATCCCAGCACTTTGGGAGGCGGGCAGATCACTCGAGGACAGGAGTTCAAGACCAGCCTGGCCAATATAGCGAAACTCTATTTCCACTAAAAACACAAAAATTAGCCAGACATGGTGGCACGTGCCTGTAATCTAGCTACACTCGAGGGAGGCTGAAGCAGGAGAATCACTTGAACCCGGGAGGTAGAGGTTGCAGTGATCCAAGATCGCACCACTGCACTCCAGCCTGGTGAGAGAGCAAGACTTCGTCTCAAAACCAAAACCAAAAACAAAACCCAAAAATTAGCCAGGCATGGTGAGCGTGCCTGTAATCTCAGCTACTTGGGAGGCTGAGGCAGGAGAATGCTCGAACCCGGGAGGCGGAAGTTGCAGTGAGCCAAGATCGCACCATTGCACTCCAACCTGGGCAACAGAATGAGACTCCGTCTCAAAAAAAAATAAAATAATAATAATAATAAAGTTACCCAGAATTTTTATTTCACTTGAGAGGGTTCTTCAGTGTATCCAAAGTGCCATGCTATCAAAAATAGAAGTCTCTTACTGGGTAAGGTTATTCCATTTTTTGGAGGGAGGGGAGTTTAATTTTCCTTTGGCATATGAATGAAATAGAAAATATATTTAAATTTTCTCTAGTTACATTTTGTTGCTTCAACATATATGATGCTAAGAAAGTCAAAATGAAGGATTTTTTTTCCTGTGTACTTTGCTTTAGTCCACGGCTAAAGTTCACATCCTAACCTGGCTCATCAGAGAATTATATTACCTTTCAAACTTTAAAAAATTAAGATATAATTTACACACTATACAATTCACTCATTTAGAGCATACAATTCAATTGCTTTTGGTATATTCACGTATAAATGTAACAACCATTAGCACAGTCAATTTTAGAACATTTTTATCAATCCCCCCAAAAAACTTTGTATTCTTTAGCTAATACTCTCCTGTCCCCCTACCTAGAAGGACTTTGGTGGGATGGTCTGGTTGCATATACCTTCTTTCCAGGGAGGAGTAAAAATACGACTTTCATTTTAATAAACATGGCAGATTTTGTCTTCTATTGCAAGGAAAATAATCACAGCCTTTGCCTATGTGATTCCGCATTGAGCTCTTTCCTCCTGTCAAAAGACAAAATTTTAACAAATTGAGTTTAGTGATAGAATTGGCTTTTATTAGGACTTCATGAATCAGGCAGCACCCTATCTATGAAATTTAAAGGTGCTCTGATGAGCTGAGCAGAGGAGGTGAGCTTTATAGGCAGAGAAGGCTGAAGAAAGCAGAAACAAGGAATAAAACACAGATCAGTCATTTCAAAGCTACTTTCTTCATGGGGTTAAGGCAAAGGAGACTTTCTTATCATGCCAGCTGAGGTTGACTGGACCCCTTTGGACTGCTTGCTGTGAATCTCCTGTTTTCTTGAAAAAACAGGCCTGTTTGTAAGTTCAGTGATTACGTAGCACCCAGCACAAGTGACTCACTCCATTCTGGTTTGGGCTGGTGTCTTGGGGCCTAGTGCAGAAGTTCAGTCCAAAACAACAGTGTCCCATAAATTTTATTTAATACTCCTTCCAACAGAGAATCTTATTTGCCAGAAAAGACTTCTCGAGACACCTCATCTAAGTTGACCTCAACTCCACACCGCTATGTTATCTGGGTTTGTCTCCTTCACAGCATGTGTCACATAATTTTCTGTGAGTGTTTACACTTTATCGAGGTGTAATTTATACACAAGAAAATGTGTTCATTATAAGTAGGCAATTCAATTAGTTTTGACAAATATATATAACTTCCATCCCAGTCAAAATATAGTACATTTTAAATCACCTCCCATATTTCCTCCTGATCCTCCAAATTCAATCTTCTGTACCTTAACCCCAGACAATCCTCTGTCACTGTAGATGAGTCTCATCTGCTCTGGCATTTCATATTAACCATAATTCAAGCTATTTGATTGCTTATCTAGTTTGTTTTTGTCTCTACTACTGGCCTTTTTTTTCACACCATGGTTTTCTAGCACAAAGTGTCTATCTAGCACAGAGCCAGGCGGTGCCAGAGTGAATGACTCCAAAATCATGCTGTTTATCAGCTTTGATTTTAACAATGAAGGCACCTATATATTTGAAGGGAACAGTGAGGACTTTGTTGTGAGGGTTAACACACAGGAACCTCTTACGTCTGCCTTCTTTACCCTCACCTTTGTCATCATGACAGTGTCAAAAACAGCCTTGAATGAGAAAGGATGTCGTGACAGGGGTCACACTCTTTCCTTTGGGCACAATGTGTGCTCATTTTAAACAAACATGTTGAAATAGTCTCATTTAATTGTAATGTTTTAAAACTTTGATCTTTCAACTTAGTAGTATAAAGATGTTTCTAACGGCATCTTGCAAATCATACTCTTGATAACGGGACAGGAGATCAACTCAAAGCACATCCCATTTCTGAAAACATACTCAAGATGCTTGTGTTCTTCCAGCAATGTCATGGCAGCTCTGTTAATTTTGATAAAAGAGTTCTCTTACTATAATATCATCAAACCTTGAATGATATCTGTAACTGCTCTTCTCCGAAAGTGTTTGAAGCCTGTGAACTGGCATGTCCCTTTCATGCCTTGGGGAGGGAGGGCTCAGTTGGGCATGCCTCCTTTACAGGTGGAGAAGCTGAGGTGGCGCAACCCCGGTATGGAGTGATTTTCCTCGCTGCCTTTGCACGCCTTCATTTCCGGCATGGCGGTCTGTGCATTCCCCTTCAGCTGAAGTTCTAAATCTCTTTTTCTCTCAACTATCTAGGACACATGAGAATTAACCTACTCATGTAGATTACAGGGCCCAGCCCTCATTAACCTTAATATTGAAAGAAATACAGCTTTTGCAGTTGGAGAAGTGGAAATGCCCTTTCACTCAGCACAAATAGCAACATTCCCATGAGCTGAGGAGATGGGCTTTTTAGGGAGCAGTTCATCCAACACAAACTTTTGTTTCTCGTCAGTGAAAATTTCACATATATAATACCTCTGGATTTCTGGATCTCTTTTTTAAAGCATTTAAAAATGACATCCCTGAGGTTCTTTTATAGTAGATCTAAGTGCTGTCTATTCTGTATTTTCTTTATGTCTTTCGAATGAATAATTTGGTCTTGAAATTCTTATCTTCCTCCCTAGCAGGTCCTGGATTGCTATTTGTTGAACGACTGAACAGCTTACCCTTCACTCTTAAACACTAAAGTCGAATGAACTCTAGACCTCTTCTTTTCCAGGGATCAGGCGCTCTGTCTGTGCCCTGCTTTTCTAGTCTGATCTTTGCTTTAATGGGATTTAAGTGCTGAGTGAATCTCAGCCACGTCCTTATCCCTCCTCTTTGGTAGGTGTTGCTTTTGTCAATGACATTGGGTTTAGGGAGAGTCACCATATGGGTGGTGAGAAATAAATGTCTGTTGCAGAAGCCACCAGTCATGGTATTTTATTATGGCAGCTCAAGAAGACTAATGTTCTCACTTCCACTGAATTGTTTTCTTTATTCTTCTCATCCCCCATTTTCATTCTCAACTAGCATGGAAGTTGTCCATTCTATTTCTATTCTTCTAGTGCTTGCTCTTAAGCACTTAATATATGTTTAACTCAACACCATCTAAAGTTAACTTCTCTGCTCTTTCTGTTATGATAGTCTTGTGTTTATTCTCACTTCACTCACATTAGATACTTACAATAGATTCTTTTTGAAAGAAGGTTACCTTTCTTTCCTTATAATTTTTTTCCTCACATCCCACTCTGGCTTTAATTATTTTCTTGACTGACAGCTCTGTGTAATTATTTCAGTGAAGGTCTGTGAGTAGAAAACCCTTTCCTTCTTTGTCTCAAAAAAGAATCTTTATTTTACCCTCCCTCTTGCATATAGTTGGGTATATAGGCATAGGAAAATAACTGCAAGGCAGTGCTTGTATCTGAGTAGAGAGACTACTGGTAGTTTTCCTTATTTATTTGCATATTCTAACTTTTCTATGCTGAATATTATTTGGATAATTTCTTAAAAGTTAAAAGCTGCACAACAAAATGTGATAAGAAATGAATACTTTGATCACTGGCTCATCGAATCAGTGCCAAATCCTCATATATTCTGATTATGTTTCCGCAAAATTTTCTTCAAGAGAACCATGGAAGGTGATGCTGTTGCCATGGCACCATAAAAGTAGTCCCCTTAGATGTTCAAATGGAGGAGTCACATCATTCTGGGCTCAGGTTTCAGCTGCTCTGGGTTGCATTTATTTGCACTACTTCAATGCAAATGTGCCTTTAATCCTGCTTTCTCTCCTTCCCAGTGGTGGAATGTAGTATCTGCCTTCATGTAAGACTTGAAGCTGGAGTGTGAAAGAATCTTAGCTGGCACGCACTGTACCTGGGAAGTATGGCTACATCCCCTCTCTGCTTTCAACGCAGATTTTTTTTTTTAACATGAGTTGATGCTTCAGTTGGCATTGCAAGCAGCATCTGTTCATGGGATGGAAATCCAGAGTGTAATCCAGGTTTCCTCCAGAATCACCAGCTTTCAAAGGACCACAGTGAAAATCAAATTTCTAAGGAGAGAACACAGCCAGTGACATTGAGCTAAAGTCATTTTTCCAGCTGCTCAGGGAGCTGGTCAGCTGGCGAAATCTGAATTCTCTTCACACAGAACTCAATGAGTCAATTAGTCCACACTCTGCTATTTTATTTTTAGCAGATTCTGTTTGGATTCTTATTTTCTCTTTTCTCTTGGGTTTTGGTTAAAACAGTTTTTTCTCTGCTCCTATTACACTGAATCCTGCAGCTGATAGGAGCTCCGAATTAACCTCTGATATTTGTAATCAGTAGATTTCTTTAAGAGAAAAAAAGCAACCAAATCACTCCTGACATCAAAATCCATCTGGTAACATGCACCTCCAAACTGGCCACGAGAGATTCAACAGAATGCAGACATTTTACCCTGTATGTGGCAGGTATTCAGTATAGATGCATTGTTTTCATTTGATGATGGGCTTATTGTATTTAGGATTTCCTTTTTGGAAAACACCAGTAAATGCTCAGCATGAAAAATAAAATTGTGGGACCTCCAAGTAACAGATGGAGAAGAGAGCACATGCACTTGCTCTCATTCCCTTCAGAAACCTCACTATTATGGTAGCAAATACATTTTTTTAAGAAGCCACAAATCTATAAGAGCAAAGAGAATGGAAAGCTGGAAGGCAGATAGATGAGTGATAATGATTTAGCAGGCAGCTGTAGAAAAGGCTGAGGTACAGTCTGTTTTATACAACAGAAATCTGCCAGTCCCAAAGGTTCAGGAACTGGGGCTGAGGAGGAGTTAAGGATGTAACTAAAAACAGGAAGATTGTTTGAAAGTCCGTTGAGGAAGAAATTCAAGTTCTATATCCCCTTCACCACTCCATGTAGACAATTAATTGCCTTTCTTCTATCACAATAGAAAACTAGATGTCTCACCTCTGGAGAGGGCTTCTGGACTGGGAAAATAGTGGCCAGAGTTGATGGTGAGGAGACAGTATTGTAACAGAGTGATTAAATGACTTTTACATATGGACTGTTGAAACCACCAGCCCATTTCTCCCTCCGGGCTTCTAGAATGGTGGGAGCTGAGGCTATAGCCTCTAGGCAGGAGACTGGTAGGTTCTTGCCTGCAAAATCTAATCAGCCCAGGAGAAAGATAAAAAATATTAGTATCAGGGGTGACTTAACTCAATGGCCCATTGTAATATTCTACACTTGGGTTTCTCAACAAAATCTAGTGACCTTTGGGGCAGCATCACTCTTTGTTATGAGGGCTGTCCTGTGCATTGTAAAATATTTAGCAGCATACCTGGCCTCTACCCACCAGATGCCAGTACTATCTCCCAGAGTTGTGACAATCACCAGTGTCTTGCCTGCTGTCAAGAACCATAGCCCTATATTGCCCATAGTTGGTAGTTCTGTCTTGTGCTCTCAGATTTCCTATCAGTTTCTTAGTGCTTTATTCATTCCTAAACATGAGTTGACAACCAAAAGTCAGCAGATATCTGAAGAGAACAGCCTCTAATGTGAAATGCAGAGATCAAAATAAACATTTTAAAAAGTTTAGAGGAAAGACAGACTATAAAAGGAGATGAGAACATCAAATATTATATTATTATCCTGAGAGCAAGAAAAGACAATGCAAACGAACTCTCAGAAATTAAAAATGTGACCATAGATATTTTAAAAATGCAACAAACGAAATGCAAGAAAAAGCTGAGGAAATCTCTCAGAAAGCAGAACAAAGAGATGGAGGATTAAAGGAAGATAAAAATTAGAGGATGAGACCAGGAGGACCAAGATTCAAGTGATACCTTCTAGAAGGAAAGAACAGAGTAAATGGAGGTGTTGGTTAGAAGTAAATCAGCAACAAATAATTCAACAACTTTTCCTGGAACTGAGGGGCATGAGTTTTGTTGTTGTTGTTGTTGTTGCTGTTGTTGTTTAATTAAAGGGCCCCCTTCATATCTAGCACAGTAGATGAAGCAAAGATTCACACCAAGCAAAACATACTGTCATGAGATTTTTAGAATACTGGGGTCAAAGAAAATAAAAGCTTTAAAAGAAAAAGTTGCATACACTATTTCAAAAATCAGAATGACTTTGTTTTCAGATGTAACATTGGAAGTTAGAAGACAGTGGAAGAATGCCTTTAAAATTCTGAAGGAAATGATTATGTAACAGTAGATTGAATTCACTTGCAGATGTGAGAGGTCTTTAAAATGTTCCTCCCATGGACTCTTTCTCAAAAAGCTACCAGAGGAACTGCTTCACCAAAACAAGAGAGAATATCAAGAAAAAATAAATTACACAGAAAGTCAATCAGGCCAGTTTGAAGAAGTCAGAATGTTGCAAAAGATATTTCTCCATGAACATGTAACTGGTAGAACATGATGTATTCAAATATTTTGAGAGGTGATTGAGGCAACAGAGGAAAATTTGGGGTTTGAAGTAGTGATAAGTCCTTAGAAAACCAAGCATACACACAAACAGAAATTTTCATACCAGGGAGAACAGAATTTTGCACAGGAAAGAAAAAATTAAGGAATATAACACTACTAAGTTGTGAACACTGTTTATATAGATATACCATAATATAAACTCTATCTGTTCAACAAATTATATTGTACTGTAGTTATTTTAGGAAGATGGTAGAACCAGAAAGGTGAGGTATGTGGTGGGGCAGGATAGCGCTGATAGAGATAAACACCGAATCCACTTCTTCCACGTGGGCAAGTGAGACTGTGTCTAGTACTTGATATCTCTTGTCAGGCCATACCTGTGTACATGTGCACAGATCCTATTGCATGGATATAGATTTACACTAAACATTCATCTCATGGTTTAATACTGTATGAAACAAGTATTGGCTGAAGCATTAGATTTGTGTCATGGTTCTTGGCTTAACAATTTTCTTGCCGCATGATTTGAGCAGGTCATTTAGTCTCTCTAAGCCTCAGGTTGATCACCAGTAAAATGGGAAATTTTATTCAGTCCCCAAACAGTCACTGAGCATTTCCCATGGGTCCTGTGGAAACAGAGCTAGAACATACACTTCTAGACTTCAAGTTCAAGGAGGGAGGCAGACCAGAGAGCTGACGGGATATGACCAGGGTGCTGAGGGAGCACAAAGGAGGAATGGAGACCAACATTTATTGAGCACTTACAATGTGCCGGGAAATATGTCATGCGATGCTCCCAGAAACCCAGTGATACTACTGGCCTTTTAGTGGAGGAGGCCGATGCCCAGAAAAGTTAAGTAATTTAACTTGAGTTGTACATCTAGAAACAAGAGGCAGAGCAGAATTTAGGCCCAAATCTTTCATGATCCCATTAAATTACCTCTTCAAAAACAAGTGCCCTCCCATGGACATACAGAGTAGAATAGCAGACATTGTAGACTCCAAAAAATGGGAGAGTAGTAGGGGGGTGAAGGTGAATGATGAAATACTACCCATTGGGTACAGTGTTTACTGTTTGGGTGCTGGTTACACTAAAAACCCACACTTCACTATGCAATATATCCATGTAACACAACTGCACTTGTACCTAAGTCTATACAAATAAAAAATTCAAAACAGTAACATGTGCCCCCATAAGGGGCACCAAGCCTGAAGAAGAAGAGGAAGGGTCAGAAAGGATTTCTGCAGAAGGCTCTGCCTGAGGGGAGGGTTAATGAATGGATTCTGCTGGTCATGGAAAAACCGGGACATGAAATCTCTCACTCCCGGACTGGCAACCTATGGCTGCTTTATTCATAAAGCTTCACTTAGCAAATATTTGAGTGCCTATTACATGCAGGGCCTATGCTAGGTACTGAAGGAGATAAAAGTAAAACCAAAGCAGAACAGAACAAAACAAAAGCAATTCCTGCTCTGGATAAGCTTATAGTCTATTGGTGAGGACGTTTATTATATGGCATGGAAAATTACATGCTGGAAGGAGCACCTGACACAAATACGCAAGGATGTGGTGGGGTGGGAGCAGGACAGTCTCCCTAGATAGCTAGCTGGCCTGAGTCTGGAGGAAGAAGTAGGGGTTAGGAGAAGGCTAAAGAATAGGCTTCCTAGGCAGAGGGCACACCACATGTGGTGCCCTGAGGCATACTACCAGTGTGAATTTGGGAAACTGTGGCTAGTTCAGTATGAATGAAACTTAGGTGCTCAAGGAGGAGCTGTAAAAGATGAAATTGAAGAGATAAACAAGAGCCATTTTATGTAAGGCCAAACTGCTAAAGACATGGAAAGTTTTATATTAATGGTGAACCATAAATAGGAGAGGAAGGACTGGACTTTCAATGCAGGACAATCACTCTGCAGCACAAAGGGTGCACGGGAGTGAGACTGGGAGCAGGGAGGCCTGTGGGGAGGCAAATGAATTATTCAGGGAAGAAAGGATAAGTGACCTGAATGAGGGCAGTGACAGAGATGAAGACAGGCAGGTGGATTTGAGAGTGCCACAGAGGTGCTTAGTTCCTGCTAAGATTTCTGCCCAAATTCCTGTGACAAGAACTGGTCTGGAACTTGTGAGAGCAGGGACAACCTATCTGCAGCACCATTTTGTCCACAGTTGCCCTCATTCATGCCATAGCTCCCCTCTGAGGCTACAGCAGGAAAGGAGGCTTGAGGTCAATGAACTGGGGCCAGCCCGTGGGAAAGGTGAGGAAGGGGCATTCCTTGCAGAGGGCATAGCATGTGTTTTGGGGAACTGCACAAAGACCCCTATGGCTGGAATGTAAGGAGTATGTGGCAAGAGGACAGGTAATTAGGCTGGAAAGATAGGTACAGGCCAGATCTTCAGCAACTTTCTTTATTGGCTTGCTAATGAGTCTGACCTCTCCAGAAGGCTGTAGGAACCACTGATGAAATGCAAATAAGTTGGCCAGATTTCATTATAGAAAGACCATTCCATTAACAGTATGAAGGATGTTTAGAAGATAAATAGGGAGGCTATTTTGAAAGGCTTGGGCCAAATAAGTTATAAAGAGAAGAGAGCAATGAGAATGCTTTTAGAGATATTTAGGGGATAAACAGGTCATAAAGCCTTCATATATGGGTGAGGAAGTAGGAGTGGACCTCCAGATTTCTAGCTTGAGCAATTAGGTTATATTTTGTGCAATCAGGCTGGCATAAAAATAAACTAAGTAAGGATGGGTGTATATCAGTTAGAGTTCCAGCAGGGAACACATGACTCACTCAGCTGTGATTTTTGAAGAAACTTTTCAATCAAGGAACTTTCTATAGATGTGTGGGCAGGTTTAAGGGAACCAACAAAGAATACTGAGATACCCAAGGTCTAGCAACAGTAGGAAGCTTTTACAACCCAAAGCTTCACAAGGACAAGGGAAATAAATAGAATTACCTGAATACTGTGAGACCTGGGGCCCATGGAAGAAACTGAAACTAGTCACAAAGAGATGGAGCCAGAACTTCAAGAAAAAGGGAGGAGTAAATGCCTGACCTTGCACCTCTTCCACCTGTCAATCTTCTGCTAGGACTTCCACTTAGCCAAACTCAAACGCAAACCCAAAGTTGCAGTCTGTAAAGGTGAGCCTCCCAGGACACAGAGCAGGGCTGAGAATGGCAGAGAATGGATCTGGGGGACGACAGAATAGGAGAGAATTGTGGAAGAAAATAATGAGTCCTGTTATCAATATTTTGGCTTCCAGGCATCTGTGGGGCAATCATGTAGAGCTCAGCAGAGTTCTGGGCTGCAGATACATAATTGGGCACCAATGTCCAGTTTGATGATGACCTATGTTTCATACTCAAGGATTGTTAGGGAGATTAGACATGATATTAGTGCTTTAAAAAGTGCTCTGGATTAATAGGCATTGAATGACCCTCAGAGAGATTGCAGTAGTTCTTGCAGTTTATGCATTTAACTAGTAGTAGCTTGAGCATTTATTTCTCCAGTAGTTGGCAAGATGTATAAAATTATATGGAAGAGAGGGATGAACAAACAAACAAAACCTGTCTTCTTTGCATAGATTAAACATATTAAATATCTGTTACACTTAGCACATATGTATCTAAACTTTTTGCTTTAGGTAATTTATTTTTCTCATCCAGGTTTCTTGAAGTTTTAAAGACTGTACTAAATGATAAATATCAATTATGTATAATACTTTAGGACATAGTTCCAAGATCTTCTAAATGAAATAAGATATTCTTATAGAAATAACACATCAATAATTAAATAAGTTTTTCCAGGGGAAAAAAGTGCTCTGGAAATGCTAAGATACTAAGGTATGAAGCAAACATAAGGTGGTGACATTGTTAGTAATACTATTCTTAGGAAACACACTTTGAATGAAAGGTAAACCTATCCTGTATGATCTGTCCATTCATCAAAAAAGCCTGCGTGGACTCCCGCCCCATCTCATCAACACGCGTAAAGCTTGATGGTGTGCATAACCACATACTTCAAAGCAGCCCCTCTTGAGTACAATTTGGAAGGTCATGTACATATTACAGCATGCTGCCTCTGCATAGAACATTTTAGGAACTCATCCACTGTTCTTTCTGGAGCTGGCAAACATGTTTATAAATATCCTCAGTAAAGGCAAACTCATTATTTGAAGGGGAATTTGATTTTGTAAATAACCGAAAGTCACTGGCTATTTAGTGGTCAACACAAGAAAATCTCCCAACTTGTAAGTTGGAGAACCTGAATCCCAGCTCGGAGTTGGCGAGAAACTCTACATGACATAGGGGCAAATCATTTTGTCTCCTTCTTTTAAATCAGACTCATTAAAATACGTATTTTCAGAATCCAATAATGAAAAGTAATTGGATAATGAAACTGGCACAAACAACTTACAGTAAAAAAAATTAGGTGTGATTTTTCAAGTAATGAGGATTTTCTTACCAAAACAAGAGTCTCAGAAATTGTTTGAGTTATCACACCAAATTTGGAGAACATCTATATATTCTTAAGGAGACAGCTTTTATTTTGTTCTGTTCAGGATTTGTTTACAAATAGCAGTATTGGTCTCCTTAGTCCTATTTGATGACTGTGTCATCTATAAGTAATTTTATTCAAAAGGAATGACCAAAATCTCTGGAAATTCCCACACATTAATGTCTCAACATGATCTTTATCCTCCAACAAACCCCACCTTCTACCTAGACTTGGCCCTGGCCTTGACCGAACTGTAGAGCTCAGGCAAAACCTGGATTTCTAAGGGAAAAAATGGTGCACAGAAGCCCTGGCCTCCCTAATTGGGGAGCCCACTCTTACTGCCTCGTTAAAATTGCTAGATACCAGGGGACTGCCTTCCACAATGTGTTTACTGCACCCAGAGAAAAACATGTTTGAAAAAGGCATTGCAATTAGTAATTGCCACTTAAGATTCAACTAATCATGAAGGTGTTTATGTTGACCATTATAATCAGGGCCTATTTATTTCCTACATAATTACGATGCTTGACGATGGCTCTGAGGAGTCATCTCCCTTATTTACCTGGAAGCAGACAAGGCTAAATCCTCGAGGTGTTTCTAGTCCTCAAGGGAAGGAAGCTAAGTGCATATGGGTGTTACATGCATACCTTATTTTACTGCACTTTGCAGACACTGTGCTTAATACAAATTGAAGGTTTGTGGCAACCCTGTATCAAGCAAGTCTAGTGGTGTCATATTTCCAACAGCATGTGCACACTTCATGTCTCTATATTACATTTTGTAAATTTGCATAATTATTTCAAATGTTTTCATTATTAGCATATGTTATGGTGATCCACAATCAATCATCTTTGATGTTACTATTACAATTGTTTTGGGGCACCATGAACTATGCCCACACATGCCCATATGTGAACGTAATCTATAAACGTGTGTGTTCTGACTGCTCCACTAACCGACCCTTCCCTCATTTCTCTCCTTCTCTTTGGGCCTTCTATTCCCTGAGATACAAGAATATTGAAATTCGGTCAGTTAATAATCCTACAGTGGCCTTTAAGTGTTCAAGTGAAAGGATGAGTCATACATCTCTCACTTTAAATCAAAAGCTAGAAATAATTAAGCTTAGTGAGGAAGGCATGTCGAAAGCTGAGAAAGGCCAAAAGTTAGGCCTCTTGCTCCAAACAGCCAGGTTGTGAATGCAAAGGAAAAGTTCTTGGGGCCAGGCATGGTGGCTCATGTCTGTAATCCTAGCACTTTGGGAGGCCGAGGCGGGTGGATCACAAGGTCAAGAGATCAAGACCATCCTGGTTAAAACGGTGAAACCCCGTTTCTAATAAAAATACAAAAAATTAGCCGGGCATTGTGGCACGTGCCTGTAGTCCCAGCTACTCGGGAGGCTGAGGCAGGAGAATCGCTTGAACCCAGTAGGTGGAGGTTGCAGTGAGCCAAGATCACGCCACTGCACTCCAGCCTGGGCGACAGAGTGAGACTCTGTCTCCGCCCCACCCCCCAAAAAAATAGTTCTTGAAGGAAATTATAAGTGCTATTCCGAGGAACATAAGAATGATAAGAAAGTAAAACAGCCTTATTGCTAACATGAAGCAACTTTTAGTGGTCTGGATAGAAGATCAAGCCACAACATTCTTTTAAGCCAAAACCTAATCTAGAGCAAGGTCCTAACTCTTCAATTCTATGAAGGCTAAGAGAGGTGAGAAAGCTGCAGAAGAAAAGTTAGAAGCCAGCAGAGGTTGGTTCATTACATTTAAGAAAAGAAACTATTTCCATAACATAAAAAGGCAAGATGAAGCAGCAAGTGTTGATGTAGAAGCTGCAGCACATTATCCAGAAGATCTAGTTAAGATCATTGATGAAGGTAGCTACACTAAACAACAGATTTCAAATGTAGACAAAGCAGCCTTCTATTGGAAGAACTGCCATGTAGGACTTTTATAGCTAGAGAGAAGTCAGTGTCTAGCTTCCAAGCTTCAAAGGACAGACTATCTTGTTAAGGTCTAATGTAGCTGGTGACTTTAAGTTGAAACCAATGCTTATTTATCATTCCAACAGTCCTAAGCCCATTAAGAATTATGATAAATTTACTCTGCCTATGCTCTGTAAATGGAACAACAAAACCTGGATGACCAAACATCAGTTTATAGCATGGTTTACTGAAAATTTCAAGCCCAGTGTTGAGATCAGTAGATCTAACAAAAACAACAACAAAAAACCAAATAAAACTAATTCCTCTCAAAATATTACTGCTCATTGACATGTGTATAGTCACCCAAGACCTCTGATAGAGATGTACAAGGAGACTAATGTTTTCATGTCTGCTAACACAACATCCATTCTGTACCCTGTGAGTCAAAGAATAATTTTGACTTTGAAGTCATACTATGTAAGAAATACATTTCATAAGACAATAGCTGTCTTAGACAGTGATTCCTCTGATGGATCTGGGCAAAGTAAATTGAAAACCTTTCTGCAATGGATTCATCATTCTAGATGCCATTGAGAACATTCATGATTCATGGGAGGTGGTCAAATAACATGAACAGGAGTTTAGGAAAAGTTGACTTCAACCCTCATAAATGACTTCAAGGAGTTCAATACTTCAGTGGAGAAATTAATTGCAGATGTGGTAGAAATAGAAGAGAACCAGAATTAGAAGTGGAGCCTAAAGATGCAACTGAATTGAAGCAATTACATGATACAATTTGAAAAGATGTGGAGTTGCTTCTTATGAACAAACAAAGAAAGCAGTCTCTTGAGATGGAATCTACTCCTGGTGAAGATGCTGTGAACATTGTTGAAATGACAACAAAGAATTTAGACAATGACATAAGCTTAGTTGATAAAGTAGTGGCAGGGTTTGAGAGGGTTGACTTCGATTTTGAAAGATGTTCTACTGTGGGTAAAATGCTATCAGTATTGCATGTCATAGATAAATCTTTTGTGAAATGAAAAATTAATAGATGCAGCAAACATCGCTTTTTTTGTTTGTTTGTTTGTTTTTTGTTTTTGAGATGGAGTCTCACTCTGTCACCCAGGCTGGAGTACAGTGGTGTGATCTCGGCTCACTGCAACCTCCGCCTCCCGGGTTCAAGTGATTCTCCTGCTTCAGCCTCCCTACTAGATGGGATTACAGGCGTGAGCCACCATACCCGCCTAATTTTTGTATTTTTAGTAGAGACACGGTTTTTCCATGTTGGCCAGGCTGGTTTCGAACTCCTGACCTCAGGTGATCCTCCCACCTCGGTCTCCCAAAGTGCTGGGATTACAGGTGTGAGCCACCCCAAGCCCGGCCTTTTGTCTTATTTTAAAAAATTACCACAGCCTTCCCAACCTTTGGCAACCACCACCTTGATCAGCAAGTAGCCGTCGACATCGAGGCAAGATCCTCTAGCAGCAGAAAAATTATGACTGGCTGAAGGCTTGGATGATCATTAGCATTTTTAGCAATAAAGAATTTTTGAATTAAGAAATATCCATTGTTTTTTAGACACAATGTTATTGCACACTTAAGAGACTACAATATAGTGTAAACATAGTGTTATTTTTTGTTTGTTTGTTTTGTTTTGTTTTGTTTCTGAGACACGGTGTCACTCTGTTGTCCAGGATAGAGTGCAAGAGATATGATCATGGCACACTGCAGCCTCAAACTCTGGGGCTCAAGTGATGCTCCACCTCAGCCTCCTGAGTAGCTGGGAATATAGGCACGTGCCACCATGCCCAGGTATTTTTAAATTTTTTTTGTAGCGACAGGGTCTCCCAGTGTTGCCCAAGCTGGTCTCAAATTCCTGGGCTCAAGCAATTCTCCCGTCTCGGCCCCCTAAAGCACTGGGATTACAGGAATGAGCCACTATGTCCAGCCTAAACATAACATCTATATGCACCGGAAAACCAAAAATTTATGTGACTCATTTTATTGCGCTATTTGCTTTATTGCAGTGCTCTGGACACAAACGATCTCTGAGGTGTGCTTGAAGTTGAGTATAACCAATTAGCAACGGTAGTATTGTCACTAGGTTTCTTGCATGCACTCTTGCCAACCTCCTCCAATCTATTCTAACTGTAATGCAAATAGATTGAACTTTAAGAAACAAATGTCATGTCACTTCCCTCTTACATGCCTTCAAATGCTGCACATTACTCTTAGGAAAAATGCCAACATCTCTATCCTAGCCTATATGGCCCTGCCTGTCTCTCCAGCCTTGTCTCAAACTTCTTTCTCCTTTGCTGTGAACCAGCCAGAGAGACCTTGCAGTTCTTTGAATGTGCGACTCTTTCCTACCACAGGGCCTGTTTACTGCTGTTCCTCCAGCTCAGAAAGCTCTTCTTCCACCTCTTTCATCTGGCTTCCTCTTCCTTTAGAGCTCAGCTGAAGATTCCCTTTCAGTCCCTAACCCTTCCCCAGAAAGTAGGTCAGCCCCTCCCTGCCCCATTCTGCACTCAGGGCTGCACATCTCAGAGCTATCTACAGTAGTTACTTACCACAGTTTTAAAATTACACTTTAGTACTTTAGATTACTTGGTTAATTAATGTTTGATTAAATAGTCTATGCCTCTCTTGCTAGATTCTAAACTCCATGAGGTCAGGGGCCACGTTGTTTTGTTTACTGCTATATCTCCCTGGCACATAGTAAGCAAAGAATAAATCTTCATTCAACAAATGAATGAATAAGAGGGCTAAGAATCTGTATCTGTAAAGATTAAATATTAATGGGCTGGAAGAATTTGGTTGTAGAGGTGCATGTGCACACACAGTAGATATACATGCACATCTATCAGTTTTTTAGATGTGTACTCCAGAAAGGTAGAGGTGTAAGAGATAATGTGACTAGTTGATAAGAGAGAATACCATGCTGTTAACTTACTCATCCATTTTTTATTCATTATTTGTTCATTCGAGTGTCACAAGAAGGAAAATTTGTTTTTATTTGAACAGCTGGCACTATAATTTTCCTTAGGAAGAGAATTGCCTTGGTTGCAACAATAACACAAAAGGCTGTGGAAAGTATTTGGGTTAAGAAGTTAGTCCTTCCCCCACACCATTCGCTATACTACCAATCAATGACAGATTAATACCAGTCTAGACATGTAGCTTTCTTATCATCTGACCTGTTGTAGAGATAAAGTTTAGCAAAATTAGAGAAAAAAGTGACTAGCTCAGCTCTTAGTGGATTCCTCCTCTGTATCAGTTGTCACAACTTGGTCATTATTATGAACTATACAACAGACATTTTAAAATGGAGGCCACTAAAAAGTATCTGGCTCAGGAAATTCTATGCTTTTGATTGAAATATCTATTCTATAGACCCCAGACAGCAGTACTGAAATTGTATTGTAAGCAATAACACATTTGATTTATACTCTTACCTTAATGGAAGACCATCCCACTTCTGCATAAAATAGAAAAATGTAATTATTGACATCATGACAGAAACAGTGATGCTGGAGCACAAAATCCATGGACCGTTCTTCTTGTCCTCTGAATAAAAGATGTAATCGGATGCAATCATTTCATTAATACACACATGGCCCTGTAATGGGAATACAGAGGACCAGATGGCCAGGAGTAGACTGAGATGAAATGAGATGGGTGTTTGCAGTTTAGCAACTAACTACTTAGCCTGTATGGATTATATTAAGTACATACAGAACCACATGAACACATTTTCAGAATGAAATTTGGACTTTGTGTCCGGAAGCACCATCCCCAGCATGAGGAAAAAGCCCTGCAAGGCTGTTATGCCTGAGTAGTGGGTAGCATATATTATTGCATTAGTGCTCAAACGTGACTGCATATTGAAATCACCTGGAGAGTTTTAAAAATATATATTAAAGCATAGATCTCACCTCCAGAAATGCTGAGTTAATTGGTTGGGGTACAGCTTAGGCACTGGGATTTTTTGAAGCTCCCCATGTGATTCTATGGTGTAGTAAAGTTTAAGAATCATTGCATTTGTGTAATTTCTGTATTTCCACAAGTAGGAGCACTTTGTCGATCAATAAAAGAAGCAAGTGCTTGTGTGGTGTCATTTGGGAGGGCTCATAACACTACACCCTTGCCCCCAAACAGCTATTCTCTCCTTATGCATAGTGTTTGGAAAACTACCTAGGAAATTTCATTTCTTTGGATGAAGGCTTTGCAACTTAAATGAGGATAATTCTTCTGAGAAGGATAATACATTAAGTGGTTATTGGTTATTAACACTCTGGTGTGCGCTCGTTTATCGGATTACTTTCCTTTATGGTGGTGGAGTGACATGCAGGGACTGCATGAAGCACAATGGTGGGAGGCTCCAAGGTCAATAAGATATGAATTCAAGGTAAGTTCCAGGAGAGAGTTGACCAAGGCAGTCTATAGTCAAGGTAGAATGATGAGTACATACCAAAAAGAGACAGTGTGAGAATCTGAAGGTCAGAGATGACTGAACCAGATCACACAGGCAAGCTGGAGTCCATGCTCGTAACAAACCCTTGGCTGAGCATGAGGTGAGTGATAAGTGAGCGGTAGCTCCTTTCCAGCCTCACCTCAGCTGCAGAAACAAGAGGCTCTTCACACTAGATTTGACTGTTGGTGCCTAAGAGTTGATCAGAAGGCAAGTAGTTGACAAGAACTAGAAAAATACAAAAGCCTCTGTGCTGAGTAATGCCTGAGCTCCCAGAGTCCCAGCAAAAACAGAAATTAGCTGAATTTCAGGGAGTCAAGATATCAGGCAACCAGGGGAGTCCACATACAATTATGAGCACAAGAAGGAACCCTGAATATAAGCTTCACATCTTAGAGAAGTTTCCTTTGGGATGAATATCAATTCCTCATAATAATCTTGGCACCAGGATGGATTCAACTTTTAGCTCTTGTAGCAGTACACTCTGATGCGGAAGAAGAGCAGGAAGAGCACATGTGGGAAAAGAAATATATTCTCCCAGCTTAACAGTTCTGTCAAGGGCAGGTCCTACCGATGTGCATTTCTCCTGCAATTTCCTCATCTCTTTCATACAGACTAGAAAGGCACTCAGCAGGAAGCCCTGCTATATCCTGCCTTGCTGGGCCTCTGGCTGGACAGCAACAATGAGAGTGAAGGGAAGGGTGCCTAGACACCAGGCAGGCAGGCTCGCTCTTCTGCACTGTAGCTGAATGCTATTCATGGGAATAGCACTGACTTCAAAGAAATCTCTTTGTGCAGGTTTAATGAGCCCCTCTGGGAAGCTCCTGATGTGAATGGGAATCACGACTTGATATAAAAGTGAAAGATTATGTGTCAGCAGGGATGATTTGATTCTTAATGCAGTGTTAATTTATTTGCTGTGATTTCACACATCTGCTTTGGCCACAATACCATATTACATTAATCTCTGAGATATTATTACACATAGGTATATTCTCTATATATAAGGTAGTCGGGGAATGGGGGAATTTGTATATGTAATTTTTTTAAAGGATGTATACTCTTTTATTCAAAGAACTAGCAGGCAGAAGACTTTAGATTTCCCTACCATTTGGATACATAATCTCTTGGGCCTAAGACATGATTTAGCATTTGGGTCCATGAGATGGCAAAATAATTTTGAAGATAGCAGATTCTGGAGAATCTTAGACCACAAAGCAAGCCACTATATTTAGGGCTACTTAAGATTGGTACGTTGGACAGCTCTACTCTCTTTGGAAACATTGCTTCATAAATTTTGTCTGAACAGCAAAAACAAGTGTTTTCCTAAACATTTGAACTGAGGCTTGTACATAGGGAAGGACACATGAAAGAAAAAAAAGAGAAAAACCACTTTGCAGCAAAGAAAAATAGATTCCATCTGCCACTTATGTTCTTTTGAGTCTCCCAAGACAGGTTGGGGTTACCCCTTAAGAAGACAATTTGATGATTTCATTAGGAAACAGATGTACGTAGGCCACTGGGGGAGATAAAGCTCAGTTAATCCTAGCTGTTTGTGAATGAAATGTAGGAGAGTTCAACACAGAGATCAATTCCAAATCGAATGCAGTCCCTCCCATGCCACACAAATTTCAGGAGGCTACAGATGCTGGTCCTTCCCAGGGCAGATGTATCCAGGACTGAGCTCAGCTCGCTGGGGTTGCCTCTCTGATGCTGCAGCCCAAGCCTTACCTGCTCAGCAGCATTCCCCCGGTTAGTTCAGCGGGTGTCTGGACTGCAGTAGTGAAAGAAGAATGGAAGTGAGGGCAGGGGGCTGGTGGTCAGTAAGAAGGCTTTCTATTGAGGGTTCCAGGCTATCCTAAGTGTGTAGGAACTTTCACTTCGCAAAGGGATCCCCTTTCTCCTTTCTGACTTGAATATTACTTGTGATTGTGGAGGACACCCAGGACCCACTTCTCCTCAGGAGAAGTGCAGTTCTGCCAGGCTGAGGGGAATAGAGAGCCAGAATAGCTGACCTTCTCTTTCAACAAATGCTTGAGTTTAAAGATGCTATGAAAAGAACCATGACATATGAGCATGCTCTCTGATCTCTAGGAATTTACAGTCCAGTAGAATAGAGGTCAGTAGATTAATGTTCATTCTTACAACATATACAAAGCTCCTATGAGGTCTCATTTACAAAACATTTGAAGCTGCAAAGCTGAAAGGTTCACCTGGGAGTCTGTGGTTGAGAAGGGAATGAAATTTTGAGCACATATAAGGATAAGAACAAATCCAGACATCCCTATGTAGTAAATGGAATCATTATTAGTAACTCTACATTCTCTCCTGCATTATAACATTCAACCACACCCTTTGCTCCAAGCCTTTGCAGTTTTTCCCACTAGATGTGGAGAATATTTCTCTGCTCTGTTAATGGAAAATACTATTTGGTAAGACATAGATTTGCAAGGTCAACAATCTAGGTATTTTTTTCCTCTAAGTGTTTGGAGGTGAGCATGTTCCCACTTTAATTCCCCTTTTCTTCTTCAAATATCACATTTTTTTCATACTTTTAAATAATTTTGATCTTCTCTAGGATTCTGAATGCCACATTCTTCATAGCTTTTCCTTTGCTACCCATATGATTTTAGGCAAGCTATCTAAGCTTTGGGTCAGTTTTAACATCTATGAAACAAATGGATGATAGATTTCCTCATCCCTAGGATTCACTCCTGCCCTAATAGTCACGGAACTAAAAGTTCTCAGGTTTTTCTTGTTATTGGAGCCGCAGATGAGAACCTGTTAATAATACAGCTACCTCAATCTTGTTTCCATAGATTTCAATTTAGCAGAATTGGGATGGGATTGCAGCATCTGTATTTTTAATGAAGATCCCCAGACAGTCTGTTGTGCAGCAAAGTTTATTCTATGAGCATTCTAAGAATTTCATTGTTTTTCATCCAAAACTATTACTTTAATAAACAGAATGGCTCTTAAATAAGATGTAATGGAAAGAACTTCCCAGCTGCCTTAAATGGGGGTTTTCAATCAGAGGAGAGTTGAGATAATCAGAATCTATCAAGAAGATACAATGCCCTGAGGAAACTGAGAGATGCCCGGATCCACAGAGAACCATTTCACATTTAATGCCCATTTGTTTTATCAGAACAAATTATTAATTGAAAATGGAGTTGACTGGACTTGAAGGAGGAAGTACAATGTAGTAACTGTGAAATTTATGAGTGGTTATTAAAAATAAAAATGGTTATTTCTGAAGTGTGGTGGTGAGACTAAGATTTTTATTTAAAAGTAGCCTACACAGTCCAACTGATGAGTTTTAAAATACAGGTTCTATATATATGCATCTTTGTGCATTTATACACCTATGTTGTTTACACATGTTTATATGTGGAATCTATATGGCATATTAAAGTATATTTCAAAATAATACACAAGTGATCAACAATTCAGTCATAGCGTAGTGTCTGAAAACTGCATTTCCTGCAGTCTATGTTCTTAGGATCATAATCTTTAGTGGTTTGGGAAAGCCAACACATAAAATGACAATTTTGAGTTGTGCAGCCTATTTTGGGACATTTAAAGATGTTAAACAGATTTCCCTCTGGACTTACTCATTCACTTCTTGGCTAAGATCATTTACTATATGAGAGTCTGCCAGACAAGAAGGGAATACAGGGACCTAGGGCCAAGGGGAGTAGAAGGGAAACCTGGGAAAACACACCAAGTTTGGTCTAGGGATCACCATTCCATCTGGAAGCTAACCGGATAATAGGGTATCCATTCGTCCTCACCCTTGAACTTCCCCCGTGTTCAGTGGATAATAGGGTATCCATTCGTCCTCACCCTTGAACCTCCTGCGTGTTCAGAAGGAAACTAATAAATCACTTTATCCCTCTCTCCGTTGTTAGTGGACTCTTTTACTCCTTTGCAGTGAAAGGCTGCTTTCTTGGGGTAAAGGTGTCAACCCTAGCAGAGGATTTCAGTGATCTTTCTGGCAGCAAAGCTTAGACTGTGTGTTTAAACATCATTTTATGAAGAAGTACACTGTGGGTGGACTGAGGGCCATGCCCTGCACCTTTCTTCCCAGTCCCTGGGCCACCAACTACCCAACCACCTCGGTTGTTCCAGAAGTGAAGGCTCACCATGGTGTGGCTTATGTAATACACATATGTGCTATGATCCCTGTGGATAATTAAGGCTAGGTCCCTTTATATGCCTAGGACAAGTCCCTTTATACGCCTAGGACAAGTTAGCAACCCTTTCAAGGTCGTGTTTTCAAAAGGATGACAACTACTTTCCCAATGGACTTTTGGTACATTTACATCAAACACTCCCAGCTACAGTGTCTCTTAATACTGACCCCTGGGATAATTAGCAGCTTAGTGAGATTGTTTCCATTTTTCAGCGACCAATTAAGTAGTTGCTCTAGACAGAACTGACAATACAATGTGAATTTTAAAAACCGGGATCGGCTGGTTGAGGGGAGAAAGCCAAACCCAGTAAGGAAAGTGGGGGCAGGGTGAGGCTGTGAGTGGCTCTGTTTCTGCTACCAGAATACTGGGTCTTAAATTCAGATCAAATCACAGTTTACCTGACGAGTACCCCGCCCGCCCTTCCCATTAGTAAAATAATTATAATAATTTAAAAAGAGCCGAGCATCTGGGTTAGGGCAAGGCGAAGCGAGACCTTTAACCATGGCCACCCCACTCGCTCTTTGCGAGGCACCTGTTAGATGCGCTCGTGTACCCTGACCCCTATACCGAGAGACAGCTCCACACCTGCATTTACCCTTCAGCCTAAATGGATTCCCATCAAGCCTTTCTCACTTCACTGTCGGATCCACAGAGGCACCGAACCGCAGCCACTCTGCAGAAGCACTCTCAGCCACTCTGTCCCCTAAGGGAGATTTAAAAGTGGTCTACCCCACTCGCCCTCCCTCAGCCAATATCTCCATCTAGGGAAGGAATTTCAGTTGTCTCCCGGAGGCAAAAAGCTAAAAGGTGAGGGATGCACCGAGAGAAGAGAAGATACCTACTCACTCCCCTCCCCACTCACCCACGCGTCCGCTCCCGGCTGCCCCTCCGCCTGCTTGGGTCTGGCGGTCAGGTGAGGTTACCTGGGCTCCCCGAGAAGCCCCGAGGGGCGCTGCAGTCCTTCTTTTCGAAATTGCCCCGCTCCCCGCCAGGCCCCCAGGACTCTTGCCCCTCTCCCCCCGCGCGCGTCCCCGGCCCCTCGGGCTCCGACGCGCAGCGACAGCCGCACGGCGCGCTCTGCTCCCCTCCGCCGACCTGGCGTGACGCAGGCGGAGACTACTTAAGGGCGGATTAGAGGCGGCGGCCGCGGATCCCCGAGCCCAGCATTCGGCTCCGCGCGCTCCGCCCTGGCCTCGCAGGCTGCCGCGCCGGAGCGCCAGGTGCCCGCCGAAGTAGCAGGAACAGAGCGGGTGCCCGGACCCTCCCCCGGCCCCCAACCTGCGGCGGAGAGCGGCGCCGAGACCTCTCTTGGGCGGGCGAGCGCTCGAGGACCTACAGGCTGCCACCCCGCCCCGCCCCTCGTCCCGGCGTCCGCGGGATCCAGACCCGAACCCCGCACGGCGCCCGAGGTTCGTGCCCTCTCTCTGGACAGCGCCAACTGCCCCATCGGTCGGGACGCGCTTGGATTTCTTTCCCCATTTCTTCTCTTTTAAGTACAATAAAAGGAAAGGGGGATTCTAGGATTTTTAAAAAAATTGCTTCTTTAATTGGGAGGCAATTCACTCCCATTCTGGAGGTGCGGCCCGGGGAGGGGCCAGGAGCGGGAACGTGCCCGGTGCTGCCCAGTCTTTGTCTGCTGCCTCCGGATGCACAGCGATGGGGGAATGGACCATCTTGGAGAGGCTGCTAGAAGCCGCGGTGCAGCAGCACTCCACTATGATCGGGAGGTAAGGGCGCCAAGCCGGCGGTCAGCGGGCCCCGTCGGGCGGCCCCGGGAGTCCCTTCTCACACCTGGACTGAGTCCCCCGCTCCAATCCCCAGTCCATCCTCTGCCTCCTTCCCATCGTCCTAGGTCAAGGCCCCGGCGTTCCCGGCGATGAGGGATTACCCGACACCCCGCGATGCCCCCCTCCTCTAGCCACTCCTGACCAGCTGCCCATCCCTTCCCCATCAAGCAGCACTGGGGCTTCACTCTTCCCACATCAGAAAAGGAGCCGCTGGCTCAGTCGTGGTCCCTCCACTCTCCAGAGTCAGAGCCAATCTCCATTCGGTTCCCTAAATAGAATCTACAAAGAAGGCAGGATTGCATTTGGACAGAGAAGGGCAAATGGGGAGATGGATTTGCTCTTCAGAGCAGATGCCTCTTTTCTCAACAAATAATTACTAAACCAAACTTATTTGGCGGTGTAAACTTACCGAGCCTACACACCCAATTGCCATTTTTGTGTCTGTATCTATATCTATGTCTCTATCTACCTAGCTTTATATATATATGAGTTCAATATATATGAATATATATTCATAGCCATCTGCTTATATAAAGCATTAAATTTAATATTCATGTTGAGAATAAACAAAATATACACATGGAGTAGTTTCATACACACCCTGTGTGTAGACCTTGAAGCATGCACCTTCTGTAAAGGTATTCTGTGTGCATTTACCATATCCAGAGTGAAGGTGTGTTTTGTGTTTCTATACATTCTATATATAGAGAGGAAATCTATCTGTTGCAAGTAGACTATGTCCAGTGTATGGAGCTGTGTGTACCTGGGATCTCTATAATATGAAATATTCCCAGCCTACCAGCACTCAGCAGAAAAGGAAGAGACAAAAAGCTTTCCCAGATTCCCAGTTCAGTACCAGCCCGGGATGGACAGCTCCCCAGTCAAACGACTGGTAAACACCAGCAAAGGGAAGGGAGGAGCAGGGGTTTCCTGTCAGTGACGCAGCCCGTGAGAACCTCTCTCCCTCCCTGTTCCTCTGCTCAGGATTCTGTTGACTGTGGTGGTGATCTTCCGGATCCTCATTGTGGCCATTGTGGGGGAGACGGTGTACGATGATGAGCAGACCATGTTTGTGTGCAACACCCTGCAGCCCGGCTGTAACCAGGCCTGCTATGACCGCGCCTTCCCCATCTCCCACATACGTTACTGGGTCTTCCAGATCATAATGGTGTGTACCCCCAGTCTTTGCTTCATCACCTACTCTGTGCACCAGTCCGCCAAGCAGCGAGAACGCCGCTACTCTACTGTCTTCCTAGCTCTGGACAGAGAACCCCCTGAGTCCATAGGAGGTCCTGGAGGAACTGGGGGTGGGGGCAGTGGTGGGGGCAAACGAGAAGATAAGAAGTTGCAAAATGCTATTGTCAATGGGGTGCTACAGAACACAGAGAACACCAGTAAGGAGACAGAGCCAGATTGTTTAGAGGTTAAGGAGCTGACTCCACACCCATCAGGGCTACGCACTGCATCAAAATCCAAGCTCAGAAGGCAGGAAGGCATCTCCCGCTTCTACATTATCCAAGTAGTGTTCCGAAATGCCCTGGAAATTGGGTTCCTGGTGGGCCAATATTTTCTCTATGGCTTTAGTGTCCCAGGGTTGTATGAGTGTAACCGCTACCCCTGCATCAAGGAGGTGGAATGTTATGTGTCCCGGCCAACTGAGAAGACTGTCTTTCTAGTGTTCATGTTTGCTGTAAGTGGCATCTGTGTTGTGCTCAACCTGGCTGAACTCAACCACCTGGGATGGCGCAAGATCAAGCTGGCTGTGCGAGGGGCTCAGGCCAAGAGAAAGTCAATCTATGAGATTCGTAACAAGGACCTGCCAAGGGTCAGTGTTCCCAATTTTGGCAGGACTCAGTCCAGTGACTCTGCCTATGTGTGAGAGGGCAGGTTTCATGAAGGTCTGGAGGACGGCAAGGAGCCCCAAGGCAGATGACTGCTCAGAGGTGGCTGTATCTACCCTCATTTATGTGACCCTCACCATTAAGATGTAGGATAAGACTGGATAAAAGGAGATTTTGCATCAATGGGAGAGGAGGAAAAGTGGAACCATTTTCACATATCACCTAATTGGTTCCACAGAGACAATTGGGTAGAGTGATGAAATGGATCAATTAGACTTCTTTGGGCCCTTTCTGTTTATGGCCCAGCCTGATCCTGATAATGCTGAACTTGCACAGCTACCAAGTAGGACTTAGCCCTGCTGCGCTCTTTATTCTGATGAATGGTGTGAGTTGAGTACTTCATTGATATAAAATCTGTGACCTATCTCAACCCATCCCTTTAACCTGAGCCATGGGACAAACATCCTTGAGGCACCCTTCATGTATCTCCCCCACCAGCATGCCCCTTTCCCTCAATCCAGAATAGCATGCCAGCTTTTTTTTTTTTTTCAGAATCTGGCCTTACATTAGACCTAATATGGTTTATTTGCAAACTTAGAGGGAATTACATGGGGTGCTTATTGGAGAACGGCCATGGCAGAGGTTTTCATTAGAGCCCCATCTGACTGGCCCTTAGTCATGATGAAAACCTTAGGAATGTCTCAATATTTCCAATTTTCTAACTCAAACTGCACTGGTGCTGTTTACTAGGGATGGGGGATGGGTGGGAGGGAGGGAATTGCAATATGCAACTACAATACTTTTGTGAGATTGTTGTTGCACTGTTAGGCACATGCTTATGAGCGTCAGGATATTTCTGCCTTCCAGCTTGTGGACTTTGGTTAACATTAAAGAGATTTTTTTTGGTTAATATCAAGAGTGTCTACCTGAGCCACAGCATTTGTAACTGGTGTATCTCACTCATTTTCTTACATAGTTTTGTTGTGCAACACAGCTGCACGGTCATTTTGCCATGATTTGAATTTACCTGTGTGCTTACACCACAGACCTTAATCATCCCATGTCAATCCTGATTTATTATATTTTCAGTTACTTTTTGAAACACACACACACATACACACACACATACAAAATTACTGGCTTAAAAGACCTGGAACTAAACACTATTGGCTAACATATGTTTACGGTGACTTATTTGAGACATATACCAAAGGTTCAAAAACCTATTGCATTGGACTGTCAATATGTTTCCTTCTTTTTGCTCTTATTTATTTAAGTGCCATACTGTACCTTTCATATCCACTTTGTATTTAGTTAAAATATTGGCCAAGAGAAATATCTGGGTAATGTGCTTTTATGAAGCGCTTTGTTCCCTTTGAATTATCATTATCATTTTTGATTTAGATATGGACATGGTGTAACACACAACTAAGAATTTGTTTAAAATAAAGTTCTTGCCTTTTTTTGTAAAATGGGAAGAGTCTGCACTTTTTGATTGGGGGTATATTTATTTAAATGCATGATCAAAAATGTTATAACAGCAAAACATTGGGGGTAGGAAGTAAGTGATGGTTGAATAATATTTGAGGAATGACCAATAAAATTCAATCAGCCACTAACAGATGAAGAGAGACTTTTCATGGATATTTTCTCCCAAATCAATGTTTTATGAATGTTCATAAGGGAGCGGTGAGATATTCAAATTGTATTATTTATTAACTCCTTTCCATTTCAGCTCAAAACTTTCCTTACTTATTTCTTATAACACAAATGTCAATACTACATCATATTAGCCCATTCCAGGAGTGGAATTTTTTTTTCTTTCCACCACATTTTTTTTTCCTGCCATGGATTAATTATTACACTTGGTGGGCATGCTATTCTTTCCATGATCTCTTCAGAATCTGATGCTTAACACAATGCTAACCCGGTAGTCAAGCAGATCTCTCTAGACCAGCGCTGCCAGTAGAACTTTCGGTAATGATGGGGATTTCTTCTATTCATGCTGCCCAATGTGGCAACAACTAGCCACATGTGACTACTGAGCTCTTAAAACATGGCTAGTGCAAATCAAGAACAGAATTTCTAATTTTATTTAATTAATTTAAATAGCCATGTAGGGTTAGTTGCTACTCTATTACACAGCACAGTTCTAGACTTTTAATCAACCATTTCTTAGTGGGTTCTTCAAAGGAGATTGATCCTTTACTTACATGTCAAGACATTACTTTTTAGCCACAACATTTTACTCTCATTTTTGGTAGTTTCTGTCTACATGTGGTCCCATTATTTCAGCAGGCTGGTGTTCTTTCTCAGTTCTGTAGTGCTACTCACCTTCTAATTCCAATGAGCACTTGGCTTGAACATTGCGAAGCAACGTGGGGTTTCCTGGACGATTGCTTTTCAAACACGGTTGTTGCATCTCAACTATGGCAGCACAGATGCCAACTTTAGAATGAAAATATGTTCATTTCAATCTATAGGTTTCTATCTGCAGTATAAATAAGCAGTTGAAGATGATTATCCTTGAGTAAAGAAACAGATCCTCCTCCGTTTTGTGTTTGGTAAGCTAAAAATGTTTTAAGACGTCTCCCAGAGATGGAGGAAGAGTGTTGCTTGAGAGCTCTTAGCATATGCTTGGGTGTGAAAGAAATAGGAATCTGTGTGGAAAACAAGGTCTGTTGTATTTATGCCTTGATGTAGGATTAAAAGAACCGTAGTGTTTCCTGGTAGAAATGCATCCCATATGAGTGGGGTTGATCTATTTCAGTTCTGTGATGTTTCCCAACACCTACACATGGCAAAATTATTAATTCAATTGTCAGCAATGGAGAAGAAAACACTTTCTTTCAGAGTATAGAGTCTTCCCTCAGAATGACCATTGGTGTTGGTCTTTTGCTTTCTATGTAATAACGGAAATACACTGATGATTTTACGGTTCACATAGCTATGTGATAGATGTGACCTTAATTTGTATTTTGTGAGAGAACATCACTGATATAGCCTCTTAAATTTAAGAGACATTTGTTGAATTGCAGGCCCTCTTGGCCTGTGCACAGCTATATGTGAGCGCATGTGTTTGCATGTGTGCATGTATGTGTGTACACTGGTTAAGTAGTGGGTGGCAGTGCATCAAATTGGTTTAAAAGTTTGGAGAATAGCCTGGAGAAACTGAAGTTGCTTAACCTGAAGAAAGAAAAGCTGAAAGGGCAGAATTTGTAATTTGTAAGTGCTTAAATATTTAAAGGGTAAAAAATATGAAGGATAGTAGTTGTACTATCTGTGACCTCTGTGGACAGAGAAAAATGATTGGACTTAAAATCCAGGTGGGAGTGGTTTTAAAAGCACTAGAAAGAACACTGTTACCTTTTCACCTCTCTCTCTTTTTTTTTTTTTGTAACTGTTTTTCTCTGCAGGGAATACCGGTCCATCTACCTTCTTTCACTGGATGTGTTCCTCTGCACCCATTAAAAATCAGTTTGGCTGTCCCCTCACCAGTGAACCTATTCTAAACCCTTCTCCAGCCTGGCTTAGTGCTCCTGCTCTGAGTCCTCATAAAAGTCACTTTGCTGGTAACTTGCTGTGTGGAGATGAGACAATTCTAGATCAGGGCATGGTTCCTTGAGGACAGAAACTATGCTTTACCCATTGTAATCATATACAACATTGATTGTCATTGTCTCAGTGTTTCATCTGGGAATGGTCTTATAGACTCAGAATGTATGAAAGCTAAACACATCCTGTGAAGACATTAAGGAAAAGCTTTTACAGTACAGTTGAAGAAATCAAAAGATCTAAACTCAAGACAGCGGGTTTCTGAAAAAGTAGTGTAAGCATTCATCTTGGAAGGCTGGAAAACTTTATTTAGATGGAACTTAGAAAATATCATTTACATGGGTTTTGTTTTCTTTTTTTTTTTTGAGACGGAATCTCGCTCTGTCGCCCAGGCTGGAGTGCAGTGGCGCAATCTCGGCTGACTGCAAGCTCTGCCTCCCGGGTTCATGCCGGCTTCAGCCTCCTGAGTAGCTGGGACTACAGGCGCCCGCCACCACGCCCGGCTAATTTTTTTTTGTATTTTTAGTAGAGACGGGGTTTCACCGTGGTCTTGATCTCCTGACCTTGTGATCCGCCCGCCTCGGCCTCCCAGAGTGCTGGGATTACAAGCGTGAGCCACCGCGCCCGGCCGGTTTTGTTTTCTTTACATTTTATTAAGTGTATTAGTTCGCTAAAGCTGGTGCCATAACAGAATACCACAGATTGGCTGGCTTAAACAACAGAAATTTATTTTCTCACTGTTCTGGAGGTTGGAAGTCCAAAATCAAGGTGTTGGCAAGTTTCGTTTCTTCTGAGGCCTCTCTCATTGGCTTGCAGGTGATCGTCTTCTCACGATGTCTTCATGTGGTCATTCCTTTATGCATCTGTAGCCGTGGTGTCACTTTGTGTGTCCAAATTTCCTCTTCCTATGAGGGCACCAGTCAGATTGAATTAGAGCTTCATTTTAACTTAATCACCTCTTTAGAGGCCCTGTCTCCAAATAAAGGCAGGTACTGGGAGTTAGGGCTATCAGTATATGACTTTTCAGTGTGTGTGTTGGTGGTGCGCGGGGAGGCACCATTCAGCCCATAACACCAATTTTCACATCTTTAGGTACCCTTATTGTTAAGGGGATTACATGATTTCTTGTACAAAATGGGACATCTTTGAGAATGAAAGGGTCACGGTAGCTAACTGGATGGAACACCAGACCAATGGGTAGAAATTGGGTCTGTCCTGGGCAAACCCAGTTGTATGGATACCTTACTTAAGACAATAAACAAATATTGAGCTCCTGCTGCAGGGCCTGGAACCCTGGAAACACAGGGATAATAACACCCAAGTCTCAGCTTTTGAGAAGGGCTATGAAAAAGCAACTTCTCAGACCAAAGAGCAATATTTATGTCAATAATAGTGGAAAAATAGTACAGTAAAAACACTGATGCCCTTGCCCCACTCTGGACCTCCTACCTTACAATCTCTGATGCTGTAGGCTGGGTGTCAGTATTTTAAATTTTCACACTCATGAGGTTGAGATCAACTGAGTCAGAGCATTAGCATAAGATTATGAGAATCTGGTATTTGGAGGATAAATTATGAAAGAAGGAAAAGGGAAGTGGGAGGCTCTCATGGCAGAGCTGCCCTTGTTTAAATCATTAGTGATGAGAATATTAGTAATGAGAAGCTGTGGATGGAAGACTACCCACAATTTTCAGGGCTTGAGCAGTGAGAGCAGTGGCCACGGATGAGACTTTCATGGTGGCAAGACAGGCTGACCATGGGTAGAACCTGGAGTGGACAGAGGAGGAGGCACCTAAGACAGAGGTTGAAAAGAGCCAGTTAGCAAACCGGAGTTGTAGGGTGGTGTCATAAAGGTAAGGGAGGTGGAATCTCCAGGAACGAGATGTGGTATTAGTATTCAACTTTACCACGTATTTAACCAGATGAAAGAGCAAAATAGAGGCTAGGTAAAGGACTCAAACACACCCAGTAGATTTGTGAGTGGGCTGTGAGAAAGTGGAGAGAGTGAGCACAGGCTGTCCTTTGCCTTAGATACTTCCAGACCTCCTGCAGGTTGGATGGAAACAATAAGGGCAAGCAAAGGATAAATTATCAATCCCATTGCAGCCAGTGCTCTGACAGCCCACCAGGCACAGCGAGTCAGATGCGGAGAGTCAGCTTTGTGACTGCCCAAAGGTTTATGTTCATTTAGTGGTTACCCTCAAGATGGAGTGTGTGTTAACTAAGACAGACCTGGCTGAACTGAACCTAAATCAGTAGTTAAGGCTAAAATGTACACAGTGGCTCTTGTCAGCTTTGGGTAACAACGGCTGTAGGTAAGGACAGTGAATAAATGCAGAGGCCTCTGAGAGGACAGTGGAGCTGAATGTCAACACATGAGTTACTGATGTGACTCAGATCCACTGTTCACCCCGGCCAGTGTTCTGAGTGTCTGCTGGCTGTGGCCAATGAGATTGTGAGAAATGGACCAGTTCTTCCTGACTCCGAAAAGGAGGGATGTTTTCTAAAACATGTTTATCTAACTTAATACATAAAGGATCTATCATCTGTAAATATATCTCCACTTCCCCAACTTTCAACTCCTTTTCTTAAAAGGCCTAAATCTCCAAAAATACCAAGCAATAGCAAGTCCTTCAATCCAGTGGTTTCCTGAGCCCTGATGGTGTGCAAGGCTCTGTATGAGGTATTACAGGAAATATACAGACAGGTATGATGCCCTCCCTACTCTCACCAGGCCTGCAGCCAACCTGAGAAAAATAAGACAACCCTAGAAGGCAGAATGGGATCTATGCCTTAATCAGTGCTCAAAGTATTCTGAGTTCCAAGGAAGGAAACAACACATCCGCTGTGTGTACATGTGAGTTGGGGAGGTGGAAGGATAGGAAAGGTTTTTATCAATAAAGCATGGAATGACTTTACCACCAAGAAAGTTTTTCTTTACTCTCTCTCTCTCTCTCTCTCTCTATATATATATATATATATTATATATATATATTATATTTTTTTTTTTTTTTTTGCCAAGGGGGTGAAATAATTCTGAGACTCATCATGCAGCCCAGGTGCCACTCCATGAATGGCCAGTGCTATCTGCCATTTGTGTGGCCAGTACCTGTGCCAGCCCATCACACTGTGGTGGACAGCAGCTGGGTATCCTGGATCTTGCCTTGTGGACAGCCTGGTCTGACCTGGGAGCAGATGTTGTGGGCCAGTCAGCCCTCTGAGCAGATCAGCAGAAGCTGGGTAGACTCCTGGAAGCTGTGACCTGGTTTTGATTTTCTGAATATGAAAAGTCTGGGTGTTGATCAGGGTCTGCAGCAGGAGCCACTTCATCTTGAACCTGACTGAGACATGGAGTCCTAGGTTAGATTCAGAGCAGATAGAGGTGGGTGGAGTAGGTTGGAGAAGCTGTCCAAAAAATGTGAGCTGTGCTAGAAGGAGCCGAGCCAATACTCCTGGGCCCATGAGGGAGGCTGGAGAGATGTGAGCTTATCTCATGGAGCTGAGAATCTGCAGTGTTTGGAAACAATGATGATCCCAGGTTGGTATCAAAAAACTTCACCAACAAGGTGGTATTGAGGTGGGTCCCCCCAAAGAAGAGAGAAGTGGGTAGGAAAAACATAAACATTCACCTCTGGCTGAGAACTGGGGAATCTTTTTTTGTCTGGAGCTCACAGGGAGAAGTCATGGGAGGTGAGTTTGGAGAATGGACTGTGTTGCACATCAGGCAAAGGAAGCTGAGCTGAACTGGGTAGACAATGTGAAGATATGTCTTTCAACAAAGCTTTTTTTTTTTTTTGACAGTATCTTGCTGTGTTGCCCAGGCTGGAGTGCAGTAGCATGACTGTGGCTCACTGCATCCTCAAAACCTCAAGATTACTCAAGCCATCTCCCACTTCAGCTTCTAGGGTAGCTGGGACTACCGGCATGCACCACCATGCCTGGCTCCAACAAACCCTCTTAATACCATTTCTTTGAGCACTGCCATGTCCCCAGGCTTCAGCCACACTGTCCCTGTCTAACCATGCAGAGGATCATTGGGCCTGTTTCAGGATCAGCTTTGATTTGGAAAAGACATTTCAATCTCAAAAGTTAGGGATTGGAGCAAATATGCAGGGTGATGGTTGGGGATTTGGCAGCACGGCCCCATTAACATTAGTGGGAGTTAGTCTGCTAAATCCCAGACACTGAACAGAATCCTCATGTTTATTCATGGTGACCTTTCTGCTGTAAATTGATACAATATTTGAGAATCACTTAGAACCGATTAAGCTTTGTAGCATCTCCCTCTCCTAAAAGGGAAATCTTTCTGAAAACTGCTGCTGTCTGCCCTGAAATGTTTGTATTTATGGGCAACTCTGGCAGCAGGAACATATGGATGCCTAAATATAGAATTGGTGAGTTTTGATACCTCTGAGACAGTTGATCTGGGGAGCTTTATCTGTTGTACCTGTCTCCAGGTGGGGGCCAAGCTTTTTGCAAATGATTGTTTTCTTCAACGAACTCCTTCCTTTTTGTACAGTTTTATGTTATCTTTCCTCCATATGTTTATTTTCTGAAAGATAATTTTAAAAAGAAATATCTGAAGCCTTTTTATATGAAATCTAGTCTAAAGATTCTGTTCATTATCTCAAAAACAGCCGAGTATGTGCTAAATATTTACCATGTTCCAGATCTCATGCTTTACATGAATTACCTCACTCAACCCCCACACATAGCCCTGGAAAGAGAATGCTAATTGCTATTATATGATTTTTTTTTCAGATGAGAAAAACAAAATATCTAGATGTGATATCAACTTGACAGGTATATGTTGTGAACTGGTCCATTTCTCACAACCTCATTGGCCACAGCCACCAGACACTTGACAGATTCCAGCCCATGCAGTGTGATGTTGAAGCCAAGTTTAACACTTCATGATATTGCCTTCAGGAAGCTGCTAGATGAGGTCTCAGAAGACCTGGAATACTGGTCCGCTACCTCTCTCTCAGGACTGCCTTCATAGGAACTTTTCCCCGCCCCCTTTGCCCCACCAAAGGTTCTCTTCTTGTGTCTTTGCAAGGCATAAGACAGTGAGGTTTTCTGTGGCAGTGCCACATAATTGTCATCTTTGTACCTAGAGTTGCTGGCACATAGCACGGCTTCACACAAGTTTATTGACTGAAGAAGTAACTAAAAATATACACTCATGGAACTTGACATGGATAGGAAAGGTCATCCCATTTACACCTTCATTTTGTAGCTACAACTTAGATCTGGAAAGTAAGCTGGAATAAGGAATTCCAGGTTAGATGGAAGTTGAGGGAGGGTAGGATTAAGATAAAGGACTTCTCAAATTCTCAGGAAGGTTGACCTGGGCTGGAAAGAGGTTATTAGCAGTGGCTGGCAAAATCAGAGGCCCCCTGGCTCCTAGTCCAGATCTCTCCAACCGGGGGTGGTGAGAATCATGAGTTACACAGTGCGAGAGAAGGAGCTTTCGCCTTGGGTAGGTACGTGGCTCATTAGCTCTGAGGTCTTATGTTCCTGGGCTTAGTCTAGGTCAGAGGATTACCTCTGGGTGTGTGTTTATCTCTAGAAACACCTTGGGCAGCTCTCCCTCTGTCACCACCCCGAGAAACCAAGTTCTTTACTGCTTCTTCCGGAACCCTGGCCAGCATGGTGGTCCTAGATAGAGCTCAGGATCCCCAAGACCTTGAAGAGGACCCATGAATCCCACCCATCCTGACTGCAGCTTCTCTGTGGGGTCTTCTCTCTCTTCCAGGAGCCTGCGGGTGTCCTGTGCTGCATGCTTATTGGTCAATGTTTCCCAGTGCTGTTTAGAAATTTCTCTCTTCCCCTGCTTTTTTTCCATCACTATGCTTTGCCTAAAAGGTGTTCAGCGAATGTATTTATTCTTTTAGCACATATCTACTGAATATAGTACTTTTACATGTTTAGCTCTGAGCTAGCACAAACAGCACAGACGATATGTAAGAGAAAACCAAAGGAAATAGCTTGAGCATGGCCCTTCTTTACAGGGAAAAGAGGCAGAGGTGAGGGGCAGCTAAGAGTAGATGAAAAAGAGCATGATCAATAGAGTTCAAGGGTCTTCTTCCTAAGAAGCAAGCAGACTATATGCATCTGACATTATAAAGGCAAGTCTTGTCTTTTATAACAATGTATAAAAATATGATCTCAGGCCAGGCGTGGTGGCTCATGCCTGTAATCCCAGCACTTTGGGAGGCTGAGGTGGGCTGATCACGAGGTCAGGAGATCGAGACCATCCTGCCTAAGATGGTGAAACCCCGTCTCTACTAAAAATACAAAAAATTAGCGGGCGTGGTGGTGGGCGCCTGTAGTCCCAGCTACTTGGGAGGCTGAGGCAGGAGAGTGGCGTGAACCCTGGAGGCGGAGCTTGCAATGAGCAGAGATTGCACCACTGCACTCCAGCCTGGGTGACAGAGTGAGACTCCATCTCAAAAAAAAGGATCTCGATTGATGCCATAGGCCAAGGATAACTTGGTGGCCAGGACTTCCAGAATATTCTTTCTCCTTTTCCAGAAAGTAAAGTCAAATTGCAATATCATCTATTTGTTTCTTTAGTTAAGAGAGCAGTAATAGTAACAAGAATGACAATAATAGCAATCATGATAGTGATAGCAGATATTTGAACAGATCTAGTACCTTCTCCTCATGTATTAGCTTATTTGGTTTTTGCAACCTCTGTCTATAGAGTAGACAGAGTGGGTGGTACTCATTTTTCTTTAGAGGAGCAGAAACTCTGGGTCTCAGTTTGGGCAACTCGTCCAAAACCACAATTAGTTTTAATACAGATAAGACAGACTTATAGTATGGTATACTTTGACTCTGACTTACGGTATTTATTCTCTGACTTTTAGTATGGTATACTTTCCATTCTACATGGTTTCTTGACTCATCAAATGCTAAACTTTAGATTGTCAAGAGAGAAATCTAGAAATGTTAGGAAGGAAATGCATATATTCTCAAATAGTGGTTTTCTATACTTCTAAAGAGATTGCAAGGAAACAAAATTCTAAAAAGAGACTGCAGGCCAATCTTTAGGGAAGGAGTTTGGTCTTAGTCTCCTGAGAACTGTGATTTGTTCAGTGCAGTTAGAACAGAGTGAAAACCAAGTGGAAGCTGAAGTGAACATCTTGGAGCAGCAGCCGGGTCTGACCTGTGATCCTCTTCTAAGCTAATTTCCAGGATTTCAGAGACAAGAGAGGAAATAAAAAGCAGCACTTTTTTCTTTTAAAAAGATCATTTGTTTCCCACTAATTAAAAAATAATGAATATTCAGAGCAGAGAAAAAGTACAATGAACAAAATTCTATCACCCAAAGAGAACTATTGTTAACTTGTGTCTGTCCTTTGATGTATACCCCTGTAAGAATTTCTACTAGATAGACAGATACACATAGGACCATAGAGGTTACTTTTCCAGAGGTTTCCTCTCTGTACATACTGTTTTGCACCTTTTTTCCACTTAGTAATAGATGGTTAAGGCTGGCTGTGGTGGCTCACACCTGTAATCCAAGCAATTTGGGAGGCCGAAGTGGGCAGATCACTTGAGGCCAGGAGCCCAAGACAAGTAGGGCCAACATGGTGAAACCCTGGCTCTACTAAAAATATAAAAATTAGCTGAGTGTGATGGCACACATCTGTAATCCCAACTACTTGGGAGGCTGAGGCACTAGAATCACTTGAGTGTGTGAGGTGGAGGTTGCAGTGAGCCGAGATGGCGCCAGTCCCCCCAACCTGGGAGAGTGAGACCCTGTCTCAAAAAAAAAAAAGAGATGGTTAATATTTTCTATACCAACAAATACCTTTAACAACATGGTTTTAACTAGTAGACAAATGTCCTATGATATGGTGGTACCACAACTTACTAGAGCACATCCCTAATTTTGGATACTTTGGTTGTTATCAATTGTTGCTATGATACCAATAGAGGAGTGAAAATCTTTGCAGACTTACCAGATTGCATCTTTAGAATAGGTGGATTACAGAGTAGGCATGTCTTAAAATTTGTTGATATATTTTGCCAAATCTTCAAAAAGTCAATATGAGAATGTTAGTAATTAATGAGAATGTTCAAGAAGCAACTAATTTTGGAGATTCTGGAAAAACTAGCTTATGAGACAAAAAGTCACAGAACGTCTCCTGAAATTTGCTTTTGGGAGGAAGAGTGGAGGGAAAAGTATTTTTAGTTGTTTTTTTTTTTTTTTTTTTTTTTTTTTTTTTACAAATAGAGGCAGAGTCTCCCTATGTTGCCCAGGGAGAACATAGAACTCCAGGCTCAAGTGATCCTCTCACCTCTGCTTTGCACATTGCTGGGATTATAGGCGTGAGCCATCATGCCTGGCCTAGGCTCATTTTTGTCTTTTATTGAAAACAATCAGTAAGTATCACACACACATGTGCATGCGTGTGTGTGTTTAAGTAATGGGAGCTAATTCTGTAAGTATAAGCTGTCAGCACAGAGGCTCTAGGTGGCTATGACTCCTGAGCTTAAGACAAATATCTTGGCCCAAGGGTTGAGGATGGGCATGATGCACAACCAGGCTAGGAAATAATCCTGGAACATCCCTAAAACGCTGGCAAAGTTGTGCATGAGAAAGCAAGTGGGTGTAATTCAATTCTCATCTAATAAAATTGAATTCAGCTCATGCATTGGGTCATGAACTAGTCTCGGCTAAAGGAATCATATCATTGGAACTACACTGAGTGATCAAAACTCCACTGGTGAATCACAGGGAAGAGGCAAAGCCCTAATTCCTGGTCGTGGAGGTGGCACTCCACCTGAGCTACAAAGCTTTTATATGTTTCCCATCAGGGTTGTGCCTGGGCTAGAACCGAAAAGCAAGTGGCTGAGACAGAGATTTCATGAGGGAGCAAATGTAATGTACGCAGGTGCCTTTCCAATCCCACATGTTACAGGTGAGGATAGCTACCAGGCTAGAAAGGGCATACAAGATAGTCTGTCTTTATTAGAAGGAACAAAAATTTCCAAAGGAACCCTTTTTCTGTCAAGTCTCTCTGCAATTTATTTAAGCGAAGGTACATTTGATAAAAATAGCAGGCTCCTTCTCTGTGCCTGGGTGCTAATGAGCTCGGCAGGCATTTATTCCTCACTCTGATATATTTGCTCTCCTTACCACACCTCTCTCTGGCGCTCCTGGGGTCCCAGGGTGTTGAAATGAGGGTGGCTGCTACTTACTAAGACTTTCATAGGTGAGAAAATACAATGATGTAACAATTTCTTTTTTAAGGAATGAGGAAAAGGGAGGTCAGTAGTGGGTAGAAAAAGTAATGTCTTAAGAAAAGTGGAAGGCAAACTTTAATTTCATTTGTTCGCATACTTTTTTTAGGGTAGATTTCACATGTAGCATGTGTTTGGGGGATCTCTAAGGTTGAAGTCATTAAATGAGAAAAATAGGAGGATGACAGGCAGCTGGAGAGTGGTTATAAGCCCAGGTTTTAGAGTCAAACTGCCCTACAAAAATGGTAGTGATTTATGATACAGGAGTGTCCCATGATCATCTCTCTCTGATTAAAATTTGATGTATTCATTCTGTAAGTATTTACTGAATCCCAACTGTGGATCAGACACTGAATTAGCTTCTTGACTCTTCCATTTTCTAGCTATGTGATCTAGGTAGGTACCTAACCTTGCTAAACCTTAGTTTACAGATCTGTAAAATGGGAATAATAAAACCTCACTGGGTTCTTAGAAGTTTTGTTTGATTCTGTTTGTTAAGAGCTCCTCGCAGTGCCTGATACCTATTAAATGCTCAAACCATTATTTATTTTAATAATGATTATCAGTATCAATAATATCCTAGGTGATCGGATGTGGCCATTGGCACACTGAGTTTATCAAAGTTCTTTCTGCAAGAGGATACTCGCTCCCTCCCTCCCTTCCTTTTCCTTTTCCTTTTCCTCTTTCTTCTTTTGCTTCCCACCCAGTAATTTTTAGGGGGTTCCATCTTTTTTCTCTCAGAAGAAGGGGAAGAAGATCTTTGTAAGTACTTTTCTTCCGAGGATGAAGTTGTAAAATTATTATGCCTTCCCAAAGAAAGGAAAAGACCTCAGGAAAAGAGAAATGCTTGACTCAAAGGAAGAAATTACTGATGACAGAATTTCAGGTGTCAATGAAGAAGCAGGATCTTTCCATTTCATTCAAACAATATCACAGAGGAGACCTCCTGTGTTTTGTTTTGAAACTGTTCAGCTCTCTTGTAGACCCATAGGCTCCTAGGGTTGGCAGGGCCATTTTGTGCAACTAGCCCAGCATCTTGTACTTTCAAACTCCCTGTACAGTATCAATTCCAAGTGGCTGCCCACACTCGCTGGTGAGGAACTGATTCTCTTTGAGAGAGTCCATTCTAACTTCTGGCCACCCTGATTGCTTGAAAATTCTTCCTTATGTAGAGCTGAAACCTGCCTCCTCAGAGCAGAGGTACCTTTCAGACAAGAGCCCAGCAGAAAAGATGTTTTTTGTTCTGGCTTCTTTCTATTCACACCCTCCCACAGGGTTCACTGCCTGAGGTGGAGTTAAGGGCCGTATGCTTTCCTCTGGAGAAAATTGTGACTGCTGTGATGCCTGATATGATGTGCTCAGTAGGGAGGAAAGAATCTTGAAGTTCAAATGTTTTGACTTGGAAAAGGCAGGGAATAGGGAAGTGCTCTGGAGTGTCCAAAGACACATGTATTAGATCCAGTGGTTCTTTCTCTTTCCCAAGAATAAATATTGCATTTTGAAAGAATAGAAATAGCTAATAAAATACAAGTAGCAAGAGCATATTTATCTCCACTCACAGGCAATAATAGTGGTACCAGGTTCATATTTGGAAAAATGGGCTAATTTGTTTGTTCATTCAGATCAAATTGGTATCAAACAACCACAGATTCCATATGTTCCTTTTTCTGTTTTGGTTGCTAGGCACAAGAAATTCATGGGGTGCTTGCTAAATATGTATGACACATTTTTGCATGTGAATGATAAATATTGGTAGATTCTTTGCAGGAGTGGCTGTCATTCAGAAATAGATCCTGAATGAAGCTTTCCTCTTCAGTAAAAAGACTTGAACTTCAGGCTAAAAGGAGGCACAACTGGGTGTGGGAGGCAAGTGTCCAGGTATAAGGAGAAGAGTAGTGGAAATGACAGTCCTTTAAAATTGCATGGCATTTTGCAGTTAACAAAATGCCTCCTCATTCACAATCTCATCTGATGCTCACAACTCCCCTGTGAGCTAGGTATTAGGGCTGGCAGCTGCCTCCATCCCAGGAATAAAGTCGTGGGCACCGAAGAGCATGACAGAAGAAACCCCCAGGACGGGAATCTCCTGAGAGTGACTCAAGCTCATCTTGGCAGTTCTGGGCTGTGCTTCCTCAGTACGGGAGAATGCACGCCACCATCCTGCTGAGTCTAGCCTTGTCATTTCTTAACTTGTTCTACTCAGTCCTGAGCCAGTGGTGCTTACATAAATGTCCTTCTGGCATGAGGGAGAGAGAGAAAGGAAACAGCAGCTGTCAGCAGAGTGTCAGGCTGGGGACCTGCCATCTCATTAAACAAAGCTCTGGTCAGCTCCAACAGTGTCCTGGGTGCAGCTCTAATAAGGGGTGATGGGATTGTCCCCAGGCACAGGATTACTTCCTGCCCTGAAAAAGGACAGGGAGAGAGGACCCCTTAGCTGTTTCCAAGGTGTCACTTGTAAATCATTAACTAGGAGCAGAGAGGACCAGAGCGAGGTCAAAACAAATGAATCCTGATTCAAGGCTGTTTCTCAGATGGTGACATCTGAGCTTTAATCTTACTTGGCTATCACAAACGTGCAATTTGTTTTGGTGGGAGAAGTCGGCTGTGCTAATTTGCATTTCTTTTAACTCTAAAGGGTCTTCCAATATTTTGTACTTTCCACTGGGGCTGGAAACCTGCCTCCCCATTCCACCAGCATCCAGTCCACATTCCTGCCTTTGATAGAACTGTAGACAGCACAGCTCTCCATGGCTGGGCCTGTTGAACACAGTGCTTCTTTTTTTTTCCCTCATTCTCCATGGACTGAACAAGAGAACCCTTGCACAACCATACTATAGACCCCACTCCAATGCCTGAAATCCTACAAAGTTCATTTTTTATTTCTGAGGGTCCACTTAAAAGGCCTTCAAGAAACAAGACTGCTGAATGTGGATAATGATTGAAGCTGATTGATAAGCACATGGGGAATTATTGTACAATTCTCTCTATTTTGTATGTGTAAAAACTCCATAATAAGTCTTTTTTTTTTTTTTTTTTTTTTTGAGACGGAGTCTTGCTCTGTCGCCCAGGCTGGAGTGCAGTGGCACAGTCTCAGCTCACTGCAACTTCCGCCTCCCGGGTTCAGGCCATTCTCCTGCCTTAACCTCTCGGAGTAGCTGGGACTACAGGTGCCCGCCACCAAGCCCGGCTAATTTTTTTGTATTTTTAGTAGGGACGGGGTTTCACTGTGGTCTTGATCTCCTGACCTCGTGATCCACCCACCTCAGCCTCCTAAAGTGCTGGGATTACAAGCGTGAGCCACCGTGCCCGGCCAATAAATCATTTTTAACAGACAAATCATCAGGATGGTTGGACTTGACTGAATGACAGAATGGAAGTCTTAATACATGCTCTGGAATCAGGCTGACCTGAGATCAAATCCCAGCTCTGCCACTTTCCTCCAGCAACTGGAGGAAAACGTAACCTTCCCAAGTCTTCCTCATTTCTGAAGTCAGAGAAAGATGAGCTGCCTCATCAGGCTTCTGTCAGCATTAAATGAATTAGTAAAGTTTTCTTAACAAGTGATATAAAATTAGCTTTAATTTGTTTAAGAAAAAAGGGAGAATGCAGTATAAGGATTACACGGGCATTTAATAATTCAAGGAGAGAAGCACAGATGACTCTCCTGAGGACTGAAATCAGGGACTCCCAGGGCCTCAGGACTACACTTGGTCTCACATCTCTGTGCCTCTCTGCAGGCTTGTTCCTGTCTCTGCCGCAGACCAGCTTTCCTTGTTTGCCAGTCTCCATGAAGGAAAACGTGGCTTGCCAACAGCAGCTCCCAGACTTATATTTTCTCAAATCAGTAGAACAACCAGGCTGAGTTTGGATCTCCTGGTAGGGATTCCAAGTTTTCTGAGGCAGGTCTTTGGTTTCGCTTGAGTGAGAGGTCTATTCCTGTACCCAACAATGCGGCCCAAGAGCTGGAGCCACTCTGTGTTAACACAGAGGCTCTTATGGTGGCTGTGTGGATGGAGTTGGCAAGGAGAAGTTCTCAGAAGAAGGGAGGGAAGTCTCCAAGAAATGGTTGGGATGGAATGGTGATGCTACTGGATAGACAAAATGATAAGAGTCAAAATACAAAATGCTTTGAACAGACTAGCAGTTGATAGATAAGTATGGGCACCTGACCCATGTCTTAATGGCATGAAGTATTGGTGCTGACCCATCTTTGGGTCTTGAGGGCGTTGTATCAGGTTAGCCCATTCATCAAAAAAGGGGGGAGAACTGGAATTACAACAATTAAGTTGTTCCTTCCTTCCAGAGTACCTACTGTGTGCCAGGCAAAGGGGATATAGCCGTGAACAAAGGAGACAAACATCCCTGCCCTCTTGGAACTTGGAGTGACACAATAACAAAAATTAAAACATATGAAGTGAGGGACCTTGGAGGAAAAAAAAGGCATTACATGGGATAGGAAGTGCAGGGGGTCATATTAAACAGGGCAGCCAATAGGAAAGTGATTTGAACAACAGCCTGAAGAAAGTGAAGGAGGGAGTCACGTGGCTTTTTTGGGGAGGAACATTCCAGGCAGAGGGAATAGTAAGTGCCAAAGCCCTGAGTTAGAAGGAGAGCCAGAAACCTAGTGCAGCTGGAATAGGCTGAGAAAAAGAAATCATAATAAGAGACGTGTAAAACCAGTGACATTCACCCTAGTCTCCGAAAGCTTTCTGAGGAAGAAGAGAGGTGTGGTAAAATACTAATGCTGGTGGTCAGAGCATCAGTCTCATCTATTTTTTAATGATCCCTAAATAAGCCATCCCTAATGGAGACAGCTATAGTAAGTCAGCTTCTCACACTGCGAATAATCAGAAACTATAGATTGGATTGAGAATCAAAGATGCAGCTGAATGGATATGCCAATACAATCCTCACCTCCAAGGTGCTGTTCTTCATCAAGCAACTGAGAGGGTTGTGCAGTGCTAGTGGAAGAGCCACGAATGGGGTTCATGAAGAGTGGGTGTCCTTTTGCGTACAGACAGGCCATGGCAAGAAACAAAGGAAAGGCCAGAATTTCTTGTAAGAAAGAAATCTAATAACTATTTTTTAAAATGCCAATCTAACAATTTTTCAGTGCCTTTAATTCTGCATATTAATCAAGAGATGGTTGATGTAGTACCAAAGGAGAAAGCCCTTGTTCCCTGATCATGTGCCAAACCCCTTTTTGTAATGACCACTGCCAAGTATATTGAACATGGACATTAGCTAATAAAGGACCAGAAGGAAATAGAAAGGGAGAGACAGAGCCTGTGTAAGAGAGAAGCTCTTCTCAGTTCCCAGGAAATCAGTGCTAACCTAAAGCCCATGCTGACCCGCTCCTCTCTTGAAGCTCTGATTTATATTGCACAAGAGTAGGATCTTGTGCAAAATACAGTTTGCTTCTAACCTTGGACAGCTACATTCAAGGAAGAACATGTGGCTATTGGACAAGGGAGTTCAGAAGTTGATCACCTGTAATACATCTGTGTGGAATGAAACAGGGAAATGTAATTTAGACAGAGGAAATGAATTACAGCAAATCCAATCCTCTGTAGCAGGTGGTCCAGGAAAAGTAGAGGGGGCAGAATAAGCCTCTTAATGGACCTAGATTAGTACAATATTCTCCCCCCATAATAACTGGTTCTGATGATGAGAGCAAGGAAGTTCTTTCCGTAGTTCAGAATAGGTGGTGTCTCAAAGAAGAATCACTTATAACAGGTAATTTGCATCATCTCTAAATTCATGTGACAAAATGTACGAACATATACAAAAATATTGGTTATATTGAGGAATGAAATGAAGCAGAACAGAGGAAGTAGTATATTTTTTCCATGTCTTTCTATGTGTGTACTTTGGCACATTGATCCAATATGTAAATTTGGTTTTCTAATTATGATACAGATTATGATAACATTTTTTTCTCCTGGGCGTTCTTGATGCTGAAAGCAGAGGATTTAAAGGTAAAATAAGCCAGGTCATACTATATCAGAGAGTAGACCATTGCTAATATGTGGGTCTGTCTATCTATCTATCTATCCATCAATTATCTATCGTCTATTTATCATCTATCTATCTATCTATCTATCTATCTATCTATCTATCATCTATCTATCAATTTATCTAGTAAGCAACACAAACATATGGCACAAAATTCAAAGATTATACATTCTTTCTCCCCCTCCATTCCCACTCACTTTCCCTGGAGGGAATACACATTATATGTACATATATGCATCTATGTATTTTACGTGCCGCTTTGTTTAATGGTACCACATACACTGTTTTCACGTTGCCTTTTTCACTTAACAAAAAACACTGTGAAGGTTCCATAATCAGGGCTGTGCCTTATTTTTTCCCAAAGGCTGTATAGTATTCCACTGCATGTTTGTTCCATAATTTATTTAACCACTCTCCTAATGATAGATATTTTGGTTGTTTCCAAGCTTTTATCACTGCAAACAATACTTCTGGATGTTAGGCATTATGTAAAGACAGCCAATTTAGAAACTGCTCAATTTGTTGATAGATAATGCTTTACAATTGAACTGAAAATGTGGAATGATAGTCTTGTAACTCTGCCTGATGTGATGGGGAGTAACAAAATGCTATCTTTTTCTACCATCAATTACCATGAAGTAAATGAACAGTGTCAGCAGGGAAAAAGTGAAATACCCATGATTTTTAAGAGTCAGTTTTCAATATTTTATTCACCTGAATAGGGTAAGAATAGGATGACTAAGAACTATTTTCATTTAGATTTAAGGAACATTTTCAATGCCTTTATTTAAGCTTAAATCTAGACATTAATTGCAAGACATAGAAAGGTGATACACTGTGCTACGTTATGCCATTTCAACTTGGTTACGCTGGCACCTACATGGTTCAGAGTTAGAGTCAGTCAAGGGAGAAATTGGTGTGAGATTTAGAAGACAGAAGGAAAGCAGCAGCTGTTACTCATAGAAGGTTGTGTGGTCATTATGGTAATGGGTAGAATCAGAGATGTCTGGCAGGTTCCAGCTGGTCTTTGCATTCTTCTGCTCTGCTTCTGGGTCATTTTCTCTGTCTCTGGCCTTGCTGACCAACAGTGGCACCAGGCCCTCCACAGCTCTTGGCCGTGGCCCACATAGTGGCAGGGAGGCAGCACGGCCTCCCTTAGACCTCTCCGTGAGCTCCTCCTTTATGGCCTTACTCTGCCAGCTAGACGTGCCTGGCTTCTCAGATTTCCCTGCAAGTCCTGACATGTCCATCCATGTCAGCGCTTCAGCTGCACGGTTGGTGACACTTGCTCTGCTCCTCTGACTCTTGCTTCCAGACTTTACTCAGATCCTCCCAAACTTGTGGATCACCTCGTTCCTATATTCAATTCGTTACTCCTGTAATAATCATTTTGGCTCTGCTTTCCTGCCCGAACCCTGGTTGCTACTTACAGGAAATGCAAGGCACTATGAGTACCCCCTTCCTACCCCCTTCCTGAAGCACTTTAGCCATTTCTAGGATCTGGGTTGTGAAAGACAGATGGGAAACTTAAGAGGTTAGCAACAAATTGATGGTGGCTTCCTGTCTACTTCTAATTAGTCAGGACAAAAGGAGGAGAGTAAATTCCCATCTAGGAGATGTGGATTAGACATCCGTGGGGCCGGGAGCAGTGCTCATGCCTGGATTCCCAGGGCTTTGGGAGGTCGAGGTGGGCAGATTGCTTGAGCCCAGGAGTTCAAGATTAGCCTGGGCAACATGGCGAAACCCCATCTCTACAAAAAATACAAAAATTAGCCAAGGGAGGTGACGCATGCTCGTAATTCCAACTTCTCAGGAGGCTGAGGTGGGAGGATCAATTTAACCCAAGAGGCTGAAGCTGCAGTGAGCCATGGTCACACCACTGCACTCGAGCCCGGACGACATAGCAAGAACTCTGTCTCAAAAAAATAAAATAAAAAATAGATACCCCCGGTATCACTTTGGAAGTCTTCGGAAAATGTGTAAGTTCTGAGCTTGAGATGGCTTAACTGTGGTCCTGCTTCAAGTTAAAGGGATGAAAAAATGGCGCTGAGAGTCCTTTCTAGTACTAATATCACAGTACAGCCACACACCACTCAAGAAATGCCACATTAAGTCAGTTCACTGATTCCAGCCCATCATTCTTTTTCTGCCAGTGGCCCTATGAGATGTTCGTGGGAGGATATAGTTGTAATCTAGTATATCACCCAAAGGTGAAGTGTGCCCTCCAGCAGCCTTCCTCAAACCCTATTACCATCCCTTCCTCTGCCTCCGATGTATGCCATTGGTTATTTCATTGCAGTTGTTTGGAGGACAGCCTTATTTCCTTACAGGATGTTAGTTGTCAAAATCAAAGTCCTGATGTTAGAGGTTTTTATTATTACTTTGCTGGGCTAAATACTTGGGGTTAAACTTGGCTGTTGACCTCTCCAAGTGTTACTTTTCTTTTATGTGAGATCTGCTGAACTACCAATTCTGTTTTTGAAAATTACGATAAATATATACAACACAAAATTTGCCATATATGCCGTCTTTAAGTGTACAATTCAGTGGCATTAACTACATTCACAATATTCTGCAGCCATCACCATTATCTATTTCCAAAACTTTGTAATCACTCTAAGCAGAAACTCTACTCATGGAGTAGTAACTCCTCGTTTGTCATTCACCCTAGGTCCCTGGTAACCTCCAATCTGCTTTCTGCCTATGAATTTGCCCATTCTAGATACTTCATTTAAGTGAAATCACACAATATGTGTCCATTTCACTTAGTAAAATGTTGTGGGGTTACACTGTGTTTAAGATCCCAAACTCCTCTGTTCAGGTTGAAGATCACATTCCTCCTCTCTCCCTGTCCTTCATCATCTCCTTATGACTTCATCTATCTTGGTTTTTTAACTGTCACTCTAGGAAGAAGACATGGATCTAAAACAATAAGGCCTTGTTCAAATGTGATGCTTTAAAAACACAAAATGATGAAGAAGCAAATTCAACAATACAAAGATTTTTTTTTAAGGGTCAATATTCTTAAAAACAACTGCCAGTCAGGTGTGGTGGCTCACACTTGCAATCCCAGCACTTTAGGAAGCAGAGGGGAGAAGATTGCTTGAGCCCAAGAGTTCAAGACCAGCCTGGGCAACATAGTGAGACCACATCTCTACAAAACAAACAAACAAAAAACCCCACAAAAATTAGCCAGGCATGGTAATGTGCACCTATAGTCCCAGCTACTCTAGAGGCTGACGTGGGAGGATCTCTTGAGCCCCGGTAGGTTGAGGCTGCAGTGAGCCATGATTGTGTCACTGTACTCCAGCCTGTGTGACAGAGTGAGACCCTGTGTCAGAAACAAGATGAAAACAAAACAAAAACACACAAAACAAAAAACCCCCAAAGAACCAAACTACCATTCAGATGAATTATCAATGAAATATTTCCGTCTTTGTTTTAAGATGGGTGAGATCATAGAGCTACTACTATAAACGTTATTTAGAGGCTGCCAAGCTCTTGACTATCTAATAATGGTCTACAAATGTTTAAATATGTCACAGTACTTCAATATATGAGATATATAACATGTCCATTTGTCTTTAATGCATGATTAATCTTTTTTGACATTTCTCTTCAGTGTTGAAGAAGATGGCTGAATTTGCTTGTGGCTGCACTGACAATAACTGATCTCTTCCTCTTTCATTCCTGAAGGGAAATGTCATAACGAGAACTCACCATTAAATAAAACATGTACATTACATTTTTTTTATGTTTGAAAAACAAAAGAGGCTGACCTCAGAGTCAGAATGAATTTATACTGAGCAAAAAAAAAATGAGACCTAAAAATAGAATCTTGCTTATCTGTTTCAGCATTTGCTAGTCTTTCCTGTGGCAAGAAAACTACTCTAGAGTGTATAGCAACAGAGAAGTAGCTTGCAAAATCATCTACTTGTAAAAGTATCAGCACTGTAACTGTATTATTTATAGTCTGGTTCATTTAATCACTAATTCATCCATCCAGTCAATAAATGTTACTGAGTATCTACTTCGTGCAAGGTATTGTGGTAGGTGTTGTCTGCTCTGTCCAATATGGTAGTCACTGGCCACATGGAACTTGTAATGTAAATTAAATACATTCTATAAAATAGAAAAATCAGTTTCTGACTTGCACTAGCTACGTTTCAAGTACGCAATAGTCACATGTAGCTGGTGGCTACCATATTGGACAGCAGAGATGGTAGACCATTTCCATCATTGCGGGAAGTTATATTAGGCAGCACTGGTAGAGAGTTGTATAAAAGTATAAGAAAAAGTTCTAAAGTTCTTTCCCTAAAAAAGCTTGCAATAATGAGAGCATAACTGCATTTTATCTGTGATTCACATGGTCCTATTTCAGAGTTGTATGAAGAACAACCAGCACAGTCCAGTAAGTCTGTGAGCAGACTACATATTTGTAAAGAAAGGAAACGTAATTCTGATTTCATTCTGTAATATGATACAGTAATAAAATAGTAGTAGCTGCCCTTTGAGGGGCTTGTACTATGTGCCAGGTGCCTCTAAATTCTTTACACATACGGCAGAACAAAAATAATACATGTCTGGTCTTTTCCCTCTGTTTGTTGGTCTCTCCCTCTTTCTCAGCCTCTGAGTGTGTGTGGGAGAGTATTAGCCTTTGCCAGATCTGACTGTATTGTTCTGCAAATTTGCAGGAATGGCCAGACTTAGAGACCTCGAGAGGGGAAAAGAAAGGGGTAGGGATAAGAACGCAAGATTCTGGCCTTCTGGGGCTGGGAGAGAAGTTACTTGGAAGGCAAGAAAAGAAAGTTCTGAGCAGTTGTGGGGCATAAGGGAAGTGTATGGAAAAAGAAAGAGGATTATAAAAGGTTTGTTGTGAACTATATATTCCTTCCAGGTATAAAGAAAGGTAAGTTAAAAATTTGAGTTATTTTGAAGTTAATATTTTCTTACTGGACTGTGTTCATTGTTCATCACACAACTCTGAAATAGGACCATGTGAGTCACAGATGAAATACAGTTGTTCTCTCATTATTCTCATTCATTTAACCTTTACTATTTCTCTGCAAGACAGCGCATTCTTTTTTTTTTTTTTTTTTGAGACAATGTCTCTCCCTGTCTCTTAGGCTGGAGTGCAGTGGCACGATCTTGGCTCACTGCAACCTGCGCCTCCTAGGTTCAAGCAATTCTCCTGCCTCAGCCTCCTGTGTAGCTGGGACTAGAGGTGTGCATCACCGTGCCCAGCTAATTTTTGTATTTTTAGTAGAGACAGGGTTTCACTATGTTGGCCAAGCTGGTCTCGAACTCCTGACCTCGTGATCTGCCTACCTTGGCCTCCCAAAGTGCTGGGATTACAGGTGTGAGCCACCGCACCCCGCCGCATTCTTTTTTTTTTAACCCTTGGACCAACATCTCCCCATTTTCCCCATTCCTTGGCCCTTGGCAACCACCATTCTACTCTCTGCTTCTATGAGTTTGACTTGTGCACTGTCATTCTTATTCTACTAATGCACAGCTTGAAAGTCAGAGAAGGTATATATATATATATATATATATATATATATATATATATATATGTCAAGCCTGAGCAACAAGGTCAGCCTGAGCAACAAAGTGAGACCCAGGGCTATATAACTAATAAATAACAAAGTCAGATTTGAACCTAGGCATATATGACACCAATGTTCCAGCTTTTAATTGTTCTGACTTCCAGCCTCAATACAAGAAATATCAGATAGTTTGTAATAAAGTGGCAAGAAAGCCTTATAACAGTAGTAAGAGCCATGAAGCCCAAAGAAACAGAGATTATCATGAGCTAGAGTGACTAGTAGCACATTTGTTATGAAGAAGGTGAAATATAAGCTGGCCTTAGAGGACTGGTAGGATTTAGGTGGAGAATGGGGAGGAGAATATTAAAGAATAAACAGGGCAGGAACAACATCCAGGGATTCTCGCTATAGCAGAGGGTTCATGGTTTATAATGATATTCTAGAAGCTAGACCAAATTAAGGGGCTGGTGGAATATATACATACACACGTTATTTGATAACATTGCTGTCAGAAGATCTTTAAAGATAGTGCTTGAGGTAATAATAATAATTATTATTATGTTGAGACGGAGTCTTGCTCTGTTGCTCAGGCTGGAGTGCAATGGCGTGATCTCGGCTCACTGCACTCTTCACCTCCCAGGTTCCAGTGATTCTCCTGCCTCAGCCTCCCAAGTAGCTGGGATTACAGGTGCCTGCCACCACACCTGGCTAACTTTTGTATTTTTAGTAGAGACGGGGTTTCACCATGTTAGCCAGGCTGGTCTCGAACTCCTGACCTCAGATGATCTACCTGCCTCAGCCTCCCAAAGTGCTAGGATTACAGGCATGAGCCAACACGCCCAGCCCAAGATAATGCGTAAATTTCAGTCTAGTTGCAAATTGCTCTGTCTTCCCTGACAGCCTCTCTTAATGAATAGTAAGTAGTAGAGCTGGATCTAAATCATCTTTCCATGAGATCCTATGATGTGATAGTTAATTTGATGTGTCATCTTCACTGGGCCACAAGGTGTCCAGGTATTTGGTCAAACGTTATTCTGGGTGTGTCTGCAAGGGTGTTTTTGGATGAGATTAACATTCGAATCAGTGGATTGAGTAAAGCAGATTGCCCTCCCCAATATGAGAGGACTTTATCCAATCCATTGGAGGCCGGAATGGAACAAAAAGATGAGAAAGGGAGATTCAAGCTCTCTCTGCCTTTCTTTGCACTGAGATATTGGTCTTCTCCTGCCTTTAGACTCAGATTCAGACTGGAAGTTACACCATTGGCTCTCCTGGTTGTCAGGCCTTCAGGCTGGGACTGGAACAACCAATATTTGTCCTGGGTCACCAGCTTGCCCTCTGCAGATCTTGGGACTTCTCAGCCTCTATAATGGGATAAGCCAATTCCTTATAATAAATCATGTAACATCTATATCTGGTTTGTGACCAGACTTGGGCTGAGAATGTTCTATTCGTGAGTCCACCTGGTATCACTCTGAAAACCATCTGCAAGTAGAATACAGCAATCCCCAAATTGAAAAATGTGCAAGCTTCAGTTTTTCACCTAAGTAGGGCAATTTGTTCCACTGAATCAAACTTCTGGATTAGCCCTGTCCCAGCTAGAGAATGATTCAGCTATGAACTTCTTTAATTCAGGCTTTTAAAATGCAGAATACCCTTTGCCACATGGAACAGTTAGACCAGGGGTTCTCCACCTGGAGAGATCCAAACAAACAAACAAACTTGAAGCCAGGACTCCACTTCCAGATATTTTCTTTTGATAGAAACATAGCATGAATATGGTTTTAACACTCTAGTGATTCTAAAACACAGCCAGGATTGAGAAACATTCCTCTGGCCATTCCATGTCAATAACCCACATAGGATCAAGACATTCTGGAATTAGCCTACAAATTCTGAGGCTTAGATTCCTGCAGTTCTCTTAGACATAGTTTTGTCAAAATAGGCAGAGCCTCCATTCTCCCTTCTCTTAATCTCCCTTTTTTTGTAGCGAGTCAGGAGTGTTTTTTAAGGACTTTTCTTTCTTTCTTTTCGCCCACGTTCCTCTGGTCACTGTCATCTTCTTTTTCTTATGTTTGTCCTTTTCTATTCAAAGTATGATCCTCAGACAACCCCAGTGGCATTACCTGGATGCCTGATTGAAATGCAGAATCCCAGGCCCCACCAAATAAGACTCTGCATTGTAATAAAATCCCAAGGGGACTTTTTTTGTACTTTAAAATTTGCGATTCACTGATCTATACCACATCTAAATGGACCCCACTAGGATAATGCCCTGACCCCAGGACAGTTAGTGTGCAGAGGGGTAGGTGTATCTGTTCCTTCTTTCATCTCCTAAGAAATGAGGTCGTTAGTTACCTACCATAAAGGCTACTCTTCCATGTTAGTTAAGTAAAAATTACATATAGTGTGTATTCAGAGTCAAATATATACATATATAAAAATGGGGAGAGAGCGAGAGAGAAGGAGAGACCAGCCAGTTGTCTCTGCAGTTGGTCAGACAACTGGTTGATGGGGACGGATGGGTGTGGGGAGGGGAAGGAGGTGCATCGGAATGCCAGAGCTCAGCACTAAATTATGTACTCAATGCACAACAGCTGAATATATGAGCTATTCACATGCCATCCATATTTCTTGAGTCTCTTGTTTCTACTTGATTTGGCTTGGGTGTCTCCTAGCGCGTGTTGGTTGGGATCTTTTTCTTTTATGGCTTAGTGGCTCAAAGGCAGGTTACTGGCAGCTGGGTCTGAGCAATGCCTTAGATATTTGACTGTTTCAGTAGGACATGTCAACGGACTCATTGATCCAAAATAAATCTCTTGAGCTCATGCTGCACTTCATCGAATCATTATTAGTTGAGAAAGGAATCTCTTGGCATTGAGAGTAGAAGCCTAGGGAAGCTTAACTCAAGATAAGGTTATTGTCTGTCCTCTCATATTCTCTCACCTTGATCACCACCATTTAGTGAGGTCTGTGTCCCATGTTCCAATAGGAGCAGCATAACAGTATTTAGCATTGCAATTGAGAATATTCATTTTGGAGTCAGATGAATTTTGCTTGACTCCTACTCCTGCCACATTGAAGCCTTTAACTTTAGATATGCTTATTCTTGAACATTAGCATCAGTGTTATTTTCTGTAGAATAAGAACAGAGAACCTGTCTCATGTAAATATTGTGAAGATTACATATACAGTACATAGCATTGCATCTGGTACATAGAAGTGCTCCATAAATAGTATTAATATGATCATTGTAATTCTCGTAGTCTGCATTAAACATATTAGCAACTACTGTTGATCCAGAGTGAGTCTGGGATTCCCTTAGGGATTGCAATTTAATCTCATGTAAGTATGCATAGTGTTCTCTGTAAGTTTCTTGGAGGTATTATAACCGTGAAGAACATAGTCACCCTCCTCTTAAAAATAGTAATTATGTTCACTTATATACAGACATCTAGACATCTGAGGAAATACTCTTTCTGAAAAAAAAGTTACAAGCTAGAGCAGTATTGGGAGATTCTTAGGTATCCAAGAATGTACAATCAAATTCAAGTCCTAATGCAAAAGGATTTAGCATTGTGTGTATATTTGTTTAAAGAAAGCTGATAGCAAGGTTTATTCATTGTGATCATTTTTGAGCCATGCTCTAGTTCCAAACAAGTGCTAGACTGCATTTACTGTCCCCGCCTGCTCAGTTTCTCTGTGACAGTTCCAAGTCAGCCCTTACTGGAATGCCAGAGCTTGAAGGCAAAGAGTTTGAATCCCCTGATGCCAGGTTATTCTTGGCAATAACCCACCTTGGCCCAGATAGACTCATGAGGCTCTGTCCTCTTTATTTGGTACTGGAACCAGGAGAGAGTTATTCTGTGTAGAGTAATGTAGGCATGGAGATCTCACCTGGGGACACTCAGGGGCGCCCCTGCAGATAACGAAGGGGCAGGATGGGATCACTGTGATATTTAAATTATTTTCTTTAAATAACAGAATCTTTTTTTAAAAAAAAATCAAGCAATGAAGTACCCCAATATATAAAACAAATACCAGTCCTTTGTTCTGATTGATAAGTATGCATGTGTGCATAAGGGACTTTTGGAGGCTCTGCTTTCCAAATATTCACTGCTATGAGTACTCATCACACATACATACACATATTCGGTGGCCTCTGTTGCTTGCCACCAAGGAATCTCAAGGCTCCTTTAAACATTGTTTAAAAATCACTGCAATAAATGATTTTAAAGGCATAGTCAGCTCCTGTTTTCCATGATACCAATGACCAACTATAGCTTCAGGTAGATAAGAAGGGGTTCTGTGTCTTGGAATAAGAGTGGGATAGAGTCTGTAAGAGAAGCCGAGGCTCAGAGAGAGAGAGAGAGAGAGAGAGAAAGCCTGGAGTTGAAGCAGAGAAAAAGCCAAGGGCCAAGGGAAGGGCGGAGTGTTAGTGGAGGTGGAGGCCAATCGTTAGGAGTAGACAAGGCAGCAGGGGATTGTTAATGAGTTCTCAGTCCTGAAACACAAGCCATTAGCCCACCCAAGGCAGTGTTTGACTGTCATCCATTTGTGGTCTGGATTGATCATTAACTTTCAAAGGACCAAATATGCTTCCACATCCAGCTTGGCAAGACATTCATCTTGTATGGTTGGTTTCCAGCATAGGCCCAGTCAGGAGTCCTGGGAGGTTAGCAGAGGGCAGAGGCCAGCAGGATGAGCCCAAGTCTCCCTTCAAAAGAAGTCCAAGTAGAATCCAAAAGCTCTTGGTCTTTCAAACTATCATTTGCATTGATGAAGCATGTGAGTGAGAGCATTTTAGAAGCTTTAGTACTTATCCCTACTCTGGGATCTGTAAGATATAAGTCTGACATTTGGCCAAAGATCTTCTATGACATATCATTGAGTCTTAGAGAAATGGATGGTCTAGATAGAAGCAGAGAAAAACAGTAAGTAGAAATTGGGGCTGGGCAAGGTGGCTCACGTCTGTAATCCCAGCACTTTGGGAGACTGAGGTGGGGGATCCCCTGAAGTCAGGAGTTCGAGACCAGCCTGGGCAACATGGCGAAACACTGTCTCTACTAAAAATACAAAAATTAGCCGGGCATGGTGGTGGGTGAATGTAATCCCAGCTTCTCGGGTGGCTGAGGCTGGAGAATTGCTTGAACCCAGGAGGTGGAGGTTGCAGTGAGCCGAGATTGCACCACTGCACCCCAGCCTGGGAGACAAGAGAAAAACTCTGTCTCAAAAAAAAAAAAAAAAAAAAAGAAAAAAAAAGAAATCGGGTTAGGCAGACATGTTAGAAGGATTAAGAAATTAGAAAATTTGGGGGAAATAATCCAAACCACTTTTAAAACCAAGCCAAGAATACCCACAAAAATAGAGATAATCCTTTACCCTTCTAAATGTCATCGTAACATCCCTCTCGGATATTTAAAGCTTTGGTATAAATATATCAAAACACTGTATACTGCAAATAGATACAATTTGTATTGTTAATTGTACCCTAATAAAGCTAGGGGGAAAACATAGCCTAAAAATTAAGCAAGCAGACTTTAGATTTGTTAAATATTCTGGCAGAATCTCTAATATAACCTGCAAAATGCTCTTCTCCATGACCCAAAATATACTTCTGTCTCTGGAAGGGACTGATACCTCCAAAGGAGTGTTGTAATGTCACTGAGTCTGATTTTTAAAGAGCAACTGCAAAATTGGGCTTTCTAACCCACAGTATCTAACTACTGTTTTTCTTTCTTTTTCCTCTCCTCCCTGGCATAGCTAGAGGGTACAATCTGGGAATGAGTCACTGGGCTGCTCTGTCCCAGTCCAGTGTAAGCAGGAGATCAAACAGTCAAAAGATTATGGGAGTGGGGCTGGCCGGCCAGGCCATAATCTCCATAAGGTCACAGAAGTGCTGCTTTCACATCAAAAAATTAGATTTCCGGCCCCTAAAATTCCCTGAGACTGAGTGGATTTCCTTTTCCTAATTGAGAGGCCGGGGTGGTAATTTACTCCAGTCCCCAGTTCCACCGTGGAGTGGACTGGGGAGTGGATTTAGCAGAAAAATTCTGGGGCAAGTGGAGTGGCGGGGAGGCTGGAGGGTGGAGTGAGAGGTAAGAAGCGGATTGGATTTGTAAGGAAAGTGGGGTAATTGAAGTGACTTTCTGGATTCTAAACATAGCCTAAGCAAGAAAATTGGGTTTCTCAGAATGGCCCACCCAAGACATTCCATCGGCTCCGGCCAGTCTAGTTTTGAAACGCCTAAGGCGTCAACAGGGAGCGGCTGCCTGGGTTCAGCTCCTCTCTCCTCATTAGGGAGCAGGGTTGGGTGGAGCGCAGGGTGCGGGCGGCCTGCGTGAGCGCCAGCCCTGCACCCTGCCTCCGCCGGCGCCCAGCATCTGCTCGCGCCGCCTGCCCAGAATAGAACGTCTCATTGTGATGGATTAATCCTTTGGCTCCGGTCCTGCCCGGGTCACCAGCTCAGCCTGCGCCCGCCGAGTGCTGGCGGGGTGGACAAAGGGCACTTTAACTCATTCAGCACATTCCCTCTTCTCTCCTGCCGAAGGGCCCTCTCCAGTTGCGCGGCCCTTGTGTAGAAACGGAGATGGACTTGCAAGGTGGCGGCGCCTCCAACAAGGAGACTGTTTGCTTCCTTTTAATTGGTTCATGGACTCCTGGGGGCAGAGAACCAAATTAAGGGAGATCTTTTCCTTTCTCTGATCCCTCTGAATATTTAATTTCTACTTCTTGTTTAACCTCTCTGTATTTATTTTAATTTCCTCATCTGTAAGAGGGGAGGGTAATGATTTCACTTACCTCATAGGACCATTACTATGATTAAATGAGTTAATACATACAAAGTGCTTTCGACTTCACAAAAGGACAAATATTGTACCAGTCCACTTATGTAAGTTTCTGGGGTCGTCAAATTCATAGAGAAACAGAAAGGAGCTTGCAAGGGTCCCGGGGGAAGAAGGAAACAGGGATTATTGTTAAATGGGCGCAGAGTTTCAGTTTGGGAAGATAAAAAGTTTTGGAAATGGATAATGGTGATGGTTGCACCACAAGGTGAATGTACTTAATGTCACTGAACTGCACACTTAAAAATGGTTAAGGTGCTAAAAGGTTATGTGTATTTTTTCCCAATAAAACAAATACACACACATACACACACAATGTGCCAGGTATGTAATAGGTGCTATATAAAGGTTGGCTATTGTTTATTATTATTATTCACTTTAGATACTTATTATTTCCCACCTCATTTGGTAAGTTTTTATGTCTATATCTTTTCTCCCAAAAAAGCCTCTTGTTCGTGCATTAGAGTTTCTGTACCTCACTTAACGTAGCAATCTGACCATGGGCAGCTCCAATCCATCCACAAGAAACGAATAAATGAATGAATGAGTGAGTGGATGTGTTGGACCAGGAAATAGAATATCCCAAAGTAACTTATGTAGCCCTTAACCTTGTGACTGATCGAGGAGACAGTGCTCTCCACCAGTGGATAGTCCTGAAAATAGCCCAGACAAGACACTTGGAAAACCTCCAACAGAGTGATGCTGATTGCTGGCTCTATGATTTTCTTCTTGGTGGGTTGGTTCTGAAGCTTAGGGATGATCAAGTTCAACCTAGGAGAGCTGCTCAGGGACCCACCTTAGGGTCATTTTGTGTTTGGAGGACTGTTTGGAGACTGAGTCCGAACAGCAGGTACCCCCAAGAGTTTGAGCTCACCTCAGGGTGGCCTTGAGGTTCCATTCAATATTCACTGATACCAGGCTCCTAAGGCTGGCCCTTAAATGACAGAGCTTTGGAGGAAGAAGCAGGGAGTTGTGCATCCTACTACTCATGACAACATACATCCTTTCAGCAGAGAGCCCTTTCTCCTTTCCTCACTGTCCTGTCTCACCCCATCTGGTGTGAGCAAGCAGGAGAGAGCCAGTCTGTAGCCTTCAGTAAATGTTACAAACCTAACTGTGCTGAGTTAAGAGACATTATCAAAATGACCCAGGAATCACCTGAAAGAACTGGACAGCTCTGGAAATGAGTGAATGCATCTTGTAAGCAGGGAGAAAACTAGAGGGATCCATCTGGGACTGAGTGCACCGAAACTCTCGTGTCTCTCACGGTAAGCACTGGGCTATTTTTGTGTGGAATATTTTCACAGGCTCATCGGGGCCGTGAGGCTTCATCAGAAAGCAACAGTTCACCTTGTAGGAGACTGAAGTTAATTTTCGGGGACCTTAAACAACCTTTGGCCCTGGCTCAGGAGGCTGGGGAAAGAGAAGGGGTTGAGTGACACTGGGCAGCAGGAATGAAAAGCCACAAGGCAGATGATTAAAATGGTGGCTGAAAAGGGCAGTGAGAAAAGATGAGCCAAAGGCTTGAAGATTATGAGAGAGCATCTAGTGCTGCTGGAGAAGGTCAGGGGGACAGAATGTGTGTTTAGGCTCCAGTCCCAACGCTCCCATTGACCTGAATAGTCTCTGCCCCCAGACTGACCTCCCACTACACACACTTTGGTCTTATAAAGTGGGTTTGGTTTAAATGCCCAGCCAGCTAGAGATTACAGATGAGTCACTGCGTCCAAAGGGTTATACCCTTTGTGCCACCTTGGGAAGGCACTTTCTGCTGAGTAGGCCCAAATGCAGCAGGTGACAAGTCACCTTGTCAGCCAAAGGCTCCCCTTTGAAGATACCCCATGGGGCCTCTGCAGGGACAAGGGCAGGGCAGTATGTAAGAGCTTGGAACGTGACCCTTATCTGAGCTGCTGTGACTTTAGCTCCTGTGGATAGGATTAGATGCAAAGACGCTGCCCTCACAGGGGTCCTGAACCCATTTGGGCTCTCAAGATTATCTTTATACGCACAAATAACACACACACGCACACATCCATCCCCCACACAGCACCTGGGACCAGCTTACAAAGCCAGGTCTGGGACCTGATGGGGCTTTGTTCCAGAGGAGGATGGAATTGCCTGCCAGAAATAGCAAGCTGCTGCTTTCAGCAATGGGGCTGAGGTACAAAATCCATGTACACTTTGTGTGCAGACAGAAACCTGAAAGAAAAACTAATCCAAATAAAGGTATTTGACAATTAAGCTAAAGCAAGGAGAGGCAGACTGGCTCAGTGCTCAGATAATCAAGAAGCAGTCATTTCTAAATCCAGCTCTGCTGTTGGTGACCTTGAACAAATCATTTAACCTCTCTGTTTCTCCATTTCTCTAAGGTTAAATCAAGAACTATAATTCTGACCAGCTAACCAGCCACACAAAGTTTAATTGGGGGAAAAGAGAGAGAGAGAGAAAGAGAAAGTTAATAAAATTGTTTGCCTATATACAAAGTACAAAATGTTAAGTAAGGAATGCAATAAAGCCTTCTTAGTGACGTTTGGATACGTACATTGTAACTTCCTGTCTCCATCCCATACCTTCAGGCGAAGCGCTCTCACTAATTCAAGCTGAGATACACCCACCCTCAACACTGAACACCCCACAGTGCTGATTGTCACAGTGAAAATGGTGTAAGGAAATAGAGCACACAACCTCACATGCCCCAGCTCCAGCTAATCAGGCAAGCCTTCAGGATGGACACCCTGTGGGGTAAGAGTCCAGGATTATCATTCATAAACATCTGTGATTCAGGCTTCTTATTTTGCTCAGATTTCTTAGAGATTTTTCTCTCCTCATACTCCCGCAACTACAGTATCTGCATAAAAATAAAAATTTCACTATTTTATTAATTGACATTTAATTTACCTAAGGACTAACCTTTTGGAATTTGGATCTGAAAATATTCAATTATTCTGCACTTGACAGAGGCAGAAATAATGGTTTCTCCTGAGCCTCATATTCTACTCAAGGGGATTGTACATTACGAGCCAGCTTTAATTCATTCCAAAACATATCTATGAATCTCTTCTTAATGGCTTACACATTTGGATCTTTGTGGGGATGGGGTGTGAGAGAGAGGATGAAAGATTTGTATAAGATCTATAAATTCTATCAAGGAGTTGCATAAGGGGTGTCACTTATATAAAATTTTCATCTGTGTCTGCTAGCCAATTTGTTTATAGAATCAAACCTAGCCTTTTTGTTCGGTGCTCTACAGAGAGATTAATCTAGTATGTTTTTGGTTTACTTTGGGCCTATGCTCTAAAACGTCACAGCTAGATGCTTTGAAAAGAAATGGGCTAATTTCTCCGCAGCCATTGTAGTTATTCCCATTTTGTAAATATTCTGCATGTATGTGTTATTTTCTTCAGGATTTTAATATAAATGTCTAACAAGGTGACCACTAGAAATAATAATCTCTTGACATTTAGCTCCCCCTCTTGATTCCCTGACACCAACTTTCCTTGTCAGGAGAGCCCACAGAGCCTAAAAGCAAGGACATTTGAGCCTTTACAGATTAGCAGAGCTGAGGAATTTGTATGCATATCTTTAAAATAGCTGAGGTGTCAAACAGGGCTCAATTTTCATGCAGGACATTTATGGTGAAGAGTCTGGTAAGTTACTCACGTTGCTTAGAGTATTTATTTATAGTAAATTAACTGTTGCAAAACTTGGTCTCAATTTATTTCAGAGGCTATGGGGAAGTCAACCTCACCTCAGAGGGAGCAGTTGCACAAGCATGCGAGTGCTTATGCACGTGTGTGCACACACGGGACATAGACATCATTCAAACACCTTCTTCAAGTTTATGCTGCCTTATAATAATAACTTAGAGAAATTCAGAAGAGTCGTCAGAATCAAACATCCAAAGACTTCATGTAGAAATAAGGCTGTGTGCTTTATTCTAAAAAAAGGGATTTTTTCAAGCCACTTTTGCCGATTCGTGCCTAGCTTAGCATGGGGCTGCCCTAGAGGGAGCCAGGAAGGGTGTTTCTTTCAGCCTTCCTCATCTCCTTTCTGGGTCTCCTTGTCTCTCATTACTCACTTTTCCTCCCAGGTCATGCTATCCACGGCCCCATTCCAAATACCCAGAGCTCCCTTATGGAACTGGGGCTGAAAGCAAGCTGGAGAAGTCATGACCAGTAAGATCTTAGGGGTCAGTTGTGGGTGGGGGGGGGTGCCCTTTGAAAGGTTATATATGTTAAAAGAGAAGCCTAAAAAGGTGAAACTTAGAGGAGCTATATTTTTAAGGCTGGAATTGCAGGTGCCTTGGCAGAATGGGGATGGAGGAAGAGGGATATGATTGTTTTGGAAGGAGAGGCATCTTCTTTCCAGCACCCTCAAAAACACACTCTATGTGTCATCTTCTATTCTCCTTAGAAAGCCACTGCTTGGCCATTCAAATGAAAGGCAATTTGATTGTTTTAAAAAACTAGGTTTCATTTTATATTGCTTGATTCTTTCTCAGAAGTTGTTCCTAGGCTTGAAAACATGTTTATCGGTAAACATTAGACATACTTTTAGCAACAAGCAGTCTGGTAAACCTTTCCAGGGTTTCTGGCAGTTCTGCTCAGGGCAGCCCATTTCTGCTCTGGTTTTTTTTTTGTTTTTCTTTTTAACTCTTTCTTAAAACAATTGTCCTCCAGGAAACCTACCTGGTCCTGCCGATCACATTACTGCATCTCCTGGGCAATCTGGATCAAATAGTTAAACATTCCACGTTAAAGGGAAAATGCATGCAAGTACACTCAGCACAATGATCTGCACGTGAGAACTTCCAATGTGCTGGGGACCGTGAGGTTTCTACCTGAGGAACAGCAGGGTCCTGTTTTGAAAGACGAGGGACAGCATGGTCATCAGGGAGGGCTGAAGGGCAGAAAACACCATGTACTTTCCAGTGTCTGTCCAAGCAGTCCTGGCAGCTGGACAGGGCAGAGAAGGCTGGAGGCAGCGAGGGCACATCCGTGCACCAGCTCTGAACCTCTTGAGCCATAGAAACAGTTCAGTTGCGAGGAAACGTGTCAGTTTGTACACACGTGACTTCCATCACTCATTTACAAAAAACAGTTCTCAGAAATGATTGTTATGCACATTTAACTTTTCAAGCTGGAGCTGGTTTTTATACTGAGTCAATCCAGGGGGAGAGCAGCAAGGTGCCGAACAACAGGTTTTAAGGTATGAATTAATTCATGTTGCTGATCATGTTTTGATCTGGAAAACATTGACCAGCACTATTGGTCTGAAAAAATGATGGACAGGTCTCAGGCTCTCACTGGAGGTATTTTGTTGGATGCAGGCTTTGCCACCTTCCCTGTAGTTTAACTCAAACTCTTTTTACCCCTGGGTTCTTTGAATGAACTCAAGCCATTTCTATGAAGTATTCTGTATGGATTAATCTATCAAGTTAACTCTGTCTGGTTAACCTGTTTGTCCTTCACTTTCCTTCCCACATAATTGTTATTTATCTAACATCACTTAGATGGCAGAACTTGGAGAGCATTGTTTGCTGTTACTCTGTGTTGGTTGAAAACCATTTTTCAAGAGGTCCCATATAATGCAGCTCATGGAACCTAAATTCTGGTTTGGCCTCTGTCCTTCTATGTGATTTGAGCAAATCTATTTCATATTTTTCTGTCCCAGTTCCTCTGTGTCTGAGATGAGAGTGTAATTTATCTTCCTCTCTCAGGGATGCTACAAGGTAAGGAGAGAAGGAAGAGAAGTGCTGAGGCTATGACAATAAGGTCCTCCAAGAAGGTGACATTGGTTGCCAGAGAAAGTCACTTTGATTAGGAGACGTGGGTCCTGGATTTAATCCCATCTATATAGACTTTCCTAAAGCTAGAGGGATCAAGCAGCCTGGACATGGATGTGACATATAAGTATTCTTGTATTGCACAAGCTATACTGCCAGTAGATTCCTTATTTTTTTTTTCATCACAAGATCCCTAATGCCTGGCAGAGAGGAGGTGTTCAATAAACACTTGCGGAATAATTGGCCAACTGACAGATTGTCAATACCCTTTTCTGGACTTCAAGTGCAGCACCCTATATGCAGTAGACACTTAATAAATGTTTGCTTGATGATGTGCTATTACATTTAACCATCTTTGCACAGTATTTGGAGACTGCTGTCAACTGATTTAGCATTGCATTGTCCTTAAGATAAATAAGGGGTGGTGCTCAAGGCTACCCACAACAGCACCGTATTAGCAAAGAGGGTATAGATATCTACAAAGTGCAGTGATAGGGAGTGGCATTCTGTGGCTTTACTTGGGGAGCCCAAGAGTTTCTGGAAGTTGCTAGACAGTCCTTGTTGACTCTAAAGAACGGATGGATCTATTCTTTCAATGTATCGTTAGGCAAATAAGCCTAACACAGCCATATCTAGTTATACCAAGTCAAGACTCTCACTGAGGTCCTAATCGTCAGTGTTTATTCAGGAAACTCGGACCACATTTACACTTGCTTCTGTCTTTCTCCAGGTTGCACAGTGAGGGAGCATACCGTATTTACTGTATAACTCCAGGATTCCACAGAACCTGCAGGGGGCAGAGGCTGCAGGTCCACATACCGCGCATGTGCTTTACCTGAGATGTTCCGTGCCTTTGGTCATCTCTCATCTGCAAGTTTTTATGTATATTTGACCAACACTTATCAAGGAAGTCCTTATACATAAACTGCCTCATGTCTGCATCTGGTTGCAAGTATGGCCATGCTGTCTCCTCTTTTCATTTGACAAAAATGCATTGTATGGAAATTAGTATTAAAGGAGTAATTATTCTGGTTGCTACCAAATTCACCAGCTTCTGTTAAGGTAAATGATAACTGATCATAGAAGTAGAGATTGGGGTAAACAGAAAAGACTCCAAGTTTAAGGGCATTATCAGAAAATGAAGGGGGGAAAGTAACATGAAAATGGTGACAAAAGGCAAGGAGAAATTCGGACTAGATTCACCTAAAGTGATGTGCATCTGAATGTGATGATTTCTGAGAAGCTTAAGAATTTTAGTTTTAACCACCAGCTTATTGGAATAAATATTTTATAAGCCTCTTAAGGAGGCTACAGAAAGTCTGTGCCTCTTTCCAGCAAGGTGAGTACTGCTTGCCTGCATCTCTGTGTTGGGATGGGTGAAAAGTCTAGCTTGTAAATGCTTCATAGGAACAATTATTATCAAACTACTGAAATAAAAGTGGATTTTCCAAAAGCCCCTCCTGCCCCCTCTGCTCCATCTGCTACATGTGCTCAGGGCATTGCATGGTTCAGCATTTAGAATACTTCAATCATTTGAGGGGAAAGTGACCTTCCCCCAGCTTGGAAAACCTTGTGCTGTGACCTAATGAGGACATTCCATTGAGACCTGAGAGTTAGGAACACTTTCTCCTCTGGGCTCTGATGTGCTCATGACATTTGTGAACCAGTTTGGCTCTTCCACTCCTGTGCGTGCCTTCACAGATGATAGCCCATCAACAATGGAATTATAGCCTTTTTTTATATGTGCCTGTATAATGAAGAGGGTAATTCTATAAACTACATCTGAAAATTAGTCTCATGACTGTTACGAAACATTGTATATTGAAATTACATTTGTCTTTTCTCTCCTTGGGGCTCGTAAGTAAGTGCCTTGGAGTGAAGCCCTTTTCCTGGTGTTTAATAGCCTCCCTTTTTTCCATTCCTTCAAGCATCACTGAGCTCTAGCTTCTGTCAACTTAGTCCTAGATGCTAAGAGGAGCTTCCACATCAGCCTCCCTGCCTCTAGTCTCTGTCCTCTCAGAAGGCAGCCTGGCCACCTCCTATGTTAACCTCCCCAATGCACTCTTTTGATCACATTCTCCCCTATTAGAGAACCTTCAGTGATCCCATTGACGACTAACTCACATCCAGTTTCCAGAGCCTGGCACTTAAGAGTCTTTCCAATAAATTTCCAACTTCCTTTTCTAGGCTCATGTCAGCTTATGCCCATTTTACTCCACACTGTCATCAGAGGTATTCACAATTTTCAAGTAAAAAGTATACTGTCCCTGCCACACACCTAATTCCCCATCTCCTTTTCTACCCTCTAACGTCCTCTGAAGTCACAGTTGAGTTCATGTGCCCCTTCTCCACAAAACCTTCCTGGTTGTCCCAGCAGTAAGAAAGTGCTCCATCAACCAAAATCTTATTTTTTATTTGAGATTTGTTTGTTTGTTTGTTTATCTCACTCTGTCACCCAGCCTGGAGTACAGTGGTGTGCTCACGGCTCACTGCAGCCTCAATCTCTTGGGCACAAGCAATTCTCCTGCCTCAGCATCCCATGTAGCTAGGACTCCAGGCGCTCACCACCATGACCAGCTAATTTTTGTATTTTTGTAGAGATGGGGTTTTGACATGTTGCCCAGGCTGGTCTCAAACTCCTGTGCTCAAGTGATCCACCCACTTTGGCTTCTCAAAGTGTTGGAATTACAGGTGTGAGTTGCTATGCCTAGCTAATATTTGAGCTTTAAAACATAACTTTCAAAATATTATATATTTATTCTGAAAAATAAAAATTATTCATACTCCCATTCCCCAAACATAACCTCATCTCAGTAGAACATCTTGTTATGCCTACTTCCAGACTTTTTTTTACATACATCTACAGAAACATTTCACACATTCCAGGTCACCTAATTGTCCATGGTTGGTATCATTTTGAATAGCGGATATTATATAAGTGAATGCAGCCTGTACTGGACTGTGGTCTCCCCATGGGCCACAATTCTTTTTATCTCCCATAGCACTGAGTACAGAGTGATACTGAGTATAGTTTGTTGCAAAACAGAATGAGTGAATAGACTTCTCTAAACACCAGGGAACAAACTCTCAATAAACTAATCCAGTGACAATTAAGTGGCTGTCACAAAAAAAAAAATTGTATTTGGTGAACTACTTTTATTAGTTAATTGTGATGAGCTGTTGAGGTTTTGGCCCTATAAGGTCAGGAGGAGCCAATAAGCTAGGCCGAGCAATAATCTGAGTCGATTTCTAGGTACTTATTAGATACACAGATTTCCACTTAGTTTCCTAACAGAAGTGGGGATGGTGTAGGTGATGTAGAGTCCTGGGTAGGAGTATATTTTAGAAACTCCTATTGCTAGTTTAGCTTAGTGTCCCAAATAAGAATGCAAGCTCCCATCTCCAAACCCTCCACAGCTCCCAGGGCAAAATGTGGTTTTAGTTGAGAAATTAAGAGTTTGGATATCTCAATGCCCACATGTTTAAAGTACCTGCCTGGCTGCAGGTGCTCTCTTCTTGTACCCTCAGAAGCTGGTCTCTACCTCTAAATAAAATGCAAATATCTTGTTTTTCAACGGAAGCTAATGTGATTTCTGGGTAGTTATTCAGAACAGGAGTGGAATGGCTACTCAGGAGCTGAGCTGCCCAGTTCAGTTTTTCGGGTGACTCAGGTGATGAGAGCTGGACTATCCAGAGGGAGCCGGCAGCCCGGGTGCAAAGCTGTTAGGTGAGGTGCTGCCCTGGCATTGGGTTGGATGAGTGAGTCATTGCTGTCATTTCCCTTGTTAGGAGTCACAGAAAAATAAAAGTAATGTGGCTCCCAGAGCCACTCTAAGCATTTCTTAGGAAGAGGAAGAAGACTCTAGAGTGGAGCTGGGTGGCGTCTGACAGTGCACATTGAAAAGGAAGGCCTGAGACTCATCAACTAGCAAGATGCTGATAGTTGATGTTTTTGTTCTTGTTGTTGTTATTACGCTTGTTTGTTTGTTTTGGAAATAGAACTTTTTTTGCTAACTGTTTCAAAGTAAAGTGTAGAAAAAAGAGCAATTCTCATTTATAGTGTGTGCTTACAGAGAGGAAAAGGGAGAATGCATTTATCACAAATGAAATGTTATTGTTGCCTGTTGGCCTGGGATGTCTTACGTTTCTTTTAATAAATTTTTACTTTACTGCCTTTTTTTTTTTTTCAGTGCTGAGGTCTCTTATGTTACACAGGCTGGAGTGCAGTGGCTATGCCCAAGTGCTATCATCACACACTACCACCTGAACTTACTCAAAAGTGATCTTATGACAAAAATCAGAAAAAGAGACTGCTTATGTTTGATAAGCTTATCAGACATAGTGGGGAAATTATGCAGAGGTCTAGACATGTAGCAAGAAATGCTTAAAGTTTAAGGTCTAGTTCATTGTAGCTCTTCTTTATTGTAGATCACAGCTTTATATCATTATTGTAGGTGTAACTGGTTCTCATAGTTACCACGGAATAGCTCTTCATTTAGGTAAATTTGTAACGTCTAAAGCTACTGAGAAGATTAATTGAATAGGGAATTAGGATATTTTCTTTCTCTTCTTGGCTTAATCTTTCTCCTTCTCCATTGGATTCCCCAGGCAGAGATGCCAAAATAACCCAGATTATCATTATCTGGGTTATTTGGGTATTATCTAGGTACAAAAGGCTCCTGCAAGATGCTATATAAGCTGATGTCAAGGTGGACAAACTCCATGTCAAGTTGTGAGCATCCTTCTTTTGAGGAAGGACTGAAGAGACAAATATTTTGTGACTATGTGAATAAATAAAGAAATCCAATTCTGATTCTACTGAATTCATTTACAATTTGGACTATCTCTATGTACAGATAGGCCCTTTGTTAATACCTAGTGGGGACCATATTGTGTTATACATCTTCATCTGTAAAATGGGAATATAAAGGTTGATTTATCTAAGATAAATGAATTTTTTGTGGGTCTTGGGAAATTTGTCTCATTGTTTTAGCCATATCTTGTAGAGATGTTATTATTTAACAACAAGAAAAAATCCCTGGAAGTGTTAAGAAAAGTTCCAAATAACCAGAAAACATCCTTTTTTTTCTTCAGGGAGACACACTCCGGTAATGGTGATTTTTTGGACAAATTAAAGTAGATCTAAATGAATTTCAGGTACAGGGACTAGGCTGTTGTTCTGGTTGAAGCGATTCAACAAAGGCTTGACATATGCTGTGGGAAATCACAACTGATGCATTTGCCCGGGTGAGTCAGTGCCTGTCAAGAAATGTTATGTCTTTCTTTAGGAAAGGAAGGTGAGAAGATGTCTCCAGGATGAGAGTTTCTCAGAGCCATTATAGGCAGGATACTATGTTTCATGGAAACTAGTTCACAAAGTGAAGCATTCCGTTCTCATTCATCAGTCTCCTAATATTTGCTAAGTGGCTGTTTTTGCTAAGAAACTCTATTTAGGGCCAGGCACAGTGGCTTATGCTTGTAATCCTAACAGTTTGAGAGGCCAAGGCAGGAAGATTGTTTTAGCTCAGGAGCAATACAGTGAGATCTCGTCTCTACTAAAGAAAAAATTAAACATTTAAAAATTAAAAAAAAATAACTGAGCATGGTGGCACATGCCTGTAGTCCCAGCTATTTTGGAGGCTGAGGTGGGACAATCGCTTGAGCCCAGGAGATCATGACTGCAATGAATCATGATCCTGCTACTGCAGCCTGGGTAACAGGGTGAGACCCTGTCAAAAAAAAAAAATGAAAGAGAGAGAGGAAGGAAGGAAGGAAGGAAGGAAGGAAGGAGGGAAGGAAAAAGAAACCCTACCTGGTGTTATTATCTGTGTATCTGTGTCTTGGTTGAAAACCATGTCCATGCGTTCCATATAAAGTAGCTCATGGAGTCTGGAATTCTAGTTTGGCCTCTGTTCTTCTATGTGACTTGAAAAAACCTCTTCTACTTTCTCTGTCTCAGTTCTTCCCTATCTGAGATAAGTTGCTGTTTGTCTCTTTCTCTCAAGGATGTTGTCAGGTAGGGAGAGAAGGAGGTGGGGAAATGATGAGTCTATAACATTCAGTTCCTCCAAGAAGATGACATAGCTTGCAGGCAAAAAGTCACTTTGAGTGGGAGACCTGGGCCATGGCTTTAATCCCATCTATACAGCCTCTTCTAAGGCAGGAGGGGCCAAGCAGCCTGGACTTGGATGTGGTGTGAAAGTGGTCTTGCATTACTCAAGCTGTGCTGCTGTTGTATTTGCCACATGTCATTTTCTTCATCACAGGATCCCTAGCGCCTGGCAGATGTTAAAAAAATACTTTTTGAATAGTTGACTGACCAAATGAATGAAAATATCCCTTTTTGGATTTCAAGTGTAGTGCCCTGTGTGTGACAGACACTGAATATATGGTTGATGACATGCTGTTCTATTTCAACCTACCTGACATACAGAATTCAGAGCCTGTTGTTAACTGCATTGGCATTGCGTTGTCCTTAAGATGAATGAGGGAGAGTGCTCAGAGCTGCGCACACCAGCACCCCATTAGCAATGGGGGTACATATATCTGTGCAGTGCAGCGACAGGAAGTCGCATTCTGTGGCTTCACTTGGGAATGGTGAAAGGCATGGTTGTTGGTCGTTCTTTCTACTTTCCCCTTGGTTTAAGGCTTGGTATTTGCAAGGAAGAGCCCTGTTGAAAAGCGGTAACTAGGAGACAGGCAAACCTAATCAGTCCTGTATCTGCTAGGATTCTGCATCATAATGACCATGTTCACATGACGACAAAGAAGTCCCCTTAGATAAGAGCTAATGACTCCAAGCAAATGAGTTAATTACTGAGTAAGCAGCACAGTTGGAGGAGAGATGGGAAAGTCTGACGCCTAGCGGTCATTAGGAAGGGCCAGCTACTAACCACATAGGATTCTAAGGAAACTATCTAAAGAGCATTCTTGAATCTTACATCCAGAAGGGGCTTGAAGAGAAAAATTTCCAGGTTAAAAAAAAATTGTTTTAAGGCACCAGATCTGAGATTCTGTCTGCATTCTGTCTGTGGTCTACAGGGTAGGGTTGGTTGAATTTGTGATGCCAGAAAAATATAACCCCATTAAAGAAAAATCTAGAGCTTAAAGCATTATATTGGTAGGATGGCATCATGTCAAGTTGCAGACACCATCCTCCAATTCAAAGGAGGACTGAAGACAGATAGCCCTGGGTTCAAGAATTATACACCTCCCTTCCATGGCCGGGTTCAGCGGCTCATGCCTGTAATCCCAGCACCTTGGGAGGCTGAGGTGGGAGGATCACCTGAGGTCAGGAGTTAGAGACCAGCCTGGCTAACATGGTGAAACCCTGTGTCTACTAAAAATACAAAAATTAGCCAGGCATTGTGGCACTTGCCTGTAATCCCAGCTACTGGGGAGGCTGAGGCAGGAGAATTGCTTGAACCCGCAGGGTGGAGGTTGCAGTGAGCTGAGATCATGCCACTGCACTCCAGCCTGGGTGACAGAGTGAGGCTCCATCTAAAAAAAATTTTTTTAAAAAGAATTATACACCTTCCTTCCTCAATTGTCTACACAAATGGTAGATTTGGATTAAGCGATTTCAGTGGGTCTCTCTAGTTCCAAAACATTAAGATTTTTAACAGATGGATCTGTAAGCACCTTGGTGAGTAACTGAATTACCTTCAGCAAGACATGGAATGTCTCCATGCCTTGGTCCATGCAAAAGTGAAAAGTAATTCGATTCTCTTAAAACCTTTCTGAGGCTGGGTGCAGTGCCTCACACCTGTAATCTCAACACTTTGGGAGGCTGAGGCAGAGGGATTGCCTGAAGCCCAGAGTTTAAGACCAGCCTGTACAACCTGTCTCTACAAAAAATTTGCTGAGCATGGTGGGGCACACCTGTAGTCCCAGGTACTCAGGAGGCTGAGGCAGAAGGATTGCTTGAACCCAAAATGTTGAGGCCACAGTGAGCCATGACTGCACCACTGCACTCCAGCCTGGGTGACAGAGTGAGATTCTAACTTAAGAAGAAAAAAAAGTTTCTGGAAGTTAATTTAGTTATAGTTAACAAAGCAGTTTGCAAGTGGAAAAACTCTTTGATCCAGAGTCTAGGAATACCTCCTAAGAACATAATTAAACATCAGGTCCAAGATTTTTTGATAAATTGTTCATTTAAAAAACATTTGAAGACAATCTAAATGTCTATCAATAGGGAATTGGTTAAAGTACCTCTATACAATGGAATACTATGGAAGACAGTTTTTTAATATTTTAACATGTTGAGAATACTTTGAATAAAAAGCAGGATACAAAGATAAGATTTTGGGGGTAATATGCATTTATATGTATATTGATATGTTTGAAAATCTCAACACTGAAAGGTGGGATTGTTTGTGTCGTCTCTTACTCTTTATGCCTTTATATATTGTCTGACTTATTTTTGACAATAATTACATATAACTTCACAATAAAAAGGATCACCAGTAAAGCTTCTTAAAATTTTCATTCCTATCCTTATATCACCAAGAAGACGAAAAGACAACAGATGAAAACTGTTAAGTTTTATTCTAAGGCACATGACACCCAGTAAGGGACTTTTGTTTATGTTGTTTATTCTTACTAATAAAGTACTTGTAAATTTTGAAAGTATGTCACCAAGGCAAGCAGGACAGACCACAAGATTTGTCTTCCCGTGATAGGTGAACAAGAGAAGCAGGCACAACTCCAATTTCAAGACTGTCCACCCTCTGTTCTTGGTGTTATCTTCAAGGGGAGTTATAAACCTGTCCCAGGTGGAGCAGATGACCAGAAATAAACTGTGAATCTCTGGAGAAAGGAGGGAATAGAAAAAAGTCATCTGAAAACAACTAGAATCAATTCACCCTTTTCTCTCAATCTCCCAGTTAGATGCTGCACACTACACATAAAGTGGGTCCTATAGTCCTCCTTTCTGCTCCACCCAACAAGACCAAGGGTGCTCATCTTCACACTTTTCCTGGCAGGCAGAGCTTTGGTCCCTGAGTAGCACTCACCAGGAGATGGTCACTTATCACAAGCAGGGTGCCAAGGTACTGTCCCTTGCTGTTCTGCTGTTGAGTGGAGGGGGTAAGGAAAAGAGGGGACAAGGACAGCAATTCATCTGGGAGGAGGAGTCTGTTTATGAACATGCCACCTGGAAGAGGTCGGATGAGCAAAACAGGGAGATGGAGCTGTATTTGGCCCCCAGTGTAGACCATTTCACTGAAATATAAGCAAGAGCCTAAAAATGGCCATTTAGGCACATTTGGGGAGGGTCAAGGCCCAGTGAGCTCTTTGTCTAGAAAGAACTACTGTATGAGGGACACAGTTGGTCTTTAGTTACTGAGTAGCTTTCTTGTGCTGACATTTTGCTCTCTTCCCCGTGTGATTTCTCAGGGCTCTATGTGATGTGTCCACCGCAGAGATGTAGAGCAGTGCATAGGGAAAGGCACTTACGCAGAACCCGCCTCAGTCTTTTTTTTCAGAAGCTCTTCCTGGGCTATTTTGCTTGCTGTTAGGAGGCAGCTAATAAACAGAATCTCTCAGGTTGCAGATTTTTCATTTCCGTTTTTGTTTTTGTTTTGCTTTGCTTTTCATTTAAACTGTGAAGACGAGATCTGTTCACCAAGAAAGATCACTAAGGAAAACCAAATTCAGTGAGTATATGTAAACTTCAGACCAAGATCTGCCCTTTTGTACAGGCATTCTTGGTGATAATGATCATGATGGTAATGATGATCCCCAGGCAACCTGCTAAGTGCTTTTCATAATGATCTCTTTTAACCCTTACAAAAACCTGGGGCACAGGTAAAACCATTTTATAGATGAGGACGCCAAAACTCAGAGAGGTTACCATAACTTTCCCAAAATAACACTTGTTTCTTCTCACTCAACTCCACTCCTGACTTTCTGAACTCCTCTAGAGAAGACCCTATGGCCACACTATTCATCCTTGAGCCTTTCAGCCTAGTTGTTTCAAAATCATTACTTCACCAAGCTACTCATGAGGCGGAAGCAGGAGGATCACTTGAGCCCAGGATCTCAAGGCTGTGGTGCACTATGATTGGACCTGTGAATAGCCACTGCACTCCAGACTAGGCAACATAGCAAGACTCTGTCTCTTAATAAAATCACTAGTTCAGAATCAAAGTCAACTTTTGAACTTTTGTCAGGAGTCAGTCATCAGTAGCAACAACTTAAACATCTAATTGTTATTGGATAAGATGAGATGCAATTTCACAATGTAGTCATGAGCTTGGCTTCTGAAATAAGAGTTCTGGCTCCATCACTCACTAGCTGTCCAGATTTGTGCAAAATGCTTAACCTCTCTGTCTCTCAGTTTTCTCAACTGCAAAATGAGGAATGGCGCTCTTACCACACAAGGTCATTATGAGTAGTAAATGAGGTACTCATTTAAAGTGCTCAGCAGAGTCTAGCACCCAGTTAACATCAAAAAACATTAGTCATTTTATCATTATCATTACTGTCTTCTTAATGTTAGTATTTTGCATGCATTATCTTATTGAGCCCTTGCAATAAGTCTATTCAGAAAAGGTAACTAAGGCTTACAGAGATTAAGTGGTTAGCCAAGGAGAAGGGAGATGACTAGGAGAAGGTCTGGGATTCCAACTCAAATCTGACTCCACGCCCACCCTATACTGCTTCCCAATATTTCTCACCTAACCAAGACAATATCAAAATATCATGAAGTAAGGAGGACTGCCAGAATTACTCTCATGTTGTAACAGGAAGATTTGGGTTTCAGAGTGTTTTCATACAAGGAAATACTCAAGCTGGTTCCTGAAGTGAGAACTATGTGGTATATTTTTTAAATGCCTGCGTAAGTCAGTATTTTTCAATGCAAGTGACAGCAGCCACTTTATTGGCTGAACTAACTGACAAGTCCAAAGGTATGGCTCAATCCAAGCACACTTGAGATGCCATCAGGAATATTTCTCTCTCCAATTATGAGCTATCTTTCCCTCTCTGTTGGCTTCTTTTTTACCTAGGCTTTCCCTTCTTAGCAGCAAGATGGCTAGTGGAGTCTCCGAACTTACATCTTAACAGTCACATCCCCAAAGGAAAAAGGGTATCTTTTTCCCAGTTGTTCCAGGAGACAGCCTGGATGGCATCTCACTGATCTGAAGTTACATTCCCCTCCTGAACCAAACTTTATGGCCAGGGTGATGGAATCCTCTGATTGGCCAGGCTTGGGTTGAGTGACACCCTCACACTCTTCCCACATAAAGTTGATGTACATACACTAAAAGTTGGGGTCAGGTGGCTCTCCAAAGAAAGTGCTAGGTTGCTATTACCAGAAGAAGGAGGAATGGATGCTGTTTAGGCAGAAAGTATCTATGTCCACTCCCATACTGTTCACTTGTAGAATATGGAGTCTCGGTTGGGAATAAAAAGACTTGGACTCCACTGCTGACTAGCTGAGGAACCTACACAAATTCCTTAACTGCTCACAACCTCAGCTCTCCCATTTGTAATAACACATCTAATACTTCTGTACAGCCTCGTTTATTTATCATAATAACCCAATTCTGTAAATACTTTCAAGAGCCTGTAACATTGATTTTACAGCTCAAATAAATAAAGTACAGACAAGTAAATCACCTGTCCAAAGGTTACACAGTTGGAAAGCAGCTGAGCCAGGATTTGAACTCAGGCAGACTAAGACTGACTCTTGAGCCTTCACTCATAACCACTAGGCTTCACTGCCATTTATCTGTAAAATTATGACTGGACAAGATGATTGCTAACATACATTGTAATTTTTTTGGTCTTAGTGTTCAGTATAAAAAAGAAAGAGAAGAAGAACAGGAAGAGGGGAAGGAGGAGGGGAAGGAGGAGGAAGAATAATAATAACAGAGTGGAAATCCTTGAAACCCATTTTATAAATGCTAATTTGGAGGGATAACATAGGCCTGGTCTCTTGGTTTTATGCATTCGTACCTTGAGTGGATGTTCTCTGAGTTTGTAACAGGAAAACTGTTGCTCTGTGATTTCTAAACAAATTTTGAATCTGCCTTCTGTAATAGCCAGCACACCAAAGTCTTCATCATTGTCAGCTAAGTTGCAGAAATTATACTTCTTAATGAAAACTTAATCATTGAATAGAACTGTAAAGAAGATATTTTTCTGCATAACAGTAACTTCCTTTTCGTTGTTTCCTTTTACTGAATTATTGAGTAAACATTAAAGCTGACAAATATTCTCCTGCTGTAACCTGCTTATTTTCAAAATCTACTTCTGGAACTGTGCTTTGTCATCAGTTGACTTAAGCTAAAGGCAGTCTATAAATTAATAACCTACACCAAAGTGAGAAGCGGCTACTTACTGTTGAATAATGAATAAGGCAAAGGCTTTTGAGGTTGCTAATTCATGGTTAGATAAATAAAAATAGTCATGCCATATGAAAAGTTAACTTATTTTATGTGGTTCAATAATATAAAAGGTTAAGCTATAGCCTTTGGTATAAAAATGTCAAGAATACATATATATTATATTCATTTTTTAAAAACTTTTCCATCAAAAGAATACTTAAACTTCTTGGTGTCTTGAGGAAATGTTTGAGTCTATAGGTTTCTGTGGTGGAGGGGGTGTGTGTCCTGAATTGTCCTTTTCTTGCTTGGGATTTCTTGTCCAATCTTCTCGCCAACATGACATAGTAAGATTTTTGAAGAGGTTACAACTGCTGTCATAATTCTACTTATCTGTATGATAATCATGAGATTGGTCAGTCCTAAAAAGAATTTAGCAAGCATGTGTAAAAATGTTTTTATAGAGCTTCCTTCCTAAAAACACAAGTGGTAGATACAACAATAACTATAAATATGACAATAGCAACAACTTCTGCTGTTTTTTTGTCATTTTCCTTGGACCAGACTTTGTGCTAAGTATTTTACTTATGGTTGTTTAGTTATGTAATTCTAGCAAGTCTTGAAGTGAGTATCGTACTTTTTTTTTTAATACCAAGGGTCAGAGAAGTTCATTGAAATTCCCAAAGTCACACAGCTACTAAGTGGTAAACTTAGGATTTGAACTTCCTTAAAGTTCTTTTCTGAGGATAACACTTTCCTCTCAAGTTTAGATAAATTTAAATTCTGGACTCTGACACAGGCAGAGTCTTATAAAGCATCCCTCTGTTAAGAAGAGTTCCTGAACAGAGAGGAATGTTCTCTATTTATGGCTTCCCGAGGACTGGGTCAATGGTCTATTTTGTAGGAATAATCTTGAGGGTGAAGAGAAATGACCAGAAGTCGAGGCCCACACAGATACTATGTCATGTTGAAGCTGTGCTCACATCTCTGGAAAGATTTGCTCTTTCAGCCACTGGCATTGACTTTTTTAGCACAAAACACCACATGTATTATGCTGTCATCAGAGCCATCCTTGGTGATAATTGCAACATGCCAGCCACGAAACACCCAGCCCTGGCTCCCATGGCCTACTTCTGAAAGGAACTGCATGGCTTTACAATTATCACTCAGACTGGCAGGGAGAAGGGAGGGTGGGAGCAGCAGGGGAAGAGATCATTTCAATCTGGATGAACAGATCAGCTGCCTTGGACACCATGCTGTGCTGGCCAAGCCAGGTTCCTGTGACATCATGCCCCATTCTCATACTGTCAGCAAAATTCCCTGAAGACAACAGCTGGCACTTCTGCTCACTCCACATGGGAATGTATGCCAGCTCCTCCTTTCCGTGAGGCTGCTCATCTTCTCTCTGCTCCTGGAGTCCCTCCCTCACCCAAGGGGCAGGGTTCTGTGAGTGCAAGGACACCGGAAGAACTAATTTGCATGATAGTTAGAGGACCACGGATGAGGTGGTCCCAAACTGGCACTTCCAGGCCTTTTCTACCAAGGTACTCCGATGGGTTCTAGGTGAGCAGAGACATAGACAGGTCTCTTTCACCTCTGAGACAGCGAGAAGGGGAACTGGGAGGCCAGAGCCCTAGCAACCTCCTGTATTTTTCTAGGGTGCTATTTACATGTTACCGCTTTCCATGTGTGCTGGGATGTGAAAGAATTTGGGAAGTACTGATAAAGTAGTTTGGAAAGACTCAAATATTATTACTGTTATCATTACATAACAACATATCATTACGCAACATACATAACAACATGCATAGCAACACATCATTACAAAACAACAATGTAAACACATAAAGACCCTCAAGGAAGCTAAATCCTTGTTTCCTGGAAAATAGGAAAAGCATATCAGATATCTAAATTCTACTTCGTTTAATCATCCATTTTGTGATTTATTATAAGACTGTAATTATGTCCAAATAACCAGAAAGTTCAAATGTCCAGGTTTTATCACTAGTCATCAGAAAAATGCAACTCAAAGCCGCAATGAGAGATCATCTCACCCCCAGTTAAAATGGCTTGTATCAAAAAGACAGGCAATAACAGATACTGACGAGGATGTGGAGAAAGGGGAAACCTCATACACTGTTAGTGGAAATGTAAATTAATATAGCCACTATGGAGAGCAGTATGGAAGTTCCTCAGAAAACTAAAAACAGAAATTTATGCGATCCAGCAATTTCACTACTGTGTATATATCCAAAATAAAGGAAATAGATATATCAAAGAGATACTTGCACTCTCATAATTATTGCAGCACTATTCACTGTTCACTATTCACTATTCACAATAGCTAAAATAAAATCAACCTAAGTGCTCATCAATGGATGAATGGATAAAGAAAACAGGATATATATATATATATATATACACAGTGGAGTACTATTCAACCATCAAAAAAGAATGAGATTCTATCATTTACAGTAACATAGACGGAACTGGAAGCCATTATGTTAAGTGAAATAAGCGAAGCACAGAATGACAAATATTGCCTTGTTCTCACTCAAATGCGGGAACTAAAAAAGTGGATCTCAAGAAGACAGAGAGTAGACTGGTGGTTACCAGAGGCCAGGAAGGGGAGAAGGGAGAGGAGGAGGGAGGAATGGATGAAGAGGGGGAGATAAAAGAACGTAAATGTATTTATTACCACTGAAATGTACAGTTAAAATGGTAAAGACGGTAAATTATATATGTATATTTTACCTCAATGAAAAAAATGTTTTAAATGTCCAGGTTTTCAAGATTCAAACAGAAGCAGTGTAACTCTAGAGTACTGTGAAATTCTTAAAGGCCTCTGAATCATTGATGATGAAAGTGTTTCCTGTCATTGTAGGATATTTGTAGTCTAATTCATCATGTAATTGTAATCCATTTATAATGTGACACTAGAATATTCTACAGTTTTTTCACAGTAAGCTTAGCCTTTCTGAGGCAATTTGACTGCAATTAAGGTAAGCTACAAAATCCTCACTAATAAAACAATGATTATGCCTTGGTTATGAAGTCTTAAGCTTATCACCCCAGTCTCCTCCTAACTTTGCTACTTCACAAGGTTAATGGAGAGACTGCCATGCTCTTCTCAATAGTCATTATATTTTTCTTTAAATAAGAATGGCAAATTTTATGGCATATTTCCAAAGAATGACACCTAAGGAGACAGATTTTTAAAAATCAAGACCACGATCAAATGTTTTTATTCTTTGTTCTAAAAACAAAACAGTTTCTGAGAATTTACTTGTAGGTTCCTAGTTCTGCATAACAATTTGGCACCAAAAGTCTTAGACAACAAGGCAAACTACCACTGTATCCTTTTTTCATTTTGAGATAGGGTCTTACTCTGTCACACAGGCTGGAGTGCAGTGGTGTGACCACAGCTCACTGCAGCCTTGACTTTCTGGGTTCAAGTGATTCTCACACCTGAGCCTCCCAAGTAGCTGAGACTACAGGTGTGCGCCACCATGCCTGGCTAATTTTTAAAAATTTTTTGTAGAGACAGGGTCTCTGTATGTTGCCCAGGCTGGCCTTGAACTCCTGGGCTCAAGCGATCCTTCTGCTTTGGCCTCCCAAAGTGCTGGGATTACAGGAATGAGACACTGCTCCCAGCCTCTGTGCTCCTTTGACTGTTGATCCTAAACCAACAACACTGTCATCCTCTTGGGTTCACCAGTTTTTCTTTATTTACATAATGCAAGTGTCAGGACAGATATGTCATGCATGCACTGCATACACAATACTTTCGGATGTTATCTTTTAAAATCAAGGTTTCTTCTGCTCAATTTTCAAATACAATTTCTCCTACAACTCAGTCCTTCAATATTCAGGAGTCTATTTTTTTTTTTTTTTTTTTTGAGACGGAGTCTTGCTCTGTCGCCCAGGCTGGAGTGCAGTGGCACGATCTCGGCTCACTGCAAGCTCCGCCTCCTGGGTTCACACCATTCTCCTGCCTCAACCTCCTGAGTAGCTGGGACTACAGGCGCCCGCCACCACACCCGGCTAATCTTTTGTATTTTTAGTAGAGACGGGGTTTCACCGTGTTAGCCAGGATGGTCTCGATCTCCTGACCTCATGATCCGCCCACCTCGGCCTCCCAAAGTGCTGGGATTACAGGCATGAGCCACCGCGCCTGGCCCGAGTCTATTTTCTAAATTGTGTTTACCAGTTACTTGTGTGTGCTCATGCTCCAAAAATCAACTTGCCTGTGACAAAACACTTGGTTAACAAAATCCTAATTTACACTATAAACTGTTTTCTAAAAGTGCTAGTGTTCAAGAGCATTGCTAAACAAAGACTTTAAAGTGCTTCACACATGGTGGATGCTCAATAAATATTAAATTACATATATACAATGTATTTGATATTTCTTTTGCTGTCAACCAGTAAAAATTTACTAGAATGCAGCACCATGCGTAGAACACTGGGGAAAATGACAAAGCAGAAAATATTGCCTCTGTTTTACTGAATTGGCCACAAATTGGGATTAAAAACCCATACTTGGCCAACAATTAAAAAAAAAACAGTTTCTACTTAATTGCATAAATGTATAGCAAAGACTGTGTGCAGAATACGAAAGAAAGGCAGATTTCTTGAGACCTGGAGTGGTCAAATATGAGTCGGAGGCAGACAGGTGGGCAACTGGGGAAATCTCAAGCATAGGGAGGAAGAAAGTGGAGGTACAAGGACAAGAGCTCACACAAAAACCATCCCACACCTTAACCATTCTCAATAAATTCGGGCTAAATGAATTCAATTCAAATAAGAAAAAGACATAATTACTTGTGTTAAATGAAGTTTAGCCTAAAGCTGCCTCCTTACGTATTTTAGGTTTGGCCTAAAGGTTTCTCTGTGTATTGCAAACTATAAGAAGTGAAGGTGTAAACAGACTGTAGCCTACACTTATGTCAATTATCAAGTTTTGGCCAATCAAATGTAGCCAACTGTTTGAACCATGTTCGGACAAGGCAAACGTCAATCTGTAACCAATCCAGCTGTTTCTGTACCTCACTTCTGTTTCTGTACGTCACTTTCCTTTTTCTGTCCATAAATCTTTTCCACCATGTGGCTGCGCTGGAGTCTCTCAGCTTACTCTGGCTCAGGAGCCTGCCCAGTTCACGAATTGTTCATTGCTCAATTAAACTACTTTACATTTAATTCAGCTGAAGGTTTTTTGGTTGTTTGTTTGTTTGTTTTTTTAACACTTTATTAGGAAAGACCTGGAAAGCCTGACTAGTTTACCCTGCTGTCTTCCAATAAGTCATTTCTTAGTCCACTTCTAGGCAAATATAAATCGGAGCTACTTTTAATGACCTAAAGAGGTTGATTTCACACTCACAGCCTCTTAGATCACCTACCTGTTAACGGGCCTTGCTAACAGAAGAGAGGAAATATAATATTCTCTCTACTTTTCACAGTTCTTCATGGACTCACAGTAACAAAACAGATGATCCGAAGTTCAATAACATGTATACCTCCTGTATCATAGGAGATAGGGAAATCTCCAAGAGTAAATCTCAAAGAAGCGGCTTTGACTTCAGACTATTTAATAAAGAAGTACTATCCTTTGCTGAAATAAAGAAAAAAGGATGTGAGGAAAGGCAGGTTATTGGGAGAAGGCAAGGAAAAGGACAGTAAAAGGGTAGGGTTTGTCATGCAGATGTAGTGGTACCTTCTCCATTGATAAGAGTCTAGTGATTTAGTTGTCCCTGTCTTCCTGGTGAGAGAAGACATTCTGAGAAGTGGAGATTTCCTTTATAGATGTAAATTTATCATACAAAAGGGTAACTTCTACTCTGTTTTCAGAGCTTCCCCTGTGTCTGCACTTGCTCAAAATAATCCTTAGGCCAAAGAGGAATGTTTTGGGGTGGCATATTTTTGTCTGCTACAGTTATATTTTGGGGTGATGGATCCTAAACTCCATCACTAAGAAGCAAGCTCACCTGTGAAGATAATATTCCGGTCCTGCTGTCCTCTAAGTCTGTTTAGTTCTTGTTATGTCTTTTGTTGCTGTTGAACAGAAATGCTTGGTTACGCTTTTGGTCAGGTGCTCTTTATGTAATTAAATCTCTCCTTGGTTTTCTCTTCTTTGTTTTCAAACTAGTTCTGTCTGCAGGCATTCTTGTCTCCTTTTCTGCATGGCTTTTTCTTGCTTATTCTGACTATGTGTCAGTGAGAAGCCTAGGTCCTTTCCATTCCCTGAAGGCCTAATGGGGAGTGATGACTTGACTGGGTGGGGACTGCCCTGTCCCTGTGGCACTCTCAGACCACACTGCACAACCCCCGCGGGCACCCAGGAAATGCAGGGGTTTAGGAGAGAAGTCTGGTTTCCAGCGAAGGCTATCCAGTGAATAGATTATAGCCGCATCTTATTAGCAGCTCTGGGAACATCTAGCAAACCACATCATCACAGATCTGAGACAGGAGGGTTACACAGAAAATTAAGAACTGTGAAAGGGGAGAAAAATGCCTCTTGTGTCTGTTTCTGTGCTATGCATCTAGGCCACCGGGAGGTTACTTTTCTTCTCTAATTGGGAATGTTCATTTTCGTTCAATTGGCTGTATAATGAGAAGAAAGATTTGCTTTCACCGCAAGTGGCCACTGACTTCTCACCCTAAGAACTATGTTCTTCACAGTATTCCCCAGCTCAGGATGATGACAATGACTTTCTCTTGTCTCTAGCACCAAGGTGGGATTCCTGCCTGATTTCCAAGGGCATCCAATAACCTAGCCCAGACTACCCATCCAAACACATTTCCCCAGAATTTTCTGGAGAGTTTCTTTTGTTGTACTAGAGAGATCTACTCACCCCCACCAGGATAGGCCAGTGCTGTCCAACTGTTATCCTTCACTAACATGATATAGAAAGGTATCCCTTCTTGTCTCCACTCTACAAAATCCAATGAATTCTTCTAGGCTCACTTCACCTTTCTCCTGGAATTATAGATTCTCAAGATCAGAAGGGATTTTTAAGGTTATTCAATCCAGCATCTAGCTTATAGCAGGCACTTGATAAATATTTGTGAATGAATTAATGAGCCACACTTCTCTGACAAACTCAAGCTGGGATTCTCTTTTTGATCATACCTACTGAAAATATATCCATGTGTCAAAAGTAGAGGCTAGACTCTCCTGAACTACTCACTATGGAAAAACTTCAGTTCCACTTTTCAAAGAAATAAGAAAAGCAATTTGAAGGGTAGTGTTGATTATTATAATTCACCAAGTATGAACACGTATAACAATTGTTTCAGATGGTTAGAATTGGCAATGGAGGTGGGTTCGGTGGCTCATGCCTGTAATCCCAGCACTTTGGGAGGCCGAGGCCAGTGGATCACGAGGTCAGGAGATCAAGACCATCCTGGCTAACACGGGGAAACCCCATCTCTACTAAAAATACAAAAAATTAGCCGGGTGTGGTGGTGGGAGCCTGTAGTCCCAGCTACTCTACTTGGGAGGCTGAGGCAGGAGAATGGCGTGAACCCCGGAGGCGGAGCTTGCAGTGACCAGAGATTGCACCACTGCACTCTAGCCTGGGCGACAGAGCAAGACTCCATCTCAAAAAAAAAAAAAAAAAAAAAAAAGAATTGGCAATGGAAGGTACTCTGGCTCAGTGAGGCCCACAGCAATTAATTAAGAATTTTAGACCAGGGACCTCTCAGTTAAGAGCATTCACTCCTGCTAATTCTTTTTTTTTTTCTTGTGCTTTTTTATCTTTTTTAACTTTGATTTTAGGTTTAGGGGTATATGTGAAGATTTCTTACATAGGTTAATGTGTTATGGGGGTTTGTTGTACCTATTATTTCACCACCCAGTATTAAGTCCAGTACCCAATAGTTTTTTCTGCTCTTCTCCCTCCTCCTATGGGTAGATAACTACTGGGCCTAATACCTTGGTGATGTTTCCTTCTTTGTATTCATAAGTTATCATTTAGCTCCCACTTATAAGTGAGAACATGTGGTATTTGGTTTCCTCTTCTTGCATTAGTTTGCTAAGGATAACAGCCTCCAGCTCCGTCTATGTTCCCACAAAAGACATGCTCTCGTTCTTTTTTTACAGCTGCATAGTATTCCATGGTGTATATGTACCACATTTTCTTTATCCAGTCCATCATTGATGGGCATTTAGGTTGATTCCACATCTTTGCTATTGTGAATAGTGCTGCAGTGAACATTCGCATGCATGAGTATTTATGGTAGAATGATTTACATTCGTCTGGGTATATACCCAATAATGTGATTGCTGGGTCTAATGGTATTTCTGTTTTCAGCTCTTTGAGGAATCGCCACACTGCTTTCCACAATGGTTGAATTAATTACACTCCCACCAACAGTGTATAAGTGTTCCCTTTTCTCCACCACCTTGCCAGCATCTGCAATTCTTTGACTTTTTATGTAATAGCCATTCTGACTGGTGTGAGATGGTATCTCACTGTGGTTTTGATTTGCATTTCTCTAATGATGAATGATATTTGGCTTTTTTATATGCTTGTTGGCCACATGTATATCTTCTTTTGAAAAGTGTGATTAAGAAAATGTGGCACATATACACCATGGAATACTATGCAGCCATAAAAAATGATGAGTTCATGTCCTTTGTAGGGACATGGATGAAACTGGAAAACATCATTCTCAGTAAACTGTCGCAAGGACAAAAAACCAAACACCGCATGTTCTCACTCATAGGTGGGAATTGAACAATGAGAACTCATGGACACAGGAAGGGGAACATCACACTCTTGGGACTGTTGTGGAGTGGGGGGAGGGGGAAGGGATAGCATTAGGAGATATACCTAATGCTAAATGACGAGTTAATGGGTGCAGCAAACCAACACGGCACATGGATACATATGTAACAAACCTGCACATTGTGCACATGTACCCTAAAACCTAAAGTATAGTAATAAAATTAAAAAAATAAAAATAACAAAAAAAAGAAAAGTGTCTTTTTGTGTCCTTTGCCCACATTTTAATGGGGTCGTTTGTTTTTCTCTTGTAAATTTGTTTAAGTTCCTTACAGATGCTGGATATTAGACCTTTGTCAAATGCATAGTTTGCAAATATTTTCTCCCATTTTGTAGGCTGTTTACTCTGTTGATAGTTTCTTTTGCTGTGCAGAAGCTCTTTAGTGTAATTAGATCCCACTTGTCAAATTTTTGCTTTTGTTGCAATTGCTTTTGGTGTCTTTGTCATGAAATCTTTGCCCGTTTCTATGTCCACGATGGTATTGCCTAAATTGGTAGAAAGAGAGGACAGATAGGAAGTAAGGAATGCCCACCAAAGATGTGACTAAAAGGAAGTCATTGTGTCTTCTCGAAGGAAAAAGTGGGAACTTACTTACAGGGTTCTTTGTGGACTAAGGGCAACAAGAGGGTACGATCTTATGTCCTGTAGAGCTTAGTGATTAATAGTTTCTGGAGAAAGACTTCCTAGGTTCAAATCCTGCCTCTGCCCCTGTGAACAAGCTGCTGTGCCCCAGTTTTCTCCTGTATAGAATGAGGGAAACAACATTACCTTAGAGGATTTTTAGAGAAAAGTAAGTGAGACGCTTCAATAAAGCATTAAGCACTGTACCTGCCACATGGTAACTTTTCATGAAATGTGAGACAAAAAATTATTTATTTTATAAAGGAAAACAACAGGCTGTAAAAGAAGCAGTTTCTCACTTTCTGAAATATATATATCTTCCTTTTGGCAGGGGCAGGGGGTAAGGTTTAGGAAGAGAAATGGGTATTTTTCCAGAGGGAGATAGTGAGAATGAATTAATGATTTTGTGACTCATAGGGCATGAGGTCATATGACAGGGTTTCATGTAGCTTCCCACTGAGATAGCTCAGTGCTGCACAAACAGCATGGAAGGCTTTGGGCAAAAGGCTAATGAAAAGTGAGAATGGGTCCCTTGGAGGCTGAGGCTAGAGGTGCCTTCAGAATACTTAGGCTGGGAATCCTATGGATAGTTGAGAAAAGGGGAACTAGGACAACCCCTGGGTATGGAAATATGGAGGGAAGAAAGTCAACCTTATTTTTGTAGACTAGTGGCCCAAATACTTCAGGTGGAGTGTTTCTCAGTGACCACAGGATTGGCTCAGAGTAAAGAGTTGACGGGGCAAGGGAATATAAGTTGAAGAGAGGTGTTGTTGGAATGCAGGAGCAATCGCATGGGCTTAAGGGCCTGAGGGGCTTTCATATTGCTCTTCTATTGAGGTTCAAAGATGGAGGGCCGGAGAGGAGGGCCAGTATAGGCAGAAATTGCCTGCCCCATTTAATAGAATGTGTTCCTCTTGGAATATGCTCTGGGCAGTTCCAGGAGTTCTGAGCAAGGCATACATGGCTAAGTTCATGTTTAGTTACTCACATTCTGAAGTCACTGACACCCATCAGTCCATCTTGTCCTTGAGGAAAGACTACTTTGCAGGCTCTGCCTGTGCCTTTCTGTGGGAAGCCAGAAGAGCAACGGGTGTCATTGTTGGCTCCATGAGAGAGGTCATTTTGCTTGGTGAGAGATTATAGGTAAAAATAGAAGCCCCAATGTAGTCTCCTGGGCAAATGACTTATTCATGGGTTCTAAATTATTGAGGTCATTGAAGAGAGTGCTATTTTTAACCTTTGAGAAAGGAAAGAATGGGGTGAACTAGGCTTTAGGGAAGACTGTGTCTTCATAGGGCAAAAGGCAATCGTGTAAACAGGGGCTGAAAAGAAAGGTAGGGGTCGGTGCATGCACCCTGAGAGGGGCATTTGCTCAGTGCATGACCCTCAGAAGTCTTCTGTGTATAGATGGGTATGCCTCATTTGCAACCAGCCATCCACAAGGAAGGAGACTTTAGAGAGCTGAATTGGCAATGTAGGCAGATGTCTTAGCTGGAGCCATTTTCCAGAGAGCCAGGGAGAACTGTGTGCCACAAAATGCTATTCCTACATTTTGTCATTCCTTCAGAGCTTAAAGGCTTTGTTTTTCTCTTGAAATGTAAATGTTCCCCCGGAAATTCCACACATTGATGGTTTATCAGCGGCCACCTCAATTATTGGTGAACACCTTTGCAGGAAAATGAATCAATAGTTGATTGAGAGCAAAAATGGGGTGTAGAATAATGCTTAGGGTGGGAGTAAGGGAGGAGAGTTCCAATGGATGAAGGGCCTGGGCTGTAAAAATGTAGGAATGAAGACCCTGAGAAAGTAGAGAAAAATTAACAATGGAAAACTTACGTTTGTGTTGGGCTCAGAACACGATACCCCAAAGCATGGCCCTTTAGCATGCTGAGTACTTTGAACTGAAGAAAATTGGAAAGGCCTTAGAACCAAGGTCTTTCCCATCTTCTCCCATCCTCCTGTCTCCTGCTTCTCTTTCTTCCCCAGAGTAAGTCATAGAAGCCACACTTCCCCTTCCCCAAGGTGGGTCATAGAAACTGGAACTCCTCTTTCTTAAGGCAACCCATAAAACCTAGAAAGGCCATTCTCTCCCTTCTCCCTTGAAGACTCTCATTCCAGAGGGTCCCCTTCCCAGGAGGAAGAAATGCTACACAGAGAGGCCAAGAAGAAGCTGAACAGACAGGTCTTGCTTGCTTTCCCCCTCAGTCTGTTGCTCTCGGATTATACCCTTTCTGTCCAGTCACATTTTTATACAGCTGTCCATTCTTCATCAAACCCAAGCATAAAAACAGAAAGTTCTTCCTAGCCTTTGGGTCTTCATTTCTCAAGGCTCCCATGTCATGTAAAACTTTGGTTAAATAAATGTGTTATGATTTTCGCTGGTTAACCTGTATTTTTTTATAGGAATATTGGCCATGACCCTTATGATGGGTTAAGAATAGTATCACAGTTTCCTGTGAAATATTGAAAACACAATATTTCTACTGCACTATTTCTGACTTCCTTAAGGAATTCTAGATTATTTCCTTTTCAATCCATTTTGTAATCCCTTATAACAACTTCTCACCCAGATCTGATCCATAAGTATTTATAAATAGCCTATACTTTGTATGTGGGTTTGCTGGTTCTTTCATTTAATATTCTTTAGTTCTTCTTCCTTGGTGGCTTCTGCCCATTTAGCATTCTTTTAGGCTTCCCAGTGTTTAAGTCTCATTTCTCAAAGTGGGAAATCCCTAAACTTGTGAGGCAGAGCTTACCTCCCACTATAGAAGCTCCTTTGTAGCTATGAGTAAGCCCTAACCTACTCCACCCCAGACATGAGCCTCCACCTCAGATGAGTCTCCACCCACCCCAGCCACGAAATTAGAGGCTGGTTACCCAAGAAAGCAGGGAGGGTACTGGATCCCTGCTGGGGAGAATGGAGGCAGCTACCTCCAGTTTCTATTGGCAACATCCTGAGTCCCACATCATGGCACCAGCAAAATGCAGCATCTATAGTATCTGTGCCCTTTGTGCCTGTGGTGTCTTCATGGGACCAGCTCTGTGGTCTGCCCATCTATTCCTCCTAGACATTTTATGAGCTAGCCAATATCCTCTTAACAAAATCCAATTCTGCTTAAATTGAAAGGGGTTTGTATCTATTATGAGTCATTTAGTGTTCTAATGGTTTACTTAATTTTACACATACCTTTTTCTATGTTACAGCACTTTACAAATATTAATCATTTCATTCAACTCAGATGCCAAGTCTCTGGAGTAGAAAATATTATCACCATTTTATACAAATGGAAACCAAGGTCCAGAGAGGATACTTAGTTTGCCTTAGATAACTCAGTTGGTAAGTGCGGAACTGGTATTCAAATCCAGGCTGTACATGCTCTTAACCATTCTTTTCCCCTGACCCCCAGAGAGATCTTTCCCCATTATCTTCTCTTGCAAATCCCCCCTCCCCACCACTTCTCTCTGCCTTCATGCTTGGGCATTCCCTATCCTGGAATGAAAGAAAGAAAGAAGAAAGAAAGAAAGAAAGAAAGAAAGAAAGAAAGAAAGAAAGAAAGAAAGAGAAGAAAGAAAGAAAGAAAGAAAGAAGAAGAAAGAAAGAAAGAAGAAAGAAAGAAAGAAAGAAGAGAGAAAGAAAGAAAGAAAAGAAAGAAAGAAAGAGAAAGAAAGAAAGAAAGAAAGAAAGAAAGAAAAGAAAGAAAGAAAGAAAGAAAGGCAAATTACATGCAGAGTAACAAAGGTAGGAATAACAACTGATTTCTTTTCAGTAACAACACAAGTGAGAAAACAGTGGAGCAACATCATTTAAGAAATGAAAGTAGAAAGCTCTCAACCTAGACTTCTATACCCAGTGAAAATATTCTTTGAAAATGAAAGTAAAATAAAGGTCTTTTCAGACACATAAAAGCTGAAGATAATTATTACCAGCAGACCTGTCTATAAGAAATGTAATGAAAGTCCACTCTATTAGTCTGTTCTCACGCTGCTAATAAAGACATACCCGAGACTGGGTAATTTATAAAGGAAAGAAGTTTAATAGACTCACAGTTCCACATGGCTGGGGAGGCCTCACAATCATGGCAGAAGGCAAGGGAGGAGCAGAGGCGTGTCTTACATGGCAGCAGGCAAGAGAGCTTGTGCAGGGGAACTGACCTTTATAAAACCATCAGACCTTGTGAGACTTATTCACTATCATGAGACCAGCACAGGTAAAACCCATTCCCATGATTCAATTACCTCCTACCAGGTCCCTCCTATGACATGTGGGGATTATGGGAGCTACAATCCAAGATGAGATTTGAGTGGAGACACAGCCAAACCATATCATCCATCAAGTAGAAGAAAAATGCTACCTAATGGAAATATGAAAATACACAAAGAAATGAATAGCACTGGAAATGAGAACTACATATGTAAATATGTAAAATTTGTTTCTTATCATTTAAATCTTTTAAAAAGATAATCATACTGGTTTGTTAGGGCTGCCAACAAAATACCACAGGCTGGGTGGCTTAAACAACAGCAATTTATTTTCTCACAATTCTAGAGGATAGAAGTCCAAGATGAAGGTGTCAGCAGGTTTGGTTTCTTCGGAAGCCTCTCTGCTTACAGACAGCCACCTTCTTGCTGTTTCCTGTGTATGTATGCATCCCTAGTGTCTCTGTGTCCAAATTTTTTCTTCATATAAGGACATCAGTCCAACTGGATTAGGACCCACTTTAACGGTCTTGTTTTATTTTAATCACTTCTTTAAAGACCCTTTCTCCAGATACATTCTGAGGTACGCAGGATTAGGGCTTCAGCAAATACATTTTTTATGGGGAAGGAGGTACACAATTCAGTTTATAACAATAATTAAATGTTTAAACACAATAATAACTATGTAGTATGGAGTTTAAAAAATATAAAGAAGAAAAATCTATGATAAAATTGCACAAGGGCCTGTAAGAAAAAAAGTATACACTTGAAAGGGTCTTATACTTTATATAATACCACTCAAAGGTAGGCTATGATAAGATGCATACTATAAAATCTAAAGCAACCTCTAAAACAAACAAAACATTGTAGCTATTAAGTCAACCAAAGATATAAATGGTGCCATAAAACTACTCAACTACTCCAAACTAAAGCAAATAAAAAGGAAATAAATTGCAGACCAGACAAATAAAAAATAGCAAGGTAGGAGATTTAAGTCTAATCATATGAATAATCACATTAAATACAAATGATCTAAGCACCCGAATTAAGAGGCAGAGACTGTCAAATTGAATAAAAGAAACAAGATCTAACTTGCTCCCTATGAGAAACTTATCTTAAATAAAAAGACACAAATAAGCTAAAAGTAAAAGACAGGGGAAAAATATACTATGCTTCTCCCTATTAAAAAACATCTGGAAGGGTCATATTAATATCAAACAGAGTAGATTTCAGATTCAGATTGCAGAGAAAAGATTATTTTATAATTTTAAAAGAATCACTTAATCAAGAGGACATCACAGTCCTAAATGTTTATGTATGTAATAATAATGCTTCAAAAGACAGGAAACAAAAAATGTGATAAAATTTCAAGGAGGAATAGATAAATTCACAATTATGTTTGTGGATGCTAAAGAAACTCCATCTTGAAAAGTAAACCACTATGTTGGGTTCTGATTAACCCGTTCCAGGAAGGCCTCTAAGACTTCCAGTTAATCTATTGTTCCTGTGTAACAGCAGGTACTTACCATAAATCCTGCCTTTACGTCAAGTAACCTTGATGCTATCATACTTCAATTGTCCTACACATCCCTTCTGAACCACTCCCTGTATATAAGCCCTGGGTCTGGGAGGTCTTGGTTTAGGGATCCCCCATCTTGTTTTGTTGCCACCCTAGACACAGACATGGCTTCTGTTCTTAAGTCCTTATTAAATATGACTTTCTTTTCTTTTTTTTTTTTTTGAGACGGAGTCTCACTCTGTCGCCCAGGCTGGAGTGCAGTGACACGATCTCAGCTCACTGCAAACTCCGCCTCCCGGGTTCACGCCATTCTCCTGCCTCAGCCTCCCGAGTAGCTGGGACTACAGGCACCTGCCACCACACCCGGCTAATTTTTTTTTAATTTTTTTTTTTAGTAGAGACTGGGTTTCACTGTGTTAGCCAGGATGGTCTGTATCTCCTGACCTCGTGATCCGCCTGCCTCGGCCTCCCAAAGTGCTGGGATTGCAGTCGTGAGCCACTGCACCTGGCCTTAAATATGTCTTTCTAAGAAACTGCATTCCTTAGCCTCTTTCTTCAGCCTTTTTGCTTCCTAGGTCTGTGCAAACCTGCCTTCTGTGAAAGTATAGCCCTCTCTCAATTACTGATAGAATAAGTAGGCAGAAAATCAGTAAAGATACAGAAATTTTAAACAACACTATCAACATCTTTACCTAATTGATATTAATAGAATATGCCAACCACCTAACAATAGTGCATAGAACATTTACCAATGTAGTGCATATTCTGAGATATAAAGCAAGTCTTAATAAATTTAAAATGGCTCAAACCATACGAAGTATGTTGTGAACACAAAGAAATTAGTATCAGGAAGATCTCTGGAAAATCCCCAAATATTTGGGAAATAAATATGTAGTTCTGAGTAACTCACAGGTTAAAGAAGACATCAAAAGGGAAATTCGAAAGTATTTTTAATTGGCTAAAAATGAAAACACAGCATATAAAAATCCGTAGGATGTCCCTAAAAATAAAACTCAGGGGAAAACACAACTCTGAAAAGAAGAAATGTGTTAAATCAATGCCCCCACTTTCCACCTTAAGAAAATAGAAAATAGAGGGCAAATTACACCCAAAGTAGATTGAAGTACAGATATAATAAAAAATTAAACTAGAAATTAATGGAATATAAAATAACCAAAAAATTAATAGCAAAATTTAATAAAACCAAAAGTGATTCTTTGAGATATCAATAGAATAGATAAATCTCTACTCAGACTTATTAGGGAAATAAAGGAGGCAGGAAGGAAGAAAGAGGGTGGTGGCATGGAGGGAGAAAAATCTAGACTTTAAAAATAAGAGACAGCGTGTGTGTGTGTGCACGCGCGTGCATGTGTGTGTGTGTGTACGAGTGTGTGTATGTATGTGTGTGAGAATCCTTGGAAGACAAGTTGTATCTACCTAGACTGAACCATCTATCCATCAACTCGTTCATCCAATCGATCAACAATTTTATTCTAAGAATATATCATGTACCAATCTCTGTTCCAGATGCTGAGATAGTCACAGGACAAGATATATGAGATCATTTCTCTCACAGAGCTTATATTTTAATAGAGGGTAGGGATAGTGGTTGGAAAAATTAGAGAAAAATATAATCAAATAAATCAGTCGACATTTAAGTGGGGACTTGAACAACAAAGAGTCAGTCATGTAAAGATTTGGGGAAAAGCATGTCAGGCAAGGAAATAATCAGTACAAAGGCCCTCAGGTGAAAATAAGCTTGACAAGGAAAATGCCAGCATCACTGAAGTATAGTAAATAAAGTGACGGGAAGTATGACTGCAACTATGTTGTAATCATTCCCATAACTGGATGGAAAGAAAGGCAAGGGCAAGAGCAGGAAGGGTTTTATAAGCCAGGGTAAGAAGTTTGAGTTTCATTTCAAGCGTGATAAGAAGTCATTACAAAGTTTTAGATGAGGGGAAAAGTGTGACCTTGTTAAAATTCTGAAAATATCACTGGAAAATGGAAAATGAGTTTTAGTGGGGGAAGAACAGAGGCTGGAAAACCAGTCCAGCTAAGAGATGATGGTGGCTTGGAGTAAGGTGGTAGCACCAGATGGAGAGGAGAGAAGTAGACAGATTCAGGATGTGTACTGGAGGTACTTACATATCTCTACAACATATTGTTGTTAATCAGAAACATTTCATTGCCCTGCTCTATATGTCTTATATTCATCTGACCACAGAGGCTGGCACACAGACTTAGAATAACATATGTGAAATCTCAGCTCTCAATGTCAAGGTTCTACCTATAGAATTGATCTGTATATACAAAAAGAAAATTTCAATAAGTTTCCTTGGCAGCATTCTTTTAGAAATCCATTATACAACCTCCAAAAGGGCAGCTGCAGGCAGCTTCATATGGACAGTCATGGCAATGCAATAGAATCCTTTTAGCACTGCTGTTGGGCAGGCTGATGGTGTCATATTTCACTTTCACTAACTGGCTTTTCGCTTAGGGACCCAAATCTTGGAAAAAAAAAAAAACAAAACACTAGAGATGCTAAAGCTAGCTATAATCTGGCCCCATCCTACTTCTCAATATTATTTCCTACTATTCCACAGCATACTTACCCTCATCTAGTTCAGTTGTCCTCTTTACTGTCCCATCAATACATTGAACTCCTAGTAATAGCTTATGAGGAGTAAAACTTATAATAACATGAGTTTCAAAACCAGTGATAAAGACTATCACTTAATGAATATTTATTGTATGCCAGCCACTGTTCTTAGCACTTTACATGCATTACCTTGTTCATTCTTTAAAACGATGCTATGGTGTAAGTACTAATATTATTTCTCATTTCCAGGTGAGGAAACTGAGCTTTGCTAAGCTGAATAAACTGCTCTGGGTAACATAATTGGTGGTAGTCCAGGAATTCTAACTCAGATCTGTCTCCAAGGACCAAACTTTTCACCATATTGTAGTGATTCTTACCATGCCTTTCCCCATTTTTTTTTTTTTTTTTTTGAGACAGAGTCTCTGTTGCCCAGGCTGGAGTGCAGTGACACAATCTTGGCTCACTGCAATCTCAACCTCCAGGGTTCAAGTGATTCTCCTGCCTCAGCCTCTGGAGTAGCTGGGATTACAGGTGCACACCACCACATCCAGCCAATTTTTGTACTTTTAGTAGAGACTGGGTTTCTCCATGATGGCCAGGCTGGTCTCAAACTCCTGACTTCAGGTGATCCACCCACCTTGGCCTCCCAAAGTGCTGGGATTATAAATGTAAGCCACCATGACTGGTCCCCATATTTTTTCTTCACATGAATTGTTATTCCCTTTTTTCTCAAACCTCACTTATGCTTTATGACCTGAACCAAATCACACTCCTTCCATGAGCCTTCTCTGGTGACTCTGGCCTTGCTCATCAAACTTTCGTCTGAAATCCTGTTAAATTCAGAGAGTACGTTACTACTCAGTGTAAAAACAGACATGTATAACCTGTATTGTGTTTGTCTTCGTTTCTTGTGAGTTAGCCTCATCTCCCAAACAGGACTTGAGCTACCCACAAACTGGTATTCCTTGATCCCACCAAGTCATGACAATATCTGGAGAAAGGAAAGAGGCCACCTCTTCCTGTGCCTCTTTTCTAGAAATGAGGAAACTTCTTTTGTAACTCCTCCAATGGACTTTACCTCACACCTTATTAGGCAGAATTGAGTTAAATGGCCTTTCTCAAATCATACAAGGGAACTGGAATTACAATGGTGGGCTGCAGAACTGGCAGTGAGGTCATCTTCCAAGTCATCAGTGGTGATGATGAAGGAGGTGAGATCTTCAAGCATAAAAAAAAAAAAGGAAGAAGGGAGAACAAATATTGTATAAACAGCCAGTGTTGTTCTGGAAGTTCTTGTGCAGGCTTGTAAGTCCCTGTTGTTAAATTCAGAAATTTTTAATGCTGGTAGATAAACATAGTCGTCATCAAAACTTAAATTAGGCCGGGTGCAGTGACCCACACCTGTAATCCCAGCACTTTGGAAGGCCGAGGTGGACAGATCGCTTGAGCCTAAGGAGTTTGAAACCAGCCTGGGCAATACAGTGAGATTTCATCTCCACGAAAATTTGCAAATTGGCCAAGTATGCATCACTGCACTCCAGCCAGGGTGACGGAGCCAAGACCCTGTCTCAAAAATACAAAAAAAAGAAAATTTAAATTATATTTAAATTAATTACTTATAATAAAGTATGCTAAAGATAACACTCAAAAGTCATCACTTCCTAATGATTTTTACACATACTATTATCTATGCTCTTGATGCTATTTATAGTTGTGTATATGTGTTGGGAAAATACTGTAGAATAGTGAGCTATTGCACATCTCTTCCAACTCTGTGTTCAGTGACATCACATTGGCCTTTTTTTTTTCTTTTGAGATGGAGTCTCGCTCTATTGGCAGGCTGAAGTGCAGTGGTGTGATCTTGGCTCACTGCAACCTCCGCCTCCTGGATTCAAGCAATTCTCCTGTCTACATTGGCCTTTTGAAAAAGGTTATAGTGCAAATATTTACACCATGGAAATGGTCAGATAATACAAATCATGGCCTGATTTATTGTTTTGCTGATTGTCTAGATTTAAGGTATTGATAGAGAAAATGATACTAATGCAGATTAAAATATGTAAGTATATTGTGCCTGTAGCCATTAAATTGTGAATGGCACAAAAATTATTCTTTCAGTTTTCAAAAGTCATTATCTGAACCAGCAATGGCTCACATTATTGACAAATGAGTGAAGGTTTGACATAAGTCTTCCTTATTTAATGTTCATAGTATTTAATAACATAAATAAAAATATTGACCAACATTCAGATCAGAACCACACTCATTTGTTTACTGCAACCACAGAATGGTTATGAATACAAGTGTTCAGACGAAAATCAACAAAAGCATTCTGTAGAGTCAATTGGCTTTATGGAATTTATAATAAAAAGTATTGTACACTTTATTATTCATAAATTATATGTTGCATGTCCTTTGTATCAGTTAAATTTATATCTTATATATAAATGCTAATATATATTAGTATATACACTATATATGGCATATAAAATTATATATACGTATATATGTATACATGTGTAATATACACTTTTTTCCCCAGTGAGCCAGCTATTAAACATTCGCCAGCACAACACTGAGACTACCAATATATTTACTACGACATCTCTGTAGTAATTTAAGCTAATTTTGTTTGGATGTCCTTTAGAAAATATAGTGATCTGATTTTAGATTTCCTTAATAAGTTAAAAGGTAGATTCAAAATGGTGCACCAAGTTTATTTATGTGGGGGCAGGGATCTGAATGGACAACTTTGCTTTGGTTTAATTCACTGGAGACCTCGGAAAATCAGTGAGGTTTATTTTATTTAATCATGAGGTTTATTCAAGTCTGTAGCTTGAATCAATTCAAGTTCTTGGTAATAATAAGCTACAGTGATAAAGGGATTTACCACAATCACATTGTTCTCTTTGATCACGATGAATCATCCTGGGTATGGCACATCTGAACATGTTGACCCCCGCTGAGAGGTGAGTGTTCAATAAGGAATGTGCTCAGTTCTGAGCTCACCCTAAGGGAAATGAGAAATTTCATTCGTAGACTGTTTCTGCTTCCTTTTTGACTTGCTTTCTGCTGGAGAACAGATACACATTCGCCTGCTGTTCCATACCTTTATCATCTTACCCAGCGGTGGGAGGAGAGATCAGCTTTTGGCCCCTGGGAATGCATGTTAAAATTTTATTCTCTTCCCCGGCCAGACATGATTTGGGCATGAGCTCTCCTTGGGTAAGTGGCCCTCTGGGCTTTATTTCTGAATGATGGTTTCTTTTCTCAGTAAATGTGATACGTGTTGAAATGGGGAATAAAAAGAATAAAATGGGGAATGAAAATCAGTCAGTATGACTTTCTCCATAATCTTATTTCTCTTTATTGCTTATCACAATAGTGCTTCTCTTCTAGTTCTCAACATGGTTAAACAAATCTTGACATTTCATCTATGGTTATTTTTATGATAGTTATTGTTATATTGATGATAATTATTACTACAAGGGTAATAACAGTTATTTATTGATCCTTTGCTATGCGTCAAGCACTAGACCAAATACTTATAACTTCTCTAACCCCCAGAACAACTATGCTGATAATCATTTTTCTTTAAAAAGAAGAAAATTGAAATCCAAAGATATTTAATAACCAAGGTTTTAACCAGAGCCTGACTCCAAAACTCCCATTTTTTCCACTGTAGTAGGATTTTTCTCTTCCATCAATAACTCATTAGGACTGAATCCTGTTGGAGGAACATGTTGAATGATGAGAAACTGCAAAAGTTGCATTTGAGTCATATTAGCCAAGAATCCGCATTGGGACCTTCTTACTTTAAGCTTGACCCTTTGCTAATGAATTCCTTAATGGCATTGATAGTCAATGTGCTTTTGGTGTCCTCACCAAGATCAGGTAGAGCCAGGGCAATAAGTGTTCAGAGAAACTTCATGAAAACCCAGTGACTATCTGAGCACACAAGGACACAGAGCCTTCTGTTTCATTGACTGCTGGTATTTGAGGTCCAGAAAGTATGCTGGCTTCAAACTTATAAAATATCCCATAGGTTTTCGTGTGTAGGTGGCATCCTGTAGATATCCAGCAGTACTAGAAATGAAATGTGCCCTGTGTGATGTGGATATATTTTGTTTTCCTGGTGGAATCCCAGCCTTAGGGCCAGAAAAGGGATGCATTCAGTGTAAGACCAACCAGGTAAGGAGCAAGCAGCCCTTCAACAAAACAATCCTTTACTGTTACATAACATCTTTGCTCTAAATCTCTTCATCATGCAGTCAGAAGAAATGAAAAGGACCACCGCCTAAGCACAGGACTACTGCAACTCCTGACATACACAACTAAGTGGCATTACCCCTAGAGAGAGGGAAGCTATTGCTGGCATCCTTTTACTTCCTTAGTTTGCTTCTAAATATCAGAATCAAAAGCTTATGAAGAAATGCGTTTTATCACAATTGAGATGCTCCTCAGAGATGTCTCATCCAAGAGGTATCTCTCCAGTCCCTTTATCAGGCTATTGAAATGATCAATAGAGGTAGCCTTAAAATAACAGAAATATCCTAACAGGCAACAAAGCCTAAGGCAGTGTGTCAAGATGTTTTCCTCATGTACCTGCCAAAAGAATGATGAAAAACTATATGCCCCTGATCCCTGTAACTTATTTTTCTTTTTTTCTTTTTTCTCTCTTTTTTTTTTTTTTTCAGCAGTCCTCCTACCTCAGCTTCCTGAGCAGCTAGGTCTACAGGCATGCACCACCATGCCTGGCTAATTTTTTTTTTTTTGAGATTGAGGATCTTCCTATGCTGCCCAGGCTGGTGTCAACTCCTGGGCTCAAGCGATCCGCCTGCCTTGGCCTCCCAAAATGCTGGGATTACAGTCCTGAGCCACCAAGCCTGGCCCCCTGTAACTTTTAAATTTACAAGTTTGAACACACCTTTACAGTTGCAAAGCATGTGGTTTCCGCCATACCGCATATGGTGCATGTGCTTTCAAGATCTTTTCACTAAAACCTAGAAACTAAAGATTAAGTACATTCAATGCACTGAAAATATCCACCATATAATCTAATTGACAAACCAAATCTTCACTGTCAAACTAATATGGAAATCAGCACTATTTTGTGTCAGAGTAAAAGTAGTTTAAAAAATTCAAATAAATTATTGAATATACATTTCCTCTTGACAATATTCTCCCTCTGATTCCCAACTGTGAGAAAGAGAAAGAGCTCGAGAGAAAAGGGTGTGCCACCAGGATGGCATGAAGCTGCCACCTTCTTCAATATTCCTCAGCCAGCCTTTCTTGGCTTTCTTTCAGGCTCTCTCTCAGGAATGTGTTTCTTATTTGAATCTGTTTTTGCTCCCTAGAGCAATGGGCCTTGCTAGGGTTGACAATGGTTAGCTGTGTGCCTTTCTTTTTACAGTGGGAGAAGGTCTGCGGTGGAAGTGGAGATGCAAAAGGAGAGGGGATTCTTGGGCAGAGCATTTTTCCTCAGTTCTTCCTCCCTTCTTTCCTTTTTCCTTCTTCCCTTCCTCGGCTGATAGGAGAAAGAGGATTACCTCTTCCTCTCCTTTACTACTTGATGCTCCTACAGCCATTAAAAAACCCTCCCCCAACAAAGAGGGAAGAAGTCATTCCCTATCTGCCATACTTAGGCTGACATACAGATTTCCTCCTTGCATTGAGGCATGATGCAGGTGAATTTACGATCGAGCTCATGAAGCAGAAGTGTCAGAGTCCCTCACTTTCATAGCCTCTTCCAAGGTCTAAACATTTCTTCCAGGAGATGTGTTTACAATGCTATATATTCTTGAAAATTTTTCAATGAAAGGTATTTTGGTATTCTCTTACTTAAAGAGGACTCCTCTCGCAAATTGTGTAAGCTTCCCATCCCTTTAGGGTTTCCAGATTTAGCAAATAAATATTCAAGATGCCTTGTTAAATTTAAATTTCAGATAAACAATAATTTTTTATTATTCCAAATATTACTTGGGACATACTTTACTTTTAAAAAATATTAATTAGACAACAAAGAATTCTTCATTACTGCAAATATTGCATGGGACATACTTACACACAAAAAATCATTTGCTGTTAATCTGAAATTTAAATGTAACTGAGAATCCTGGAGTTTGTCTATCAGCAGCCCTCCACCCATCCAAACCAGGATTCTCCCTGTTTAGACACTGAATAGCAAGGTAAGCCTTGCTGATCCTGAGCCAGATAAAGATGTCTTTGAATTTCATATTACAAATTCTTCTAAGACTGTAATTTGAGACTTGGAAACATCCCTGCTGACTGATCTTACGCAACCTTATTTTTGGCTTATTTTTGCTGCAGAAACACAGATCAAAATAATTTCCCAGCTTTGTAGGAAAATGAGAAACTCTGCTTGTTCTCTAGTGAGAGACAAGTGAACTGTGACATGTCACTGTTGTGCTTCATGTTGGGGTCCAGCATGGGACATGTGTTTTTGGAAAGGAGGCACAGTAAATGGCTTCATACAAGCAACATCTAGTGAGGAAGGAGAGCATGGTGGCCCAAGGGGATTTTGGTTGAGATAGGAGATAATACATACTTAGTGTTTCTCAATTGTTTTGGGTCCCAACCTCCAGCAAGAAATAATTTTCCACAGTGACCCAATACACACATCTGTATACATGTGATTGAAAGAAAAGTTTCATTAAACATTTACCATTACTTCACATACAATTACTATACGTAATGCCCACTGATTTTTCTATTCTATTTCATTAAAAACAAAAGAATTGATTGCACTCAATTGATTTCACAGCCAAGTAGCACATCAGTATTGGTTTAAAAAACACTGCACTAGAGGAGCACTACTTGAAGTAACTTCTCAGGGAACTGGCTAAGGTGCTCTCCAATAGAAAAGGAGCTTGCATCATGATGAAAATTCATGAGCTGCTTCCTTCATCGAGAAAAATCTTGCTCTGAAAACAATCTCAGCTAAACAGCATGCTTAGTGACATAGCTGATTTCTGTTCTGGTGTCAGTTCTTTATCCTGTCAGGATGGGTAACAAACAGTTTGCAGGTGGGCACCAGTCCTCAGATGACCCTTTGAGAAGCAGTGTGCACTGCAGCACGCCACAGAAGAGATGAGACAAACCCATGGAGTGAGGGTCCAAGCAGCACAAAAGAGCAAATGATGAGTGACACTTGTAATGCCCAAGAAGACTCATTCCTGAGACCCAGGGGCCTTCTTTGGGGAAGCTATAGACACGTTTCCAGGGGTCCTACATTACTTGAGAAGGAAGTTCCTCTCAGACAACCTGCACAACAACAGAAATGTAATTCCTGCACGCAGAGGAAAGGATCAGTGAAAATATGAAGATTTGACTGCGAAGAATTAAATTGGTTACTCTTACCCTGAAAAAAGTAAACTCTGTCTCTCACTCTCTGTAATGTCTATGTCAAACCCTCTCCTTTCTCCTCATATCGCCAGTTCCTTCATCTGGTCTTCTCACTCCAGTTTAATGACCTCAACTTGCACTTCACAGAGAGAACAGAAGCCATCAGAAGGGAGTTCCTTCATCTTTTCTTTACCAAACCTACCAGTCTATCAGCGCTACTCTCAACCTCCCTTCCCAAATTATATACTGTGTGTTGACAAGGGGAATGATGAAAACTTCCATTACCCCAACAATGGGGGCATACACTCCCTTACATTTTGTATGCAAACTCTGGATTACATTGCTGTGTTCAATGGCAAGCGAAAAGACAAGCAAGCAACACTTAAAAAAATAGGTCCATTTTGGCTGCTAAACAGCCTTATTCTAATTGCACTCTAAATCTCTGCATGTGAGAAGAAATTCAGAACATGAAATCACAAGGCCCTATCTCTCTTTAAGTACATAAATATTTTAGCCACTCTTCAAAAGTTGTCTCTATATCATATTGGTTGGTAGAAAACTATCAAATGCCAATCCTCTCATTTGTGATCAGATCCTATTCCGCCTGATGTTTCAGGCACTTAACCCTTCAGGTCTTTCTCTCTCGCATCATCAATCATTCCCTCTCTACCAGAGCCTTTCCCAAGCATTCTAATATGCTGAGGTATGTCTATCTTTTTAAAAAATGCCTTTGTTTATCCCACATCCCCTCCTGTTACTGCACCCTCTATTCTTCACAGATTAGTTTCTCTAAAGAGTTGCCGTCTTCATTGTATTAGTCTGCCTTCAGCACCCACCACTGTGCCCAAAACACACTTGTTACAGAAGTCGCCAATGACTTCCACACTGCCAACTCTAAAGGAGGTTTTTTGATTTTCATCTTCCTCAATCTTTTAGCTGCTTTAGACACAGTTGCTCACCCCCTTGTCCTTGAAACACTCTTTGATCTTGGCTTCTCTGGATAATACACCTACCTTTTTGGCTGTTCCTCCAATCTTTCCACCATTGCTCCTTTAGCTTCTTGACTGGCTTACCATCCTCTAACTGATCTTTACCTGTTCGGAGATAGTCTCCCTCCTATCAAGAAAAAGATACCCCCTTAGTATTCCCCACCCAAGTAAATGGCAACTCTATCCACATGGTAGCTCCCTAAGCCAGTTCACTTTACTCTGTCTGCATTGCTATCGCTTAAGGCCAAGCCACTATCATCGTTCTTCTCTACTCTGAAAGTTTTCTTGTAGCTCTCCCTGTTTCCACTTTTGCCGCCTACCTCCACCCCACCCATTAATTCATACAGCAACCACAGTCATATTTCTAAAACATTATTCACATTTTATCACTTCCTTCTTCAAAAATAACAAATCCTTTCCCATAGAACTTATAATAGAATGCAAGCTCATGAACACGGTCTCCTAGGCCCTGTGTGATCAGCCCCTGCCCACCTCTCCAGCCTTCTCTCCTTCCATTCTGTCTTTCACACACTGCTCTCCCACCACACTGTCCTGCTTTTAATTTGTTTTAGGTTAAGATCCTTCCTGCCTCAGATTCTTTGTACACCCTGTCCACACTTCTGGAATTGCCTCCCTTCCACTTCACCTGCATAACTCCTGCTCATCTTTCCTTCCAGTGGCAGTTGAAATGTTAATTCTTTAGGGAAGCCTACACCAAATATTCCATTCTCACTTCCTCAATCTAACTCAATCACCTTTGATGGATAGAGAAGAACTCTGTTAGCATGCTGAAATTTCTTCATAATGAATACTACAATTTATAATTACATAATTTCCTCTGTGGTTTTTGTTTGTTTGCTTGCTTGCTTAATACCTGTTTTTCCCATTTAACTTCAAGTTCCATGAGGCTAGTGCCTGGACCAGAATTGGCAGCATTTGTAAATGCTCTGCAACTTTTAAATGAGTGAATGAGAAATATGTTCATTAGTTGTTTAAATTATATGCTAAATATTGAAAAATGGTCTCTTTTTCAACATGAAGCTTGCTGACAAATATACTTCACACAATTATGTGTGCACAATCGGCTAAACACCTGTTTATTAATGTCTACCAGTTGTGTGCCAGAGTGGGCTTGTATAAGCTTGATAGAGTCAATTCTGGGCATCTCTTACAATTTAATGTTCAAAGATATCATGTTGGTAGCAAATATTACAAATCAGGGCTTTTCTTTTCCTTTGGAGAGTTAGTTTACCAGCACACTACTTGTGTCTACTATATACCAATGCCATGTTAAGTATAATGGAACCACTGTAAAAAATAAGTTGTATTCCCCGTCCAGGGGAAGTTTCCAGTCTAGTTTAGGAAACATGATATACATCAAGAATCAGGGAGCATTAGGGTATAGCTGTTCAGTGTGAATGCATCCATGATCAGAAAAGGACAAGATCGTTATAGGCTGGATTAGGTATCAGTGGACATTCAGAGAGTGAAACCAACTCTGAGACTGATGGATGGAGAAGATCTATTCTGTAGCTAGAAAGGACCACAGAGGGCAATCTTGATAGAGGAGCAGTAAGAACGTGGGGCCACTCATGAGTTAGAATAACTGTAGTTACAATGGAAGTGGGAAGAAGGAGGGGAAAGTGTCTTAGTTGGAAAGAGTTGCTCTTGACTTGCTCTTCTTCAATGTAATTTTGGTAAATTGAATCATATTTTTTAAATGAAGAAACTGGAAATCTTAGAATTCTTAAGGTGAGTCCTATTTGAAAAAGATGGTGTTTAAAGGGTAATCTTCCTCTGTTTTTCAGATTTAAGTTTTTCTTGAATAAGTTCATGGAAGCCATATACATCTCTACTACATCCTCTCAGGCACATTGCTACCTGTTGGATGCCCTGGCAAGTTAAAGACTTCCCTTATCTCTGACCCTCTGTCTCTATATTTGTGAAATAAAATGGTCCAACTTGATCATCTCTAAGGTGCTTTAGAGCTCAGAAAAATCGCATGGTTCTCAATGGTTAGACATGTGAACCATATTTCTAAGTGTGTCTAAGAAGAAGGCCAGGACACACCATTCTGAAATGTCTCTTCCTTTGATCAAAAGACTGTTGGGGACTCTCTGTGGGGATAAAAGAAAGAAGTAAAATGATCCTCTTGCTACAGAGTCAGGTAAGTTTTCTTTTAGCCGAAGAAGACATTCAGCATCTGAGGATGGCAGATACAAGGGGTTTTCCTCAAGAACACCACTAGGTAAATTCTGTGACCACTTGACAGGGAAATAATGTCACCATTTTTAAATCAACAGAAAAAGAGCAGAGCAGAAAGTTGGAAAGATGATATATCCTGTGGCCAGACTGCATAAAATTGACTGGAGAAACTAATCAAATCAGACTTGATAAAGCTGATGCTGCTGTATATCCCCTGTGCCTAGAAGCCTTGTCAGAGCTGGTCTACCATCCATCCTGACTTAGGATACAGGCTGACTCCTTTGCCTAATCTGAATAGCAGTCCAGCTGCATGCATTTCAATTACATTGATTTTTTCACATTACAGTTAAATAGAATACAATGCTTCTGATGATGCTAAGTGTGGCAAAAGGCCGATGTCTACTGAAGGGACCTGCTCCAAGTTGCCTATAGAATCCCCCAGTAGGGCTGGTTCTGGGCTCTCAAGGCCACCTTTTCCCTCTCCTTCCATGCTTCCCCCACATCCCTCAAGGCAGAAAAAGCTGATGCTAGATTGGCTCCTTAAGTCCACTCATCCCAAGCCAGCCTGAAGCTGCAGTGTAGCAGGGAGCTAGCCTGACATCTTTTCTCCAGTCAGCACAGCCCAGCTGTCACTCTGCATTGCTGCAGGAAGCCGTGTTGACATGTGGTTCAAACAGAGGCAAGGCTCAAGTCTTTGAGTCTATAGTGCCCCAGCCCAGTTGGCTGCAGCCATGGCAGAAAATGGGGGTCAGGGCTACCCCAGAGGACAACTAGACATTTGTTTTGGCCTGAATCTCTTAATTTTTTTCAGTTGCAGGATGAAGACAGTAAAAATCTGGTGGTTAGGATGGCTCAGTTCACTGTATATTTAATGAGTTTCTGCACTAAGGGTATAAAGGCAAGTGAGGTGGGCTAAGGGGAATAAAGACACAGTTTCTGCATCTGAAGAGTTCACACTCAAATGTGTGAGATTTTACATGCAAAATACTTTGAGTGAAACAGGACAAGTAACAATATAAAAATATGCACAGGTTGCTGTGGGAGACTAGAGGTGTGATCTTAGACCACAAGGAGGTGTTACTTGAGCTGTTGTGAAGGATGAGGAAGAGCCAGATGAAGCAAGTTAGAAAGAGAGTTCTGTGACAAAAGAACTTCACAAATCGTAAACAGCAGGGCATGATGGGATTGGTGTAGAAAGAGTGTAAAGTAGAAGGCAGGGCTTGGGAGATACAGAGCTGGAGAGGGAGGCAGCATGCAGGTCAGAAAAGGACCCCAGTGCCTTGGGACGAAACTGGACTTTACTCTGTAGGGGTTTGGGAGCTGTTGAAGGATTTTGAGTAAGGAAGTGAATGACCTATTTGCATAGATAGATCCCTCTGGTGCAGGGAGAGGTGGGGTTTAAGGAGAGCAAGACTAAAGGCAAGCAGATCCATTAGGTTTGTGCAAAGATATGGGAGTTCCAGAGCAGTGGTAGTAGGGGTAGAAAGGAGTGGTTGAATCTTAGAGGTATTTAAGAAGTAGATCAGAAGAACTAGAAGAACTTGATGATGGACTGGATATGGCAGGTGAGATGGTGAAGCAGAGGGATTTGCATAGAATGACTGCCAGGCTTATTGCCTGGGTGATGTGGACAAGGCTACATTTCTCAAATTATGTATCTTATAAAATGCTCCTGCTGAATGTGAGGAGGTATTGTGTGAAAAGTGGCTGTATCCTCAGATAATTTTGGGAAGTTCTGGCTTAAACAGAACTAAAGTAGTAATAGATCTCTCTTCTACAGGACTTCTCAGAGCCTTTAATATGCAAATAGTAGTATCGAAATCATAATAACTGATATTAAGCACTTATATGAGCCTCACTTACTATGCATTCAGAGCTCTTAGCAAATTGGAAGGAAGCAAAGTCCTTGAGAAAACTTCTGGAACTGAAAGTGATATGTGAGCAAGTATATAGACACAAATTAATAATGTAGTAATATGGGTTAATGAAGCAAGAAGCTTCAAGTACACATGGTTCAAGCCAAAGGCATTGTGGGAAATGGCCAAGTAGGGGGCTAAATATTTTATATTCATTATTTCAGGTTCCCATAGCAATGCTGTGTGGTACATATTTTGTACCTGTTTTACAAGTAGGGAAACTGGGTCTCATAAGCTAACTCACTAAACAACTAACCAAAGCTCATCCCACATCTAACGAGGGGTAGAATATCATCCTTAACAATTTCCACGTGCCAAGATATATTGTGACTCTGCCAGGGAAGCATATAGCACTCAGTGTCTCCCAAACTTAAGTGACCACAGAACCTTGTGTTTATGGAGTATCTCATGGGATAAGTGGTACTTGGAGCACATTTTATAGAGACTAGTACTATTAACTAAGATCAGAGGTACAAATTTATGAAGGGAAAATTATGTTTATGCAAATCATGGTAGCATAAGGTTAAAGCTTTGCGTAATAGAAATATAGCTAACATGTTATAGAAATTAAAGTAGGCAGAGATTATTTCCAATATTGATGTTCATTCAGGGAAGATGATCAGTTAAGATGTTGTCAGCTGCAAGTAACGGAAGACTCAACTAAAAGTAGCAAAACAAAGAAATGTATTAAAGCACATAACAGAAGTCCAGAGGTAGAACAATTCCATTGTTGGTTAATTCAGTGACTCAACATCATCAAGGATGCAAGGTTTTTTTCCTGCTTTGCCATCCTCAATGTGCTAAATTACCCTCCTACACCCCGAGGTGACCAGCACAGTTCCAGGATGCAGACTGCAGCACAGGAGGTGACGGCTGATATGAGAGTGCTGAGACTGAACACTGGGTTCTCATCAGGGCTCTCAGCAATGAGTGGTTGAAGAAGCCAACCATGTTACTAGCAAGACATCTCCTTAGACTCCAAGAAGAAACTGAAGCTTCCTGCTAGAAAACATTTGAAACATTTCTTGAGTCCACTGCCATCTAAGGAGTGAACTAGGCAAAGCCAACACAGACACAAGGCACTTAGGTTGAGGAAGACGAAGCTGCCATGAGCAAGTACACAGCTGGTGTTAAACTGAGGATGCCGGAGGGAAGCCACACCCCTGGGAGGACTGCTCTTCAAGCTAATCCCAATGCAAGAAGTGTCCTGATACACATGGCTGGGGCCAAGAGCACTGTGGACCCAGAGAAGACACAGAGATGGTAAAAGTTTATCATCAGTTCCCTAGTGGATTATGTGATTGACTGTCACATGGGGCCTTAGAAAAGAGGTATGTTGAGTGTATGGTCAACCAATTCTCAAAAATCCTATTGTTATCCTCATATCTGAGTGATAAAAACACTTCAGGGTTTTGTATTTAGAAGTATCTAGACTAGGTGAGACCTGTTTCTAGCTCAGATTGATTCTAAGAATCAAAGTGAGCAGAATTTAAGAACTCTGTCTTATAGAGGTTCATTTCTGAATCGCAAAAGCATTTGGTAAATGGTAAGCCCCCATGCAAATAATGTTCCCGAGTATCAGGAAATATATTTCATGAGTCCTTGGCATGCATTTTGGAGGAAAAGAAATCTAAAAGAATAGGCTGGGCGCAATGGCTCACACCTGTAATCCCAGCACTTTGGGAAGCCAAGGCTGGCAGATCACCTGAGCTCAGGAGTTCAAGAGCAGCCTGGGCAACATGGCAAAACCCTGTCTCTATAAAAAATACAAAAATTAGTCAGGCGTGGTGGTGTGCACGTGCAGTCCCAGCTACTCAGGAGGCTGAGGTGGGAGGATTGCTTGAGCCCTGGAGGCAGAGGTTGCAGTGAGCCAACATCATGCCACTGCACTCCAGCCCTGGTGACAGAGTGAGACCCCCATCTCAAAACATACATATATATATATATACATACATACACACACACACATATATATATACATACATACACATATATATATACATACACATATATATACACATACATATACACACACACACACACACATATATATATATATATTATATAAAGTTAGGGATTGAAAATAAGGGAAAGGTAAAATAAAGTCAATGTGAGATAATTTATACAATAGAAAACAAGGAAATCTGACCAAGAGAATACCTCCAATGTCAACTTTCTCATAGATAATTTCTGTTTTTCAAAAGTATAAGAGGTGTGGCAAAGCTGATAGATCCTCCTCTTATGATGCGATGATGACAATGTAATGGAGTAACAGGGTAAAAACAGTCAGAAGGCATCTCACCAGCAGCCTCTGGAAGAGCTCCATAGTCAAATAGTTTGTAGTTTCAACTTTTAAGGCAGAAGATGACAGCAAAGTGTACTCAGTTCAGATTTCATCTGCCAATGTTGAAAGGTTGATGAGAAAGGACTGCTATACTGAAGAGCAAAGTTTCCAAAAACAGAATAGCTCAGCCTACAAAATGATGTTGGAAAGAAGTTGCAGAGGAGCAGGCGAAGGCCAAGGACCTAAAAAGGAAAAGCAGGCTTGGGGAAATTGGGCTGGAGAGGTCACAAATATTTATGGGGCGTGCAGCTCCTCTGCTAAGTGCTTTCACATGTCAAATCATTTAATTGGGAAGGTATAATCTCAAAGCTATATCAAATAGCGTTTACAGTTACAAAACAGAATTTATATTTCAGGCTAAAAGCAATATTAGGGTTAGAAGGAAGCGACACTGCCTGAGAAATAGATGTGGGAAGGGCCACAGCAACAATGTGTCTTGGAATAGGCCATAAGAACCAATTCTTTAGTCCAACCATTGTGGAAGTCAGTGTGATGATTCCTCAGGGATCTAGAACTAGAAATACCATTTGACCCAGCCATCCCATTACTGGATATATACCCAAAGGACTGTAAATCATGCTGCTATAAAGACACATGTACACGTATGTTTATTGCGGCGCTATTCACAATAGCAAAGACTTGGAACCAACCCAAATGTCCAACAACGATAGACTGGATTAAGAAAATGTGGCACGTATACACCATGGAATACTATGCAGCCATAAAAAATGATGAGTTCGTGTCCTTTGTAGGGACATGGATGAAACTGGAAAACATCATTCTCAGCAAACTATCGCAAGGACAAAAAACCAAACACCGCATGTTCTCTCTCATAGGTGGGAATTGAACAATGAGAACACATGGACACAGGAAGGGGAACATCACACTCCGAGGGCTGTTGTGGGGTGGGAGGAGGGGGGAGGGACAGTATTAGGAGATATACCTAATGCTAAATGACGAGTTAATGGGTGCAGCACACCAACATGGCACATGGATATATATGTAACAAACCTGCACATTATGCACATGTACCCTAAAACTTAAAAGTATAATAATAATTAAAAAAAAAAGAACCAATTCTTGGCCGAGGTTATCGGGAAAATACTAGGGCATATGTTGTGATCATAAGCAAAGAGTTTATTGCATCTTATTTAAAAGCATGTGTGGCGTCAGGGGGATTTCTTTTCTCTACTTTGATGTTACAAGTGGAAGGGTCTACAGCTTCTGGCTCCACCGGGAAGCCCTCCTCTTCCAGGAAAGAGGAGTAGCTTACAGGACGGTAAGCTTGGAAGAAGCTGAAGGTGCTTGTCCCAGTCCTTTCCTCCTTCCTCTTTGGGGATTTGCCACCTACAAAAAGCACATCTCACTCTGCTCTTCCGCAGCACCCAGAGGAGAAACCTGCATACTTGACGCTGCCCTGACTGATTGGGGAGCTAAGTTTTTTGCAGCGGGCATATTTGGGAATCCATTGTTGCTGCACATGTAAATCATGGCCTTCAAGTCCAGCTCACCCTGTAGCAGAAACACAGGTGATATTTTCATGTCCATCTATCTGACTCCCACATCTACATTTCAATTGTTTCTAAAGAGTTTTCTGTATATCATGGCATGTTCATGTGTCTCACCTGTTGGATACCTTCGGTTTTTCTTCCTGTCCTAGAAGAAATGTGCTTATCCTCTCCTGCCTTCTGACAGGATTAACTTCAGCAATTCTTGGGCTGTATCTTTTACTTTACATTTGACCATCTGGAATTTTTCTCGCATACAAATCAGATATTGCATATCAATTCCCCTAGCTCACTCCCTTTTTAAAGTACAAATGACCAAGGTACAATAAGTAAGCAACGTTTTATTCTGTTATGTTGCATTCTGATTCTGTATGTTTGGTTTCATGGATCACTTTATTACTTCAAGCCCATTCTTTCACTTTTCTCCAAGGTTGTGATTAAAATTCTGTTCTAAAGTCAACTTCTTAATCTAAGTAGAAATGGCTTGCAAACCTTAAGTACTTGAAATCCCTTTCTCTTTCTTTGTTGGTTGTTGGTAGAGATGTTTCTTGATAATTTACACTGCAATCCAGTATTCATAGATATGGGGAAATGGATAGATTTATGAATAGATATATGCTCCAAATTTTCCCCTTTTCCTCTCCCTCTCCTATTAGGACTAGGTAAATAAGAATGCACAAGCTTTCTCTTTCTAAAATGGAGAATATTTAGAGATGGGAGCCTCTGATAAAGGCTGGTGAAAAGAGCTGGACTTAGCAGAGAGGCTAAGGTGATCGACAGAGTAAAGAGCTGGGTGAAGAGGAGAAAAAACCTAAAGAAAAAGCCAAAAGAGAGAGAAAAAAAAAAGGTTGATGTGCAAGAGGCTCCAGAACATCCTTCTGCATGTGAGAAATACAGAGGGAAAGAATGACTTTTGAGAAGTTCCTGTGAAGAAATTGCCAGTAGTGGAAGCACAAATGAACAATGAGAAATCAACAGGTCTACTCCTAATAAAATATTTTCATCGGCATCACTTACAAGTAAAATACAATGGAGACCTACTCAAAGAAGAATGCAGTTAGCCCCAAAATCCTAAATTTTATGAATTTGTGATACTTACATTCATTATTTTTAAAAATGAACCTCGTCCTAAGTGCATAATGTGCCTTTAATTATATGCTAATGATAATATGAAGTCATCACGCTAACTAGGTATAAAATATATTTCTTTCACCCTTAAATCATCCTGTTTTGTGTTTGATTAAAACTGAGTGGAATATAGTAATATAGGAAAATATGTATATGATTTATCAAGAAAACATAATAATACTTTGAAAGCAGGCAGTCACAATTTTTATTGACAGGGTTCATGATCAAAATTGTTTAAAGAGTACTCATTTGTATCATACTACTTTTTATAGCTCCAGTCTCAAACATGTGTCAGGACTTCCCAGGTCCTTTGCACTCTGAAAAAGAAATGGAATGAGGAGATAAGACAATTAAGAGGCAATCAAACCTTAAGCAAAGCTTCCCTGATTCTCCTATTTAAAATAGTAGCCCTTTGGTGGCTCACGCCCATAATCCCTGCAGTTTGGAAGGCCGAGGTGGGTGGATCGCTCGAGCCCAGGAGTTAGAGAGCAGCCTGGGCAACATAGCGAAACCTCATCTCACAAAAAATACAAAAATTTAGCCAGGTGTGCCATGCGCCTGTAGTCTCAGCTGAGGTGGAGGATTGCTTGAGCCCGGGAGGTTGAGGCTGCAATGAGCCACGATCACACCACTGCAATCCAGCCTGGGCATGGGACTGAGACCCTGTCTCAAAAAAAAAGTAGCCCATGCCTTTCTCTATGCCGGTCCTAACTTAATTTCTCTCCCCAGCACTTAACACCTTTTCATATCCTGTTATATTTCTTTATTCATTCCGCTTATTATCTATCTCTCTCCCACTAGTCTGTATGCTCCACAAAGATGAATAAATGTTCGTTAAATGAATGAATAAAATATCCATTCCTCTCTGAGAAGCAATTCCAAGAACACCTATGCTTGTAGATTTGGTAGTAATTCTAAGTCCCTGAGTCTTCAGCAAGGATGGCCTTAGGTAAAGTGGTGAAGGTGGGAAGTCTTCAGCATCTTTCCAGCTCTGTTGATCATGTTCTCATACTGCTTTGTGGCTGCTCAGAGGAGATGTAACGCTTCCCTCCCCTGTCAGTTGGGTGCTCAGTGTACTATACTTCTCCTTCTCTTTGTCCCCTGATTCATGCATGCCCTAGGGTTTTGTTTTGGATATCGTTTCCCAGTGCATCAGTGTGCTGCACTGGGCCATAGACTGATGTGACCAGGTACACACTTGCTTTATAACTGATGGAGTAATTCCTCAGCAGGAGAGTTGCCAGTCTACTGCAGGACATATCCAGCTCCATGGCAGGCGGGTAAGGAATCCAGAGCAGAGAGATCTTTGGGTGGGAGAGTTTGGGGCATCCTCAAACCACCCTATTGGGGGACAGCTGCCTTGGCACCAGCCTTGATCATCAGACCTATGAAGACCACACCCTTCTGACTGCTCCTGAGTTTCTAGAAATTGCTAAGTTGAGAAATGGGCTGATGTTAATAATCAATAGGCATTGGATGGGCATTGCTTCCTGTCCGTAAGTCTTTGGATAAAGGGCCTGAATCTGAGATGCAGAATTTTCAGGCTCTGGGTAGTTGTTGTCAACAGAGGCAAAGGAAGCTCTTCTGTGTTTCTTTCTGCTCTAGTTGGTACTGAGTGTTGCAGCCATTAACCAGGACTGAACATGGTATTCCCTAACTCGAATCTTACAGGAAAAGGCGTTTGAAATCTCTGTGTGCCTGAAAACCGGTGACTTGTTTTTCTGGCATGAGCTTGGTTTCTAAATAAAGCAACAGATGTTTTGCTTTTGCCTCTTTCCTTTCTGTCCATGGCACCTAACGTGGGTGATATTAACCAAGTGTGACAGGTTTCAGGTTTTTATTTATAGCAGTGGAGAACTGTTTTCATGTATCTGCAGAGTTCTGGGCTTCTGAAGCTGAGTCTTTCTTCAGCTTCAACTTAAAATACTGAAGGGTAGAAGTTAAGAAGCTTGAAGGTTCTGAAGATAGGAGCCGTGTTCAGAGGGGAAAAGAGAACATGAGGAATCTGATGAAACTTCCTCATCTCTTTCACTGAGGCAAGATACTTAATGGCTTAGCTGGAAATGTGAGGCTTGTATCTATAAAAATCTTTATACCCTTATAGTAGAAGGCCTCTTATTTCAAACCATCAAAACTCCTAATAAGATTGAAAAACTTTATTAAATTGAGAAATCAAAACGATGCCTACCTTAAGCATTTATTTTAGCATATATATGTGTATATATATATTCATTTACCGATCATTTGATATAGAGCCACAGCCTTTTACTTTGAGATGAGTCTTCCGCTTATAGTTCTATATTACCTTTTTAAAATAAACTACATCCATAATGCATTTTCTTTAATTTGTAGTCATCATTTCTCAAGTGGAAAAATAACACTTGCAAGCCAGGTGCGGTGGCTCACGCCTGTAATTCCAGCACTTTGGAAGGCTGAGGATCTCTTGAGCTGAGGAGTTCAAGACCAGCCTGGGCAATATAGGGAGACCCCATCTCTACAAAAACTAAAAAAAATTAGGCAGGTGGCATACACCTGTGTTCCCAGCTACGCAGGAGGCTGAGGTGGGAGGATCACTTGAGCCCAAGAGGTCGAGGCTGCAGTGAGCCATAGTCATGCCACTGCACTCCAGCCTGAGTGACAGAGTGATACTCTGTCTCAAAAATTCCAAACCAAACCAAACAAAAAACACTTGCAAAGGACTTTAAGTACATCTTCCTTCTGGATTTTTGCAAATTCCACCCACCTCCCACCATCACCACATACACACTGCCCAGTCTTTAATGTTGGTTTATCCTACATCTAAATTGATAACAATTTTAAAAATTCAAATATATTTTTGTTGAGTTATTCCAAAGCATTTCAACTATATTTTTATAGAACAATCCCTTCTGTTAAAATTCCTTTTTAAAACATTGAAACATAACTTAAAGTTCATGTATTTAACTTGTATAATTTATTAATTTTGATATATGTATATATCTGTGAAATCATCACCATAATCAGGATAATGAACCTATGCATCACCCTAGAAGTTTCCTCGCGTGTCTTTGTAATTTGTTTGTCCTGTTTCTTCCAGACCATGACTCCCTTCCCTTCCCAGGAAACCACTAATATGTTTTCTGTCACTATAGATTAGTTTGCATTTCCTAGAGTTTTATATAAATCAAATCATACAGTATGTACTTTTTTTGGACTGGCTTCTTTTACTTGGCATAATTATTTTGAGATTTACAATATGTCAATATTCCTTCTCTTTTTATTGCTAAGTAGTCTTCCATTGTGTTCGTACAGAACAAGTTGTTTATTTATTCTGATGAACATTTGAGCTGTTTCTCCTTTTTTGGCTATCACAAATAAAGCTGCCATGAACATTCATGTTCAAGTATTTGTAAAAGATCTGCTTTCATTTCTCTTGGGTGTAAATACCTAGAATGAAATGGCTGGGTCCTATGGTAAAAGTATACTTAACTTTCAAAAAATTTGCCAAACTATTTTCCAAAGTGCATGTACCATGTTATATTTCCAACAACAGTGAATGAGAGTTCGAGTTCATCCACTTGCTCGTTAACCACTGGTACAGTTAGTCTCTTTAAATTTGGGTCATTCTAATATGTGTGTAGTATCTCACTGAGTTTTAATTTGCATTTCCCTAATGACTAACAACATTGAGCTGGTATTTCATGCTGGTATTTGCCATCTGTATATGTTTTTGGTAAAGTGTCTGTTAAAATCTTTTGCCCGTTTTAGTTGGGTTGTTTATATTCTTAATATTGAGGGTTTTCTTGGGTTTGTTTTTGGTTTGGTTTTGTTTTAGAGATGGAGGTCTTGCTATGTTGCCCAGACTGGAGTGCAGTGGCTATTCACAGGCACCATTATAGCTCACTGTGATCTCAACTCCTGGCCTCAAGCCATCCTCCCACCTCAGCCTCCTGAATAGCTGGGACTACAGGTGTGTGCCCCTGCACCAGCAGTATTGAGTTTTGAGAGCTCTTGGTATATTTTGGATACAAGTCCTTCTTCAGAGATATGATTTGCAGATATTTTCTCTTAGTCTGTGGCTTGTTCTTTTTATTGTAGTTGAAATTTTTGTGAGAATAATTGTAGACGCACATGCAGTTGTAAGAAATAATGCAGAAATATCCCTTGTGTACATTACTCACTTACCCCAATAACATTTTACAAAACTGTGATATATTATCACATTCAGGATAGAAACCTTGGTGCAGTCCAGTCATTTTATTCAGATTTCCCGAGTTTTACTTGTCCTCATTGGCATGTGTATATGTGTATTAAGTTCTACTCAATTTTATCAACTGTATAGATTCATGTATCCACCACCAGTCAAGACACTGAGCAGTTTAAATCCAGCTGTGATTCTTCTGCTGCTTTTTATAACCCCACCCACCTCCCTCTTAAAGCCATATCTCATCCCTAATCCCTGGCGATCATTAATCTGTTCATTTCTCAAATTCTTTTATTTCAAAAATGTTCTGCAAATGGAATCATACAGTATTTAACCTTTCAGGATTTGATTTTTTTTTCTACTCAGTATAATTCCCTGGAGATTCATCCAGTTGCTGTGTGTATCAATAGTTTGCTCCTTTTTATTGTTTTGTAATATTCCATGGTATGTGTGTATCACAATTTGCTTAAGCATTCACTGGTTGAAAGACTTCAGGGCTGATTCTACTTTTTAGCTATTACAAATAAAACTGCTTGGGGGGAGGGGGGAGGGAAAGCATTAGGAGATATACCCAATGTAAATGACGAGTTGATGGGTGCAGCACAGCAACATGGCACATGCATCCTATGTAACAAACCTGCACGTTGTGCACATATACCCTAGAACTTAAAGTATAATAAAAAAAGAAATAAAATAAAACTGCTGTGAACATTATGTACGGGTTTTGGTGTAGACATAAATTTTTATTTCTTTGCACTAAATACTCAAGAGTGTAACTGTTAGGTCATATGGCAATCATATGTTCAGTCTTAAGAAAATTTCAAATTGCTTTTCAGAGTGGTTGTACAATTTTACATTCTCACCAGCAATGTATGAGTAATGCAGTTATTCTGCATCCTCGCCAGTATTTGGAGTTATTGCTTTTTAAAAAAATTTTTAGCTGTTCTAATAAATATGTAGTTATATATTGTTGTGGCTTAATTTGCATTTCCATAGTAGCTAGTAATGTTGAACATTTTTTCATGTGTTTATTTTCCATCTGTATATCAATTTTAACGCATTGATATCTATTCATTAGATGTATGTCTTTTGCCCATTTTGTAATATGATTATTTGTATTTCCCCCCTTGAGTTTTAAGAGTTCTCAGTATATTTCAGTTACTAGCCCTTTGTTGGACATATTGGCTACAAACATTTTCTCCTAGTCTGTAGCTTGTCATTTCATCCTCTTCATATGAGCTTTTGGAGAGCAAAAGTTTTTAAATGTGATGAGGTTCAATTTTTCCAATTTTCCCTTTACAGATTGTGTTTTTGGTGCCTAGCCCTAGATGCTGAAGATTTTCTCCTGTTTTATTCTAAAAATTTTATATTTTTACATTTTACATTTAATTCTGTGATTCATTTGGAGTTAATTTTCTATGTAAGTGTGAGATTTAGGTAGGGGTTTATTTTTTTTTGACATATAGATATTCAATTACTTCAGCACTATTTATTGAAAAGGCCACCCTTTCTCCATTGAATTACTTTAGCACCTTTGTCAAAAATCAATTAAGCATATTTGTGTGGGCCTATGTAAGGGTTTTCTACTCTTTACCATTGACCTAGGTATCTATCCCATCACCAGTACCACACTTTCTACTACAGCTGTAAGTAAGTCCTAATATTGTTAAAATGATTCCTCCCATGTGATTCTTTTTATCAAGACTGTTTTAACTATTCTTAGGCCTGCGCCTTTCCATATAAATTTTTAAATAAGCTTGTCTATATCTATATAAAATCTTGCTGAGATTTAGACAGGAACTGCATTACACTTATAGATCAATTTGGGGAGAATTGACGTCTTTGCTATACTGAGTCTTCCAAACCATGAACATGGTATGTATTTCTACTTATTTTAGTCTTCTCTGATTTCTTTGATCAGTATTTTGTAATTTTCAAATCCTGCATTTGTTTTAAGTATATATCTAAATATTTAATTTTGTTTACAGAGACTGGAATTGGTATTGTGTTTTAAATTTTGGTTTCATTATGTTCATTGTTAAAATATAAAAATGCAATTGATTTTTTATCCTGACCCTGAGAAATTGATGAGCTCACTTATTAGTTATAGGAGTTTTCTTATAGATTCTTTGTGATTTTGTATTTAGACAATTAAATCATCTTTTTTATATTGTAATAAAGTATGCACAACATAAAATTTATCATTTTAGTCATTTTTAAGTGTACAATTCACATTGATTTTGGATATTGAACCAGCCTTGCACACCTAAAATAAATCTCACTTAGTCATAGTGTATAATTCTTTTTATACACTGCTTGATTTGGTTTACAATTATTTTGTTGAAGATTTTGTGTCTAAGTTTACGAAAGACATTGGTCTGTAATTTTTTTTTACTGTCTTTTTCTGGTTTTGATATAAGGGCAATGTTGGCCTTATTATAAATGAGTTGGGAATTTTTCCCTCTTATTCTATTTCCTGAGAGAAATTGTGTAAAATTGATGTTAGTTAGTGGAGTCTCATGTTGAGCAGAAATGACTAGGTCCTAATAACCCCCTCTGTGCTCAGTCTTTGATCAGGGGCTGCTCAGGAAAAGTAAGACTTCAGCTTAAAAGCTAATGTCGATTCTAGGGACACAATTAGGAGGCTGTCACCTAACTGAACTTGATGCAGTTCCATAGTAAGTACTTTCTTGAGAAAAGATAAGAATGGCAACTCTTCCTTTGTTGCCATATCAACATCCACTGTTTCTAGATTCTCTGCAGGTTTTTTCTTTGTCTGTTTACTCTTCCTATCCTCTCTGTTTTGTCTTTATTCCTTGAAAACAGCCTAATGGCTATCTCCTTCACATGTGGAGAACCAACTAAATGTTTCTGAGTTATTCTTTGATGCGACCGTCTAGTATTAGGCAGACAATTCTAATCCAAAAAAGTGATTTACCTAACCCATAGTTACTGATTTTTGCCTCTTGAGTTGGAGCACAACTACACTGCCGTGCTTTTGTTAGCAGGTACTATAGATTGAATGTTTACTACTATATAGGCACTGTACTACAAACTTAACATGATTTATCTCAAATAATCCTCACAATGAAGGGCGTATCATTATTCCTGTTTTACAGCTAAAAAAGCTGAGACTGGCAAAGCTGAAATCTGCACCCGGATCTCTCTGGCTGCAAAACCTGACACTTAATCAGTCATGATACAGGAGAAGTTAAGTTGGTTTTGCTACTGTGCTCAGCCTGCCAGCTTTCCTAAAGCCAACCTGCAGGTGCTGCATCTTAGGAGTGAGCAAGAATTCATTCAGTTCCATTTCGATGACCTCTTATCTCCTTGCCGCCAGTCCGTGGCCCTCTTCAGGGGATTCCTAGGTCCCAGGCTCATGTCTACCAGGTCTATCTTTCACTGGAAATGCTCACATTACCAACCCTTTCCGGAGTCACCAAAGTGGAGGAGGCCCACTGGAGGGAGGCTCCCAATGCCTCTTCAGTCCTTCATGTTTGTGCCTCACCTTCTCTATGTCCCATGCTCTTTATTTATACATCTCAGGGTTTCTCCTCTATTACTTTCTCTCTCTCTCTCTCTCTGAGTCATTTAGCTTCTGAATGTCTTTGTTCTCCATCACCATTGGTTCTCCAGTGGCCTCTCTGCTCAGCTGTTTCTCCAACCCACTCATATTAATGCCTCTCAAAAACATCACTCAATCTTTTTTTTTAATTCTTCATCTTAGCCATCATACTTTTGTGCATTTTTGGAGGTGATAGTTCTCAAATGGATTGTTGTAACAATATCTTAAATGATTCTATTGTTTGCATGATCATACTTCTTTCCCTAGTGCTTCCTCCATTCTTCGAATAAAATGCACATCTCGGAATGAAATGCAAATCTGATCCTAAAGTCCATGTGATAGCTCTTCAACTGCTCCGCAGTACCTTTGGGGAAAAAGCCTAGCTCCTGGTATGGCTCACGGGGCCTTCTATGATTTGGCCTCTGTCTTCTCCACTTTCTTCTCACTCCAGTCCTCCAAATGGTTTCTATGCTTTTACCATGCAGAACACTTGCAGTTTCCTGGCAGGCAATTTCTCCTATACCTCTTCCTTTGGACCTGTGCACATGCTTCCTCCTCCTTCCTTCCCAGCAAGCTGGTTCCTTGTCTACTGGGACTGTACCTGTACTCAGGATCCTGCTCTTCTTGCCCCCTCAAGAACTTGTCTTTTTTAGTGTTCCCATCTCTCTCACATTATTAACCTCTCTTTATCTTCCCTCCACCACTCCCACTGCTGTACAAATATGCTTTTCAAATAGCAACAGCAACAACAACAATAATAATCCTTCCTTGACTTAATATTTCCCTCAAGCTACTCCTCTATTTCACTATGCCTTTCATTCAAATTTACTGAAAAGAGTCATCTGTATCCTCACTACTCAAAGTGCAGCCTATGGATCAGCAGCACTGGCATTACTGGGAGCTCTAGTTAGAAATGCAGGATCTCAGGCCCCACTTCAGACCTACTAGAAAATGTATATGCACTTTAAAGTTTGAGAAGCCCTGATTTATATTAGTGCTTCTCAGGTTTGGTACACTGATGCCTGAGACCCATCTATGGAGATTCCTATGTAATTGACATGGGGTAATGCCTGGTTATTGAGATTTTTAGAGACTTCCCAGGTATTCTTAAATTCAGCCAAGTTTGAGAATGATGAGTCCACAATACTTCCTTACTTCCCCTTAGCTCTCCATTACAATCTGGTTCTTGCCTCCACCACCAACAGAAAGGCCTCTTGATGAGCTTACCAACTGTGATGGTTAATTTTATGTGTCAATTTGGCAAGGCCACAGTACCCTGATTTTGGTCAAATGTTATTTTAAATGCTTCTGTGAAGGTATTTATTTATTTTTGTTGTTTTACCTTTTTTTTTTTTTTAAGTCCAGCTCTTGCAGAATGTGAAGGTATTTTTTAGATAAAATTAACATTTGAATCAGTAAGGAGACTTCGAGTTAAGCAGACTGCTCTCTATAGTGTGGGTGGCCTCATCCAATCAGTTGAAGGCCTTAGTAGAAAGAGACTCACTTCCCTGTAAGAAGAAGAAATTCTGCCAGCAGACTGCCTTCAGACTCAAACTGCAACTCTTCCCTGGGTCTCCAGCCTGCTGGCTTGCCCTGCAGAGTTTGAGCTTGCCAGCCTCCACAATTGCATGAGCCAACTTCTTAAAACTGATTTCTCTATGGAGATTCCTATGTATATTTATTTTATTTAGGCAATTTCTCCTACACCTTTGGATTCTCTGTGTGTATTTGTACATACTGTTGGTTCCATTTTCCTGGAGACCCCTGGTTAGTATACCAATAAACTTAATGTTGCCAAAGCCAATGATTAATTCTCTACCTCCCATCTTACCTAAACTCTTAGCATCTTCCTTCTTGAAAATGTCTTTGTCTTAGGTTTCATGACAGTATACTTTCCTGGATTTCCACTTACCTCACTGGCCACTCCTTCTTGGCTTACACTGTAGACTCAACATATCATCCCGAAGTTCCTTATGATTTGATCAGTCCTAGGTGCTTTGCTCTTCTCTCTGTTTACTCTTTCCCTAGGTGATTTCATCCAATCACTCTGAGGCTGATGACACCCAATTCTTCATCGCAACCTAAGCCCTCTACTTTAAATTAATATGTGCATATTCAAACTGCCTACTCACTTCCTCCACCTGTCTGTCTCATTAGCACCTCAAACTCAGCACATTCGAACTAAACTCCTGATTTCCACCCTGCACCCTGTACAAACTCATCCTCCCTCAGCTTTCTTTATCTTGGTAACTGACAATCCGGATATGCAGCTGCTCCAGGCAGAACTCCAACAGTCATCCTGAACACCATCCTCTTCCTCAACCACACATCCAGTGTGAGGGTGCTTCTGATCCAGTCTACCTCTGTAGTATATCTTAAATCTGTCCACTTTTTAATAAAATCTCCACAAGTCTCTTAGTTTAAGCCCCCTATTTGGGTATCCAGCACCACCCAGTGTTCTTCAATGTGTGGACATCATACATCACCTCCTCTGGGAAGCATTCCCTGACTTCTTCCTCTTATGTTCTGCATACTTTCATAGCACTTTGTTTTTGAAGTAGCATAGCACCTATTTTACCACATTATAATTTTTGTTTACTAGTTTGTCCATCCTGATAGACTGTGTTCCTTGAGAGCAGAAAAAGTTATTTTTATATCTTTATTCCTAGTGTCAAGCATAGTACCTGGTACAGAATAGGTATTTTTTAAAGGTTTGTTAAAAGTTGAGTAAACAAGTGAATGACAATATAAAGACAGCAGAAGTGGAAAAACCATATTTGAAACTAGTTGCTACTTCACAATAGTAGTAAAAAAAACAGCAGCTGCTCTAAATACTTCCATTTCCATATCTTAGGGAAGATTCACAGAAACGAAATTCTTTTAAAACCCTTTACCCAAGGCATAGTAACAAAAACTATGATCAATTCCATGTGCAAAACACTTTATTTTTTGAGACTTAACTTTTGCATTTTACTCTTATTTAAAGTTCAACCATGGGGATGTCCTCTCTGCTATTTCCATGCAGTCACTTCTGGATCCCTTCTCTCTTCACTAAACAGACACAATACTATTTTTACCAGAAAGGGGTCCCAATCCAGATCCCGAGAGAGGGTTCTTGGACCTCGCGCATTAAAGAATTCGGGGCAAGTTCACAGAGTAAAGTGAAAGCAAGTAAGGAAGAAAGTAAAGTGAAAGCAAGAAAGTAAAGGAATAAAAGAATAGCTACTCCTTAGGCAGGGCCCTGGTATGCTCAACTGAGCTACTCAACTGAGTATACTTATAGTTACTTCTTGATTATATGCTAAACAAGGGGTGGATTATTCATGAATTTTCAGGGAAAGGGCAGGGGATTTCCCAGACCTGAGGGTTCCTTCCCTTTTTAGACTATATGGAGTAATTTTGGACATTGCCATGGCGTTTGTAAACTGTCATGGAGCTGGTAGGAGTGTATTTTAACATTTTATAATTAGTGTATAATGAACAGTGAGGATGACCAGAGGTCTCTTTCATTGCCATCTTGGTTTTGGTGGGTCTTGGCCAGCTTCTTTACCACATCCCATTTTATCAGCAAGGTCTTTGTGACCTGTACCTGTGCCGACCTCCTATCTCATCCTCTGACTAAGAATATCTAACCTCCTGGGAATGCAGCTCAGGACGTCTCAGCCTTATTTTACCCGGCCCCTGTTCAAGATGGAGTTGCTGTGGTTCAAATGCCTCTGACCCTATGCCTTAGAACACAAGGAGAAAAAAAGTTTGAATACATTTTTTTTTCTGTTTCACAGACTATCCATACCCATGAGATTTTCTGGCTTAGAATCATTCCATTGGTCTATTAAATCTGTTTTATTGCTTGAGGCAGTATCTTTGAGAAGGGAGAAAGGAGTCTAAAATCTACTTAGGCAGCTATACTATAGAAGGCGGAGTAGTGAGTACCTCTTTCTGCCAGGCCCGCAGAATCTGTATGCATACTCCCCGTAGGTACAGGTCTTCACATATTCTGTTTCAAGTGTCAAGGCAAGTGTCTGACACAAGCGCTAAGACTTACTTCCTCAAGCGTCAGAACAATTAAGCTCTTCAAATATTCAAACAAGTCCATTTGATTTTCAAATTTTAGTCCCCATTCTGTTTCAGAACTTGGTTACCAGTGATTTTTATCTGCATTGGATCTACTTTATTAAACCCCACAGCCTGAATAGCAGCTACTAGGGTAGGGCCAGTGGATGTATATGGAGACGGGGCTGGAATGGCTGAGTGTGTGCGTGCACAGCTGGGAGCAGCCCAGCCATGGCAGTAAGGTAAGTAGAAGATAGGCACTGGGAAGCATTAAAGGATAATTTTTAAAAGAGGATATAATCATGACTCACACAGTTACAGAATGAACATGTGTCAAAGATTTTATTTAACTCGCTAGTTAATGAGGTAACTAGTAAGATGTTACAACTTGCTCAAATGAAGATAGACAGAGATTTATATTTTCTACCAGACAAAATCCATTTGCATTGCCATATACAGGAATCATATAGACGAGAAACATTTACATTACTACGGGTTTTCTACAACTTAACTTCTATCTCTATAGAGGTGGAAAATAAGCTTTGACAAAGACAACCAAAAGCTAGAGTAACCCAGATAGTTGACCTAGACAGGACACCCACTAATCTCTTTTGTTGCCCAATTCAAAGTCTCCTAAGTTTTCTTAGTACAAGAATGTAAGCTTGTGGAAAGATGTGCTCCAGAAGAAAGACTAGAGAATGCTGGAATAATATTAATCCGAATGAGCACTTACTGAGCATTTAGTATATGCCAGAAAACATACTAGGCCCTTTACATACACTATTTCATTTCCCTTAGCTAGTAAGGAAGGTATTACAGACACAACAATGGAGGCTCATTGATACTAAGTACCACGAACAAGGGCGCAATGCTGAGTTAGGACTGAAAATCAAATTATCTCACTGGACTGTAGTAACCCAGCATCCCTAACTCCAACTGTAGTTTTTATATTTGGAACAACAGTAAAGTTGTGGTTTTCAAGTTCACAAATCTCCAACCCCAGAACTCTTTGCACTTGCCACTTTGCCTAATAGATACGTTGGTAAAAAGAACTGAATCAGCCAACAGGAGAGATAGTTCTACTCTGTCATTATCTAGCTATGTGAACTTGGGCAAGTCAGTTAACTACTGAGATGTTACTTCGCTTTCGAAATAGAGAGAACATATCCGATCTACCTAAGTCAAAAATTCTTTGAAAATCAATAGGTAAAATAGATGTGAAACACTTTGAAAATATAAAGTCCAGCATGGCTGTTAGTGTTCTCTATTGTTGAGTTTTGAAAGTGAAAAGTGAAAGCAAACACTGGAAGTGGGATATCTAATTGCCATAGAAAGCACTAAAAAAGGTTTATTTATTTATTTATTTATCACAGTAGACAGCCAGTAACTTCTGATAAAAGGGAGTATCTGAAAACTGAAAGGCCCCATAGGAATGCCAACAACATTTCAGAAGTTTTCAACCCAAATTAAAGATGAAAAAAGTGAAGTAGATGATAAGTGGAAGTAGCTTCTGTACTTAGGGTCTCTAGTGTTTAATTCATGATGCTCTCTGGGGCAGCTTATGATTCTTATCTAATTGCCTCGCCATGGATCTTACTGGCTCAGCAACAAGCTGAGCCAGCACCTGTAGTGTAGCACTCGGCCCTCAGATCAGATGGTGGGGACATACCTGTGGTTCACAAAAGCATTCTACAAGGTGTCTCTCCTGCTAAAGTAGAGAGAACTTTAGTACGCATCTTATCAAACTAAGCATGGAAGGGACTGGCTTAACCCTCCCTAAAAGTTCAGTACTTTCATTCCCTCTAAGTGGAAAAATGCCAATAGTTTGCAGTTCTTGGTCTTGTGGGATTACCGATTCGATTTTAGTCCTCATACATCACACATGATAAGTATAAAAGGAATTCATTTTTTTCTGATAGAAAAGAGACTTTTACCTTTAGAAATGAGAATCATAACTTAAGTTGTGGTAAAAAACAAAAACACAACCTGTCTTATTTAAATGCTTTTGGGTTTAAGACAGTGTGGCGATTCCTCAAGGATCTAGAACTGGAAATACCATTTGACCAAGTCATCCCATTACTGGATATATACCCAAAGGAATATAAATCATGCTGCTATAAAGAACACATGCACACGTATGTTTATTGTGGCACTACTCACAATAGCAAAGACTTGGAACCAACCCAAATGTCCAACAATGATAGACTGGATTAAGAAAATGTGGCACATATACACCATGGAATACTATGCAGCCATAAAAAATGATGAGTTCATGTCCTTTGTAGGGACACGGATGAAGCTGGAAACTATCATTCTCAGCAAACTATTGCAAGGACAGAAAACCAAACACTGCATGTTCTCACTCAAAGGTGGGAATTGAACAATGAGAACACTTGGACACAGGAAGGGGAACATCACACACCAGGGCCTGTCGTGGGGTTGGGGGAGGGGGAGGGATAGCATTAGGAGATATACCTAATGCTAAATGACGAGTTAAGGGGTGCAGTACACCAACATGATACATGTATACATATGTAACAAACCTGTACGTTGTGCACATGTACCCTAGAACTTAAAGTATAATAATAAAAATAAAATAAAATAAATGCTTTTGGGTTTAAGTGAATGAAGTCATGAAGAAAGTGAGTAAAAATCTACTGCTAGCACCTAGCAGTAATTCAACTTTGTGAATTTAAGAAAAGCACCCTCTTCGGGCAAATTGCCAAAAGATGACCCTACTGGACATGACAATGGACACAGGCAACTCTCAGATGAATTAGAAAAGAGTGCCCCTTCCTATGAGCCGCCAGAGCTAGAGACCTGGCCCCAGGAGTGGAGGTAGAATTCAGCCCCACCCCTTCCTTCCTCCTAAAACTCATTATCTCATGGCAGGGGCCCAAACAACACATTTTATCCCTCTGCAAAACAAAGTCTATTTCTTAGAATTCAACCTTAGAAGGTCAAGAATGGGAAATGCAGGGCTGTGTAAATAATTACATATTCTTCCTACCATAACATCATAACTAGCACAATTATGAAAGACAGATATGAAAATAATAATAATCATAAAAATGATAATAATGTACTTTGAAGAGGAGGAACAGGTAAGGAATGGCATCAAAGGCTGGAGGCTGAGTAAACTTCATGAGGAAAAGTTCTTGGCTGGTGGCCACCCGGCTTCAATATTCTGCCAGAATGCCACTTGCATAATTTAAGAGAACTGATCCTTTTCCCTCACCTCTACTGCCACTTGTCCACACACTTATAATAACAGATTATACCTGGGCAGAACTTGTATTGTACAGTGCCAAGTACTGTATATATATACCCACATCAACTGTGAAGCTGCTCTCTCCACTTTACAGACAAGGAAAGTGAGACAGAGAGAGGTTAAATAAACAGCCCAAGATTGTAGCTGATGTATTAATCCACAGCTAAATGGGTCTCCTTAAAGATCTGGAAAGCTGCTGACAAGACTCACTGTCAAAGATGAGGTCAAAAAGGAAACTCCTTTTCAGTGATCCAGTATAGGACATTCTTTTTAGGCATGGAACCCTGGGATCTGTCATAAGTTATGAAACTTTGAACAAACCATTCCACTTCCACTTCCTCATCTATGAAAGGAAGGCATTGGATGGCATGTTCACTTCCAGCTCTAAAATGCTGTGACTCTAATTTACACGCAAAATAGCATGTAGACAGCCTTTAGTGCCATCTGAATGTAAATACCACATCTACCTTTTTGAAGCCATGAGGCCTAGCTAAAACTCAATTTACTCGTCTATAAAATGAGAATAATAATAATATCTACCTCTTAGGGCTATTGAGAATATTAAATAAGAGAATAAATGTTAAAGCATTTAGCATATCATTTAGCTTTGGCTATGTGACTAGTACATAGTAAGTGTTCAAGAAATTTTCCTTTATCACTATCATCATCATCATCATCACCCTGTGTGTAGGTGCTACTTGCGAAGGTGCTCCAATTTTTTTTTTTTTTTTTTTTTTTTGAGACGGAGTCTCGCTCTGTCACCCAGGCTGGAGTGCAGTGGCGCAATCTCGGCTCACTGCAAGCTCCGCCTCCCGGGTTGACGCCATTCTCCTGCCTCAGCCTCCTGAGTAGCTGGGACTACAGGCGCCCGCCACCACGCCCGGCTAATTTTTTGTATTTTCAGTAGAGACGGGGTTTCACCGTGGTCTCGATCTCCTGACCTCGTGATCCACCCGCCTCGGCCTCCCAAAGTGCTGGGATTACAAGCGTGAGCCACCGCGCCCGGCCGCTCCAATTTTAATTCCCTGCAGATGCAATAAAGAGTTGGCAAATTCCCGGCCGGACGCGGTGGCTCATGCCTGTAATCCCAGCACTTTGGAAGGCCACGGCGGGCGGATCACGAGGTCAGGAGATTGAGACCATCCAGGCTAACACGGTGAAACCCTGTCTCTACTAAAAATACAAAAAAAAAAAAAAAAAATTAGCCAGGACTGTTGGCAGGCGTCTGTAGTCCCAGCTACTCGGGAGGCTGAGGCAGGAGAATGGCGTGAACCCGGAAGGCAGAGCTTGCAGTGAGCAGAAATTGCGCCACTGCACTCCAGCCTGGGTGACAGAGCGAGACCCTGTCTCAAAAAAAAAAAAAAAAAAAAAACAAGAGTCGGCAAATTCTCAGAGTTGGCCAATTTGTAACTAAGTATACTATGACTACCTTCTTTTAATGTTAAAAAATGTTATTTAGCTTGCTCTTGTAAAATTGACATTTCAGAGACTTTGGGTAAAGTGATCATTCAAAATCAATTCCCTTGAATTACCCCTACATGTTTCTGCAGCATGGTCTATAGAAGAAGAAAGAACTCATCAGTATTTCTAGGAATATCCCCAATCTTAATCTTAAGACTCCAGCCCCAAACAATAACTGGCAACTCTTCAATAATGAATTAAAGGAAGGCACACCCTCTTTTCAGCTTTTTGAGAAATTATGCTCTGATATCCCGCTATCCAGTTTCATGTTATCTATGATTTAGAGGCAGCACATTATTGTAAAAAAGGCAATGACCTGGAAATTGAGTATGGAGACTCAAGTTCTAATCCCAGATTTGCTACTAAGTAGCTCTGTGACCTTGGGCAACTCATTTGCCCTTTCTGTGTCCGTTTTCCCCCAGCAAAATGTGGGGCCTGTACTAGACAGGATTTATGGGCCCTTCTAAATCCAAGCTTTTGTGGTTGACTCCTAATAAGTTATTTCATTGTTCTTATAACAGAGTGTAATCTCTTCATCTCTTTCCACCCGCTCAGGGTGTACCCAAATGCCTGAATTCATACCCAGAATTAAGGGCTTCAGTTCAGCTCCCAGAACCTTGCTCATACAGAAACCATAGGTCATTAACAAAAGAGGTCTCCTGCTAATACTATTGGGAGGACAATGTCAGGGCCATTGGAGATTGAAACCTCCATCCTGAAGAGTCTGTAAGGATGGATAGAATTTCAACACCTAATGTCTCCAGACATAAAACTGCTGAAGACATAAAAAAAATTATTTAAACAAAAGAATGTGGCTCTAATATGTTGAAATTGCCATGGCAACTCACACCAGGGTCATAATACCAGTGGAAAGCAAACATCTCAGAATTGTATTATTATGTCTTCTGGTTCTCCAGCAGCTGACTAGCTGACTGCTTCAGAAGAATGAGGAGGCAGAAGTCAATACAGTCATAGCAAATGTCTCCTTCTTGTCACTGTCCACCCACACCACCTCCCCGTGTATTGAAAATACCTTGTGGCTGAGCCATCCGTGACTGGACATAACCCTTCTTTGAGGGAGGAGGGAGTGTTTTTTTTCTAGTCTTGCCCTGACTCATCTAGTGGGTAGGTGTCCAGAAAGCTGGTAGCCTTCTGGGTTTGCAGACACAGCACTTGTGGTTCTAGGGACCACTTGAACCTTATAGAAGAGGGAGGCTGGGAAATGTCTTTATGTGCACCCAGGAAGAGGCAGCGTGGGTGAACACACAGCAGTGACTGTCCTTTAATTTAGGCAAAGATTCAGCATGTAATGAGCACCTACCATGGGCCAAGTATTTTGATGTATGGCTTCCTTTCATCCTTGAAGTTTGTTTTAATTTGATTCTGCCTATACAAAAGTAACTGAGTTTCCTTGGGGGGTGTAAAGGAAGGGTTCCTTCCTACCAATACTACTATAAATTAATTTTTATTGTATAGTTTTTATGACATAAATATATGAAGAGGTCTACTTTGTGCAAAACACTGGCAGGAAGCAGGAAAGGCTGTGGGTATAAAGACAGTCCTTAAAAAGAGTTTGCAGTTTTCATGGGGAATCAAAATATGCCTCAATAATAAGGAGAAATCAGACAGAGGAGTGCTGGATATACAAATGTTCAGCCTCGATATTACAAAATAGGATTCTGATGATGCAAACCCACTCTTTTAAAGTTTGTTTTTTAAAAAATAAGTATTGCATCCACATGATACAAATTCCAGGAGGAACAAAATGCTATTCAATGAAAAGCCTCTCTATCTCCCTTTTCCCTCTGCCTTCCACTTCTCATCTCCAGATGTAACCACATTTATAGTTTCTTGTGTAGTCTTACAATGTTTTCTATACATCTACATACATGCTTGTATTTTCTTCCTCCTTGGTTTGCTTAACTTAAAAATATATCTTCAAAATATTTCCATAGCTGTATATATAGACTTGCCTTATTCTTTTAAATCAGGTAGGTAAACTATAGCCCACAAGTCAAATTCAGTCTCTACCTGTTTTAGTAAATAAAAGTCTTACTAGAACACAGCCACATCTGTTCTTTTATGCATTGTCTGTGGCTGTTTTGTGCTACAAGGGCAGAGTTGAGTAACTGTGGCGAAGATTGCAGGGTCTGCAAAGACTAAAATATTTATTATCTTGCCCTTTACAGAAAAATTCTGCTGACCCTTGCTTTAAATGACTGCCTAGCTGGGCATGGTGGTGCACAAGTATAGTCCCAGCTACTAAGGAGGCTGAGGCGGGAAGGTCTCCTGAGGCCAGGAGTTCAACACCAGCCTGTACAACATAGAGAGACTATCTGTCTCCAAAAAACAAAAAAGACTGCCTAAATTCTACATAGGAATATGTCATAGTTTATTTTAATAGTTCCTTAATAAAGGGCATGTAGGTTATTTCTAATCTTCTGTTATTACAAATACTGCTGTAATTGATGTAATAATACATGTGTCATTCTCATACATGTGCTTATATCTGTATGAGTCCCTGGGAATGGAATTGCTGAGCAAAAATATCATGGGCTTTTTTTCATGGATATATTTGTTAATTTGGTCTTCCTGATATCCGTGATGTTAAGGAAGCCAGAAGACAAACCAGCTGTAAGAAGCAACTGAGGACTGTGCTGTTAGGAGAGGAAATGAAGAACACTATTTCAAACACGAATGAATGGTAGTTCCTTTCAGCCATGCCCCCAGAATTGGAAGCAGATAGATGGAAAATGCATAGGGTAACTCCGTTCAAATAATCTACGGATGTATCAGGGTTGGAAAACCAATGCAAGAGCATTCACTCCTGTTAAGGTCATTCTTTGTCCTAATTGCAAACTCCTCCTCACCTCCCTCCGTGTTTGCATTTCCTAAAAAGAGCTGTGTCAGAGCCTTGGAAGTAAACATGTGTGGCTATTGGAGCTGCTGCTTTGAGAGGCAACTGTGTAGTAGATCACCGAGGGCACGGAGTTTGACTTTGTGTGGACAGGTTTGCTCAACTCTGACATTAGCCTGAACAGGTCCTAGTGATGGGGTTTTTGGTTCTCTAGCTATTGCAAGCCAGTTTGAGCTCATCCTTAGGAGGGGGAAATTCTGGAATGAACAAACATCAGTGATGCTACAGGCAGTCACCTGTAGGAGACTCAGAAGGGTTCACATCTTCCTGGAGCTGGAATCAGGAACAATTCAGACCTCTACTTTCACCTGTTGACTCCCTGCGATGTGCCAGGCACTGTGTTGGGGTGACTATATATGGATGAATGAGAGAACTTGGCTGCCTGCCAGAGGAACTGCAGGTCTATCTGTTTCCCTTTGCAAGACTGCCTGCCTCACAGCCTTGTAAAGGGAAACAGACCTGCAGTTCCCAAACTGTACTTTTAATTTTTGGAGAAAAACACAGGAATACTTGACATCTGTCAGACAAATTGTGAACAACTAACTCAAAGTAGTTCACAGCTTCAACATTAGATCACACTACATCCCTTTTGATAATGCCATATGTTTGCAAAGCTAAGTTTTCAGCAGTTGCTTTGCTAAAAAGCAGGTACTGTGCAAAACTTAACATAGAACAGGAAATGAAGGTGGTGCTGTCCAATTTCATTCCAAGTTCAAGAAGCCCTTGCATGCCCAGTGGGTGCACCCATCCCATTAGTCGGTAATTGTGGTTATTTAAGAATGAAATAAAACGTATTATTTTTCCTTTCAATGTATGCATATTATTCTTTTCAAACAGCTACAAATTTATTAGGACAGAGATAGTTATGAAATTGTTTGGACCTAAGTAACTAAGAAATGGAAGTGGTAAGTATTTCTTTTTGCCTGTGTGTTCTGTGAAAAAATGACTAAAACACAGAGGACACTGTGAACTGAAAACGCTTGGGCACTTCTGCGATGAACACTTAACACTACTTACCAACTTTGTGACCTTGGAAAAGTTAACTCTTCAAGCTCAACCTCTGGTTCCACAACTGTAAAACAGGGATAGCAAGACTTAGGAACTATTGTGAAGGTTAAATGAGATAATGCAAGTGAAGAATTAGCACAGAGCTTGGCACATGGTAAGAAATCATTAAACACTGGCTAGTACAAATCCACAGAATCCTGGCCATCATAAGAGAATTAGTATTTAACCCTAATTACCCTAACAACCTCAGCTTCACATTCATTTTTAAGCCTACAGTTTGTCATATCAAATGCTGTTGCCATGGTGCCTGCTGTAATATTTGGGATCAACCAAATTATTCTGAAATCAGGAAATTAACAATCCCCCTGAAGCTTGTGGAGGTACTATTCGAATGACTTCACTGTCAGTCTTTTGTTAGGGTTTTCCACCTTGTATTAGTTCAGAGATTGCTTATTCTGTTTGGTTAAAAAAAAGTCAGGGGGAAGGCGGTGGTAAATTTAGTGACACTTTAGAAGGAAGTAAATTTAGGACAAATTGCATCAAAATTATTTTCTGGAGTTTGAGAATATTTCTATGTTTAATATTTATAGAAACATATTTCTATGTTTCCAAAAGCTCTCGTGACTTGACTATGGTATGACTTTATTGTGACTTGAGTTTTTTTAAAGCTAATTTTGGATTGAAGATCGTCTTCCCTCTGAAAGTTCAGTTTATAGTAAGATTCATGACTCCTCACTTAAAAAACAGAAAGCTTTTATTTTGGCTACTACTCTAATTCCAAACCATTCATGAAGATAGTTGTTTTTGTTTTCGTCATTAGACAGAGCCTTCCTGGCCTTTCAGCAAAGCTGGTAACTCTTCTGCCATTTCCAGATGAGTACTAAGAAGTTACTAGGCTTGTTAATTTTAGGAAACACAGATCAGAGTTAAATAAAGAAGGAGAGAAAGCCAACACTCCCTTTGTCTAGATTAGTTGTTCTCACATGGGAAGGGAGAAGGATTCTGCACAGCAGGGGACGTTTGGTAATCCCAAGAGATATTTTTGGTTGTTGAATCATGGGAACACAACATAAGGGTGGGGAGCTGCTACTGGCATCTGGGGAGTAGAAGCCATGGTAAGCCATCTTACCATGCACAGGGAACTCCTTACCCTCTTTACCCTCATGCACAACAAAGAATTATCTGGCCCAAAATGTCAAGGATAATGAGGTTGAGAAAACCAGACTAGTCTAGATATTATTTCTTTTCTTCATTAAGTCACACTTAAAAAAATTCTTTCTTGTATCTCCTCTTCTGACCTAAGGGGCTCTTTTGAATGTTAGCTTCTGAGATTAGAAGTAATCAGTAGCTGCAGAAAAATATCAGGTTTTCTCCAAATCAGTGGTTCTCAACACTTCTGCACATTAGAATCATTTGGGAGAACATTCAAACTATGTCCCTGTCTGGACTGTACCCTGAGACCAATTAAATTCAAATCTCAAGGACTGAGACTTGATCACAGTATGTTTCAAAGTTTCCCAAATGATTCTAATGTGCAGGCGGAGTTGAGGACCATGAATCCAAATACTAGAAAGGTTATTTTCTATATCTTCCATGCACCCACAAAGAGAGAAATCAACTGTGGGAGGGGAAAATAGCAATGTCTCTCTCAATATAGAAATGCTTTTTTTTTTCTCCAGGAGTTATGTTGACTATTTCAATCAAGAGTTATTTGAGAGTTTACTTTCTTTTTTTTTTTTTTTTTGAGATGGAGTCTTGCTCTGTTGCCCAGGCTAGAGTGCAGTGGTGCGATCTTGGCTCACTGCAAGCTCCGCCTCCCAGGTTCACACCATTCTCCCTCCTCAGTCTTCCCAGTAGCTGGGACTACAGGCGCCCACCACCATGCCCAGGTAATTTTTTGTATTTTTAGTACAGACGGGGTTTCACCCTGTTAGCCAGGATGATGTCGATCTCCTGATCTCATGATCTGCCCGCCTCGGCCTCCCAAAGTGTATTTGAGATTTTTCACACAAGTGGCTTGATCACATGTGATATTTCACTTTTTGTGGATGATCAATGCACGGCCAAAATTTTAGGTATCTACAACTTTTCAAGGGTTTCCTTAATCTTTTTTAATGAAATTACAAGGGAAAGAGAATTATGTAGCCCTGCTCCAGTATCCCAGAGCTTGACTTTCACTCGTACTTGAATCTGAAGGGGACAGCAATGTTTCTGCTATGGATCTCATGCATCTATTGAACTTGGACGCTCCTGAGCATCCTGAAAGGCAAAGGAAGGTTTTTCAATTTACTCTCTCTTTGTCCCTTCCACCCCCACTCCCTGTGCCCATAGCAAATACTAGTCAAGCAGATGGTTTTGGTGTGATGCCCTGGAGGTTAACAGATGTGAATTCTAATGGCATAAGAGGACAAATATTTTCCATTGCTGCCTTCAAACCAAGCACATGGTCTGTCCCCCGCAAAAACAAATGGTGCTTTAATATGGGTGACTTTTAAAAACTCCACACCAGGGTCAAAAGACTTCTCAGAGTAAGGGGAGAAAAAGTTAGTAGGAAATACCTGGACATCACAGGAAATGAACTATTTTTAGTAAACCATCTACTTCTTATATCCAAAGAGTTGGGTATTAACATGATAAAACTGGGGTTCCAAGAAAATGAAAAGCTCAGCACTCAACTCCAAAGAGTAGCAATAATTTATTGCCACTTGATGTCCAATGCCCTTCTTGAAGTGAAAGTGTCCCTACAAACCTCATAAAGTTAATCAGAAAAAAGTAAGGAAGAGAAACAAAAATAAGCCAAACTTGCAGCACATTCAGCGTTCATCACTAGGTCAGCTTGCTCTCTGACTGCTTCCTCATAGTTGTTTGGTGCCTACTGTTCTAGAGTCAGGTAGACCCTTGATTATAATTCCCCTTAACTGCACTATAAATAACTAAAATGTTATAAAATGTTGTTTCCTACTTAAAATATTCTTTTAGGTCCTGCATACCAGTGAAACTACTAACATCAGCTGGTCTAAAGAACCCCACTGATGTCAGCTGATCTGGAGGACCTCACAAGGAGCTGACTCACCCAAGAATGAGGTTTCCACATCCTGATGTTTTCATCCTTCTGACCCTGACCAATCAACAACCTCAATTTTCCAACCCCTTGCCTTCAATGATCCCTTTAAAAAATCTAGCCCAGAGACTATACTTTCAGGGATCATATCTATAGTATGTTACTAGAGAAGTTTCTCTGAACGTGTAGAGCACCGTCTCAATAAATTAGGTATTGATGGGACATATCTCAAAATAATAAGAGCTATCTATGACAAACCCACAGCCAATATCATACTGAATGGGCAAAAACTGGAAGCATTCCCTTTGAAAACTGGCACAAGACACGGATGCCCTCTTTCACCACTCCTATTCAACATAGTGCTGGAAGTTCTGGCCAGAGCAATCAGGCAGGAGAAGGAAATAAAGGGTATTCAATTAGGAAAAGAGGAAGTCAAATTGTCCCCATTTGCAGATGACATGATTGTATATCTAGAAAACCCCATCGTCTCAGCCCAAAATCTCCTTAAGCTGATTAGCAACTTCAGCAAAGTCTCAGGATACAAAATCAATGTACAAAAATCACAAGCCTTCTTATACACCAATCACAGACAAACAGAGAGCCAAATCATGAGTGAACTCCCATTCACAATTGCTTCAAAGAGAATAAAATACCTAGGAATCCAACTTACAAGGGATGTGAAGGACCTCTTCAAGGAGAACTACAAACCACTGCTCAGTGAAATAAAAGAGGATACAAACAAATGGAAGAACATTCCATGCTCATGGGTTGGAAGAATCAATATCGTCAAAATGGCCATACTGCCCAAGGTAATTTATAGATTCAATGCCATCCCCATCAAGCTACCAATGACTTTCTTCACAGAATTGGAAAAAACTACTTTAAAGTTCATATGGAACCAAAAAAGAGCCCGCGTCACCAAGTCAATCCTAAGCCAAAAGAACAAAGCTGGAGGCATCACGCTACCTGACTTCAAACTATACTACAAGGCTACAGTAAACAAAACAGCATGGTACTGGTACCACAACAGAGACATAGATCAATGGAACAGAACAGAGTCCTCAGAAATGATGCCGCATATCTACAACTATCTGATCTTTGACAAACCTGACAAAAACAAGAAATGGGGAAAGGATTCCCTATTTAATAAATGGTGCTGGGAAAACTGGCTAGCCATATGTAGAAAGCTGAAACTGGATCCCTTCCTTACACCTTATACAAAAATTAATTCAAGATGGATTAAAGACTTATATGTTAGACCTAAAACCATTAAAATCCTACAAGAAAACCTAGGCAATACCATTCAGGACATAGGCATGGGAAAGGACTTCATGTCTAAAACACCAAAAGCAATGGCAACAAAAGCCAAAATTGACAAATGGGATCTAATTAAACTAAAGAGCTTCTGCACAGCAAAAGAAACTACCATCAGAGTTAAGAGGCAACCTACAGAATGGGAGAAAATTTTTGTAACCTACTTATCTGACAAAGGGCTAATATCCAGAATCTACAATGAACTCAAACAAATTTACAAGAAAAAAACAAACAACCCCATCAAAAAGTGGGCGAAGGACATGAACAGACACTTCTCAAAAGAAGACATTTATGCAGCCAAAAAACACATGAAAAAATGCTCATCATCACTGGCCATCAGAGAAATGCAAATCAAAACCACAATGAGATATCATCTCACACCAGTTAGAATGGCGATCATTAAAAAGTCAGGAAACAACAGGTGCTGGAGAGGATGTGGAGAAATAGGAACACTTTTACACTGTTGGTGGGAGTGTAAACTAGTTCAACCATTGTGGAAGTCAGTGTGGTGATTCCTCAGGGATCTAGAACTAGAAATACCATTTGACCCAGCCATCCCATTACTGGGTATATACCCAAAGGACTATAAATCATGCTGCTATAAAGACACATGCACACGTATGTTTATTGTGGCACTATTCACAATAGCAAAGAGTTGGAACCAACCCAAATGTCCAACAACGATAGACTGGATTAAGAAAATGTGGCACATATACACTATGGAATACTATGCAGCCATAAAAAATGATGAGTTCATGTCCTTTATAGGGACATGGATGAAACTGGAAAACATCATTCTCAGTAAACTATCGCAAGGACGAAAAACCAAACACCACATGTTTTCACTCATAGGTGGGAATTGAACAATGAGAACTCATGGACACAGGCAGGGGAACATCACACTTGGGGGACTGTTGTGGGGTGGGGGAAGGGGGGAGGGACAGCATTAGAAGATATACCTAATGCTAAATGACGAGTTAATGGTGCAGCAAACAACATGGCACATGGATACATATGTAACAAACCTGTACATTGTGCACATGTACCCTAAAACCTAAAGTATAATAATTTAAAAAAAAAATTTTTTTAAAAAAAAATAAATAAATAAATAAAAGAAAAAAAAAATCTAGCCCAGAACTCCTCAGGGAAATAGATTTGAGGTCTCCTCCCATCTCCTCATTCAACTGCCCTGCAATAATTAAACTCTTTCTCTGCTACAAACCCTGCTGTCTCAGTATATTTGTCTGTTGTTGCACAGCAGGCTAATATAAATAGGAAGCTCTTGGTCCTGTAACAGAGCCCTAAATGTTTAGGAAAATAGGTCTCAAGAATCCAGGAATTTTATTTTAATAAATATCTTCAATAATATGCAGTCTTTTCATTCTAAGCAGTAGATCTAACACTATTCTGATCATCTGAGTAACTACCTTATAATTAAGTTGTCACTTATTATCAGTACATGAGATTGTCTGTGTGTCTATATGCAAAACCTGCAAAAGACAAGTGATGTTGCAGACTGTTGCCCTAAGGCTTTGGAAAAAGATGGGAGAATGGAGTCATCACATGGCACAAAGCATAGCAATCCTACAACATTCACTTTATAAATGGGTACACTGCACAGTTACCAGTTGTGTACACTCCACCTTGAGACAACAGGTTATTAACAGTGACCAGAGCCACAAATAGAGAGTAAAGCATTCTTTTATTCCAAATTTAATTAAAATATTTGATTATTATCAAATGTATCAAATATAAATATATATCAAATATATCAAATATCAAAAATAAAATATTCGATGGCTCATGTCTGTAATCCCAACATTTTGGGAGGCTGAGGCAGGCAGATCACTTGAGGTCAGGAGCTCGAGACCAGCCTGGCCAACACGGTGAAACTCCGTCTCTACTAAAAATACAAAAATTAGCCGGCCGTGGTGGTGGGTGTCCGTAATCCTACCTATTTGGGAGGCTGAGGCAGGAGAATCACTTCAACTCAGAAGGCAGAGGTTGCAGTGAGCCGAGATCGTGCCACTGTGCTCCAGCATGGACAACAGAGTGAGACTCTGTTTCAAAAAAAGAAAAGAATTATACCAGAGCCTACATCTTTCTAGCATTAAACCCCAAATCAGCTGTTCTGCCGAGGCAAATCGTAATTTATCATATTTAATAGGTATTTATAAATTTAATTTTAATTAGTCTTATGTTTTGCTTGTACATATTGTACAAATTTCTTTCGGTTTTACATAAGAGCCATAAACGTATTTATTTTCATACTTAGATACTATTACAAAATGTTAGTAATTGCTGCAATTCTGTGAGCATTCTTATTTCTTTTATAAAAGATTCACACATTGGTTGATTTTGAGAAACACAGGACTAGAAGATTTTCTGTGAAACCAAGCAGGTTGAATTCACATATTTAGACTCCATCTGTGCTGGGAGTCTGGGTAAGTCAACTTAGACTTACAATTTCCACTCTGCTGAGAGAATCCGAAGACAGATTTTACCCAACTTTCCCTGCCTTGACCAGAAGGCTGTATTTCCTTCCCATTAAGCCCTAAATGGGCCTGCTAAGTACTTGCTCAGGAATAAAGAGAAGAAAGAAAGTAGTTAAATAAATTTAAAATCTGAAAATAGGCTGGGCGCGGTGGCTCACGCTTGTAATCCCAGCACTTTGGGAGGCTGAGGCGGGCGGATCACAAGGTCAGGAGATCGAGACCACGGTGAAACCCCGTCTCTACTAAAAATACAAAAAAAAATATTAGCCGGGCGTGGTGGCGGGGCGCCTGTAGTCCCAGCTACTCGGAGAGGCTGAGGCAGGAGAATGGCGTGAACCCGGGAGGCGGAGCTTGCCGTGAGCCGAGATTGCGCCACTGCACTCCAGCCTGGGCGACAGAGCGAGACTTCGTCTCAAAAAAAAAAAAAAAAAAAAATCTGAAAATAACATTACAAACAGAAAGAATATAGATTTTAATCTTTATTTTAAACTAATGCCCATAATTATTTTATCTAAAATCTCCTGTAACTTGTTTCAGGAGATTTTCAAATCTAATTTCAAAACTAATGCCCATAATTGTTTTATCTAAAAATCTCCTGTAACCTGTTTGACTTCATGATCTCAGCTCCCTGCAAAGTCCTCCTAACCAAATACTGTGGGGCATTCTCAGTCTCACAGATGCTCACAAAGATGCCTGCTCTCCCCACTCCCCTCCCTGCAGTAGCTCTGTAGTAACCAGTCCTCCTGTCATGGCTGCCACCGTGCAGGACACTGCTCCCAGCACTCTGGGCTGTTGAGTTCAAAGCAGTGAAGTAGAAGAGAATGCCCTCCCCCTGTTTTTATGTAACATTCTATTAGCAGGATACCAAAATACAGTGGCCTTGTGCTTTAGTGTCTTACAGAATTTATTTTTAAAGGAAAAGAAAAAATAAACTTAGTTGTTAACCTATAATTCTCTATCCCTAGGGTTAAGAAGTAAAATTACTAGGTCAAAGGTAGAAAAATCTCTATAGTTTCAAGGCTATATGAGAATTTCACTTCCAAAAGACGGAAACAACTTATATCTTATAACACTGTATGAAAACGAGTGAAGCAGTTTCTTATAGACTTGCTGATACTTAACTTTTAAAAAATGATTTTACTGGCTGGGCACAATGACTCAAGCCTGTAATCCCGGCGCTTTGGGAGGCTGATTTAGGAGGACTGCTTGAGACCAAGAGTTCAAGACCAGCCTGGGCAACAATAGCAAGATGTTGTCTCTACAAAAAATAAAAAAATTAGCCAGGTGTGGTATTGTGTGTGTGTGTGTGTGTGTGTGTGTGTGTGTAGTCCCAGCTGCTCAGGAGGCTGAAGCAGGAGGAATACTTGAGCCCAGGAATTCGAGGTTGCAGTGAGCTGTGATCACACCATTGCACTCCAGCCTGGGGGACAGAGAAAAACTCTGTCTCCAGGAAAAAAAAAAAAATCATTACCACTTTATTCTATTTTCATTACCATAATTTATATTTTTATCTATTCACATTTACTAGAAAGTTACTAGTAAGGTCAAAGTCATAGAAAACTGATAGTAATGTAAATGATTCTTGTCATGAAAAGGTAATTTGGGCCAGGCTTGGTGGCTCAGGCCTATAATGCCAGCACTTCAGGAGGCCAAGGTGGCTGAATCTCTTGAACCCAGGAGTTCAAGACCAGCCTGGGAAACATGGTGAAATCCCATGTCTACAAAAAAATGCAAAAATTAGCTGGGTGTGGTGGTGTGTGCCTGTAGTCCCAGCTACTTGGGAGGCTGAGGAAGGAGAATCGCTTGAGCCCAGAAGGTTAAGGCTGCAATGAGCTGTGATCATGCCACTGCACTCCAGCCTGAGCTACTGGAGTAAGACCCTGTCTCAAAAAAACAAAACCAAACCACAAAGGTAGTTTGCATCTGGCAAAATGCAAGGGACTATTGCCTTGTAGATATTAACCTGTTTTGTACCTGCTAAGCAAATTCACTTCAGCATTTCTAATGGACTTACATATTTGACTGCTCTTTGGATTCTCCTTTGAGCCAGCTGTAAAATCTTCATTTCCTCATTAATTAATAAGTAAAATCTTTGACATGTGCTCTTTTTATAGGACAACCATGATTTACCTTTTAAGAAATATCCTTTGACCAAGGTATGTAATCTCAGCACTTTGGGAGGCCAAGGCAGGAGGACTGCTTGAGGCCAGGAGTTCAAGACCAGCCTGGGCAATGTAGTAAGACACCATCTCTAAAAAAAAGTAAAAAATTAGTAGAGCATGTTTGCACATGTTTGTAGTCCTAATTACTCAGGAGGCTGAGGTAGAGGATCACTTGAGTCCAGCAGGTCGAGGCTACAGTGAGCTATGTGCTACAATAAGGCCATGTCTATGCAGACATGGTGAAAAGGTAGAAATGGAATTCAAACTTACTTCAAAATAGTTTATCTTCCCTGGCACAAACTGAAACTTTTATGATGCTGTGGAGAGTATGAATTACTACTAAGTCCAGTTGACTAAAATATCTCGAAAACACAGTACATCTTGACACATTAAATAGAACCTCAAACTGCCTGTATATTCCAAGACTCACTGAAAGTTTGTCGGTTGTTCTCGTGTTTGTTCTACTTGAGGTAGCCCACTTGCTTTCTTTCCTTCCTTCCTCCCATCTTTTCTTCTGTTCTTACTTCCTTCATTTTTCCTCCCTTCCTTTTTTTCAGTTGGCTTTCTAAGCTACTCTAAATTACCAATATAAATCCAATGCCTTCTTATTTATTTGCAAAGAGCAAATACCATTCGTGTTATTCAGTGGCCACCTTGTGAAAGCTGACTACTTCTACAATGATTGAATTTCTATCTATAATCATTAAGTGGGGCAACAGAACTAAGAAGACATAAACAGCATTTAGCACAGTATATTACTTGGAAAAACAGATGAATTTTTTATGTAAAATGCTACTGAAGCACTCACTTAAACATAACCATTCAATTTTCTACCTCGAGCCCAAAAGCCCTCTTTGCTGGCCTAAGATATTTTTCTTTATCTAGCATGCCTGATGTTGCAGGTCGCTTTCTCACTCTTTATTCTGCAAGACATGCTCAGATTCTCTTTCCATTCAATTTATGACATAATTCATTGAATGCTACAGCCTACTTGAGGATTTTAAAAAAATATTTTCTAGCCCTGCAATAGAAATTCACTTTTCCGTTAAGAAATGTAGTGATGACCCTGTCAGCTAAGTCTCCTAATTCATCTCTCTGTGTGGAAAAGCTCTTCCCTCCAGGGCCCTTCAGAATTCATATATAAATTGCTCTCTATATATTAGCATCTGCAGTGAAACTAGCTTTCACACTTTTTAAAAAATAAAAAATATATATATTTTACAATTCCAGAAGTAGTAGATAATAATCAATTCAAAGTATTATTATCTAATTTTTTTCTAGTTCTCAGGGATATATCCACAGTTATGAGAGGAAAGAATTTCTAAATGACAGTGTACTAACAAAGCATTAAAAATAAGACACATTATTCTAGACTTGCATTGTACTGTTACCAGTAGCATTTTTCTAATCAATATAATAGTTAATCTTAATTCAGGAATATGTCCCAAGTGTTTAAAATGGAAACTTGAATGTTAAAATAAGACACATTATCTAGACTTGCATTTTACTGTTACCAGTAGCATTTTTCTAATCAATATAATAGTTAATCTTAATTCGGGAATATATCCCAAGTGTTTAAAATGGAAACTTGAATGTTAAAATAAGACACATTATTCTAGACTTGCATTGTACTGTTACCAGTAGCATTTTTCTAATCAATATAATAGTTAATCTTAATTCAGGAATATGTCCCAAGTGTTTAAAATGGAAACTTGAATGTTAGTAAATATTTAAAGGATCTAAACATGTTTTTTAAAAAAAAAAACACAAAAATAGGAACTTATAAGTCATTGTGTGCTAGCATTAGAAATTTTAAAAATTAAGTAAAGTGTCTCCAGTAGCATCTCTGGTATGGCGTAAATAGAAAATGCATTGTAAATATGAAATTACATGGTCAAATGTGATTAACTTGCAGGGGAGGGGAACAAACAGGGCCAGTTTCCCTTGTAGTCTCATACTTTGTGTAATCAATTGGCCTGTTTTATCCTCAGAAGGTTTTAAGAAAGGGCGTTCTGACTGACTGCAAGCTTCATTGTATCCTCAAACCCTTAATACAGTTTTCCCAGGATTTATAACCAGAGATGGACGTTGACAGCTGCACCTCCCCTAACCTGATTTAGCTAGCCTCCTCCATCATCCACATATACTTTCATTAATTCAACTGTTATGGAGTATCTCCTATGTACCAGGCATTGAACTAGGTGTCAGATAATACAGATGGTTGCTAAAGGGAAAGATGAATAAATCAAAGTCCCAAATCTCAAAACTTCTAAAATCTAGTAGGAGAGACAAAAATGTGTAAGTATGGTGATAATAAAAAATATAATATCTCATTGAAACAAGTAGAATTTTTTTTTTTTAATGTTGAAGCACTTTAGTAAAGAGCAGCCATTAAGCTGGACCCTGTCAGTTAAATGGAACTTTCACAGGCAGGGATGAGGGAAAGGAAATCTAATTCAATCAAATAGTTTGAATTATTACAAAAAGGAATGTACATGTAGATCTTAGGAATCATGACTAACTCATCATTGCTAGTGCATAAGAAAAAAAGACTCTAGAAGAGTAATTATAAAAAGCAAGTTCCAGACCATGATAGAGGCCTTCGTTGCCATGACGTCTAACAGCATTGTCATGGAATTGTGCATGAACTTTGTATTAGTAAATTCTGAGACCTTCGTGAAGATACTGAATGATACCTTTTGGAAAAAAAAATCATTTCACCCTTCTTCTGATGACTTATAATTCATAGTAATTGAAATAATTATGTCTTCACACATTTCTAAAGCTCTTATTTCAGCCCCAGGCCAACACAGTAGGATAATGGGTATGCAAAGGTTACAAAACAGAAAAACTCGATTGTCCTCCCAAAGCATTGCAGGATGAAGGATTATTTGAACCGGCTTATTTTCTGTATAGTCAGGAAACTCTAAACAATTTGCTTGATAATAGATTTTTTAATATTACATGCAAAATATTACATTAAAAAATATAACATTAATCATCTGTTAATTTCATGTGATTTTCGACCTTATGTACATAAAAAGAAAGTACTAGCCCTATGTTCCTACCCCCTACTCCAAAGCAGCTGGAAAGTAATATTGTTCAGTGCTGATATGGATGCAGACAAATGGGTTTTCATGGATTGCCGGTGAGGGTGTATATTACTAGAACCCTTTGGAAAAATGTCTATTATCATATTGAAATATGATAATTGCCAAGTATGATAATATGCCAAGAAATATGAATATAAATTTAAAAATTTGAGCAATCCTTATATGAAATCCCAATATGTTTATAAAGGTAGATGCTGTTATTTATTACTCATTGTAATGCGGGACTAAATAAATAAAGGTTCTTTAAGATGGAAATGACAATCAATTTGACAAAAGCATATTATTGAATATTATGAAATTACCAAAAAATGTGAGTTAGATATTTACACAGTAGCTCACTGGAATGACTACTACATGTTGATGAGGAAGAAAATAGAGTTTAATGTGTGTAGCATATAGAGTAATCATATTTTTATAAATACTATCTTTAACAAAAACTTTATGTGAGTATATATGTATATGGGAGCATGGGAAATATGGTTCACGGCTCTGTTTCACGATGTTATTATGAGTGCTCCTGAGATACATTTTTAAAAACCAGGAAAATGAAACATACACTAGTATTTTATTCCTAGCTTAAACTCTCCTCTGTAATAGAAATAGAAAGAAGAATTGTCTCACATTCCTTATGGAAGATGTTTACCATTCTCCCTGAGCTTCTGACCCACTGCTGTCCCTTGCATAGCGATGACAGTGCCTCCTAATTCAGAGAAAATATAAAAGCCCCAGCATAGGGAATTCATCACCTTCCTACCCACCAATGTACAAAATTGTCCATATTCATTTCCAGTCTTTTCATCTATTCCAGGCTGTCTTCTCCCCACTCAAAGCTATTGTCTACTTCTTTGCACCCTGGGTTCTTCTCCCATCCCCTTTCTCCTTGATTTTAACATTTACATCTTTACCCAACTCTTCCCTTCACTCTGTAAACATGCATAATCCTTCTTCTCTTAAAAACAAGACCAAGAAACAAAACAAAACAAAACAAAACAAAACAAAACAAAACAAAACACATTACTTCCTTTAACCTTGTGTTCTCCTGTTGGGGTGTTATGAAAATTATTGAATAATCAGTATGGCACCATGTGTACAAGAGCCTGAGTAAGGGCCTGAAGCACCTATTGAGCTATGAGTGTCCTTTTAGTTACTGGATCCTGGGGATGTCACTGAGTTCTGTGGAGCATCCAGAGCAGCTGGGATGGCAGGGGGCATTGGGAAAACTTGGGACAGTGGCTGTCTACCATGTTTTCTATTGTCATTAATACCGAAACTTTCAGTTTCATCCACAGTTTATCACTGAAATGTTTTTCCTTTGAAGTACCCACTGATCTTCTAATTGCAGAAATGACAGTCAACTCTTAAATATGCCTGATGACTGGGCTCTCTGCTCCATTTGTCACTTTACTGTCGAATGCATTCTATCCCTTCGGAATGTTGTTCTCTCCATTTTCATCTACGACATCTGCTGCTCTGCTTCAGTGATTCAAAGGTCTCATCTTCAGTTTTCTGGATTTCTGATTCTAAAAACACCCCCTGCATGACCCCCACCAAACACCATGACATCCAAATTCATGGCTTTATCTCTCATTTCTCTCTTGAGATTCAGACTTTCAATCCTGGGATTCCTCCTCAGCCATATTACAGCCAGCATCCACTTTGTAGTGAAGGCAATTGCAGCTCAGAATATGAGTATGATATAATAATTTTCTAACTTCAAAAAAGTTATTACTATGAAATACTATGTAACAGATTTAGACATGTTGAAAAGTTAAATGACAGCAGAAGTTACACAAAATTTACCAAAACACAACTCCTTGTGGTATTTCATAGCTAAGGTACTAGAAATGCAACAGACTAGAGCCTCTTTGTGGTTATTGACATGATATTTTGTTTTTTTCCTTCCTTTTTTGTTAATTTAATGTTTCCCCTGTGGCCTAAAAGACTAATGAAACTTCTTAAGTCCCTGCAGCAGTCCCAGACTGTAACTTTGGCACAAGAAGCTGGGTCATTAAGCTAAAGGTCTCTGGATGAGCATCATCTCTAACAAGCATAAAGGTGATCTTGACCCATATTGTCATTCAGGGAATAACTTTCCTCATTCCCAATAATAAAACCATAATTGAGTTTCACAGATGAAAGGCAATCAGATCAAAAAGTTTTTGGTTAATTTTGATTTCCCATACAATGAGATCTTCACAAGGTCCTTTGAAAACAGAGATCTCTAAAATTTTTTAATAAAAGAAAAGTAAAAATAGGTGTTTCTAATAGTAATTTAGATATTCATTTGATTTATCAGAAAGTTACTGGCAAACACGATTTAGAAAATTTTAATTTGTTTTGGGAGCAAGAGAGATAAATGTATATTTCTCATGCATTTAAATGTAAATTTGACTCAATATAGAAATATAAATATATATATTGAAATGTTAAATTATCATATATCTTACTTTTAATTTCTGATATAAGTATTTTCAAAAACCCCTGATTATTCAAAACTTCCAAATTATTCAATTTGGCAAAAACAATTTAGCAAATAATTTGGCCAAATTATTATAAGAAACCAAACAATTTAACTGCTATATAGAATGGTAACAGATTTCTTATTTGAATATAATAATGCTTTTAAAGTTTTAAAAAATATATTTTAAAAACATTTAAATATATTTAAAGTAGTAAATAAAATATTTTGAGTCTGAATAATTTGTCCCAGTCAGCAAAAATTAAGGACTCTGAAGGAAGTGAGTGTAAATATGATGGTAAATGTGAACAGAAAAGGTATTTTCTTAAACTTAAAGTGAACCTCAAAATATGTCAGATGATATTTAAAAGGGCATTAAAATTTACCTTAAGATTGAATTCACTTTTATATTATGAAATAAATTTATGATTAATGAGCACCCATGATTTTATGAATATACTTATATCAAAAAGAGCTAATCTGTAAATCATTCAGTATATATTCATAATTGAAATATTAATAGTAATATGAAGTGCTATATTTTAAGCAGAACAGATATTTTTTATATAGATGGCCAGAGGTAAACTAACACTGCCACCAAATCTAAATGTAAGCTCCTGTCTCTGAAATACAGCAAGAAAATTTGCTGCACTGCAGATGAAGAAAGGGTTCATAAATTTAACATAAAACATCAGCAAATGAAAACTGAAAAGTTTAAATGAAAAGGAATGGAGGTCAAAACTATTAAAAAGTAGTGATTTTCTGAAAAACAATTATTTTAATGTTGATATTTATGATATCAACCTCCTATATAATAATATCACTATTCAATAGTTTCTAATTACAACATTTAGAGTATTTATTGTCAGAATTTTTCTGAGTACATGGTGACATACAATATTTAAATTTATTCTTAGTGCTCAGTGTTTTCTTCTGTGATCATTCCCCCACACTATCACTTTAAATGCATTTATTTTTATCTTTAAATAAACTACAAAGCAGTGTAACCATGGCAGGTCAAGACATTAGTAAATGGTGTGCTTAAAGAACAGTAAGTTCTAGTTCTAAAAGATTTATAATGACTCTGTTTTCCTAATGGATTTAGCTAATTTTCTTTTTTTTATTATTATACTTTAACTTCTGGGGTACATGTGCAGAATGTGCAGTTTTGTTACATAGGTATACGTGTACCATGGTGGTTTGCTGCACCCATCAACCTGTCATCTATATTAGGTATTTCTCCTAATGCTGTCCCTCCCCCCACCCCCCATTCCCCACCCCCAACAGGCCCTGGTGTGTGATGTTCTCCTCCGTGTGTCCATGTGTTCTCATTGTTCAACTCCCACTTACGTGTGAGAACATGCAGTGCTTGGTTTTCTGTTCTTGCGTTAGTTTGCTGAGAATGATGGTTTCCTGCTTCATCCATGTCCCTGCAAAGGACATGAACTCATCCTTTTTATGCCTGCATAGTATTCCATGGCATATATGTGCCACATTTTCTTTATTCAGTCTATCATTGATGGGCATTTGGATTGGTTCCAGTTTTTGCTATTGTGAATAGTGCTGCAATAAACATATGGGTGCATGTATCTTTATAGTAGCATGATTTATAATCCCTTAGGTATATACCCAGTAATGAGATCGCTGGGTCAAATGGTATTTCCAGTTCTAGATCCTTGAGGAGTTGCCACACTGTCTTCCGCCATGGTTGAACTAATTAACACTCCCACCAACAGTGTAAAAGCATTCCTATTTCTTCACATCCTCTCCAGCATCTGTTGTTTCCTGACTTTTTAATGATTGCCATTCTAACTAGCGTAAGATGGTATCTCATTGTGGTTTTGATTTGCATTTCTCTAATGACCAGTGATGATGAGCTTTTTTTCATATGTTTGTTGGCCGCATAAATGTCTTCTTTTGAGAAGTGCCTGTTCATGTCCTTCACCCACTTTTTGATGGGGTTGTTTTCTTGTAAATTTGTTTAAGTTCTTCATAGGTTCTGGATATCAGCCCTTTGTCAGATGGATAGATCGCAAAAATTTTCTCCCATTCTGTAGGTTGCCTGTTCAATCTAATGATAGTTTCCTTTGCTGTGCAGAAGCTCTTTAGTTTAGTTAGATCCCATTTGTTAATTTTGGCTTTTGTTGCCATTACTTTTGGTGGTTTAGTCATGAAGTCTTTGCCCATGCCTATGTCCTGAATGGTATTGCCTAGGTTTTCTTCTCAGGTTTTTACAGCTTTAGGTCTTAGGTTTAAGTCTTTAGTTCATCTTGAGTTTATTTTTGTATAAGGTGTAAGGAAGGGGTCCAGTTTCAGTTTTCTGCATATAGCTAGCCAGTTTTCCTAACACCATTTATTAAATAGGGAATCCTTTCCCCATTTCTTGTTTTTGTTTGTTTTGTCAAAGATCAGATGGTTGTAGATGTGTGGTGTTATGTCTGAGGCCTCTGTTCTGTTCCATTGGTCTATATCTCTGTTTTGGTAGCAGCACCATGCTGTTTTGGTTACTGTAGCCTTGTAGCATAGTTTGAAGTCAGGTAGTGTGATGCCTCCAGCTTTGTTGTTTTTGATTAGGACTGTCTTGGCTATGCAGGCTCTTTTTTGGTTCCATATTAAATTTAAAGTAGTTTTTTCTAATTCTGTGAAGAAAGTCATTGGTAGCTTGATGGGGATGGCATTGAATCTGTAAATTACCTTGAGCAGTATGGCCATTTTCACGACATTGATTCTTCCTATCCATGAGCATGGAATACTCTTTCATACCTGTAGCCCCTTTGTTTTGGCCAATTTCTCCCATTTAGAAAGGGCATATTTAGTGAATGTCTGTACCGCTATTGTATCTAGGAAATAAGTAACTTGCTTTAGATTTTACAGGCTCATAGGCAGAAGGGACCTGCCTTGTTTCAGATGAGACTTTGGACTGTGGACTTCTGAGTTAATACTGAAATGAGTTAAGACTTTGGGGGATTGCTGGGAAGGCATGCTTGGTTTGGAAATGTGAGGACATGAGATTTGGAGGGGCCAGGGTCAGAATGATATGGTTTGGCTCTGTGTCCCCACCCAAATCTCATCTTGAATTACAGCTCCCATAATATCCAGGTGTTGTGGGAGGGACCAGGTGGGAGGTAACTGAATCACGGGGGTGAGTTCCTGTGCTGTTATTGTGATAGTGAATAAATCTCATGCAATCTGATGGTTTTATAAAGGGCAGTTTCCCTATACATGCTTTCTTGCCTGCCACCATGTAAGAGGTGCCTTTGCTCCTCATTTGCCTTCTGCCATGACTGTGAGGCTTCCCCAGCCATGTGGAACTGTGAATCCATTAAATCTCTTTTTCTTTATAAATAACCCAGTCTCAGGTGTGTCCTCATAGCAGTATGAAAACGGACTAATACATCATGATCATTGCTTAGTAAGAATATATAATGATAATTTGGAGTGTCAGTATGTATAGTATCATAGGATCAACTCTTTCTCATACCTTCATGCTTGTCTGGCCTTTGCAAAGTTTCTTTGAGGTTTCTACTGCTCAGTTTTTATATCTGCAAAATGGGCAAAATAGTGCTATCTTGAAAGCTTGCTCCAAGGACTAGATGAGATATTAAATGTAAATGCTAGAAGAGGGCTAGCACAAGAGTAATCACTAAATATGTTACTGTCTTAGTGCATCTGGGCTGCTATAACAAAAATGTCACAAACTAGGTGAGTTATAAACAAAAAAATATTTATTTGTCACAGTTCTGGAGGCTTGGAAGCCCACGGGGAGGTCTGGTGTCTAGTGAAGGCCCATTCCTCATAGACAGTGCCTTCTTGTTGTATCTTCATATGGTGGAAGGGGTCAAAGAGTTTCCTCGGGCCTCATTTATAAGGGCACTAATCCCAATCACGATGATTCTGCCCTCATGATCTGATTAACCTCCCAAAGAACTGCCTCTTAATATCATCATCTTGAAAGGTTAAGATTCTAACATGAATTTTAGGGGGGACACAAACATTCACAGCATCACTGCTACAAAGTATATTCCTCCCTTGAAGGTCCAACACAATTACAGTGATAAGAAAAAAGGGAATATTGTTTATACTATATCCCCCACCTTTACTCTCCTCCTGAATGTATCTTTTCATGAAAATCCAAGAAGCCCTAGTTCAAGTTCTATCAATTAAAACAAATATTTCACTTTTCTAAACTTTTAACATATTTGTTTGCCACATTATCCATTTTGGAAGAAGACTGCATACTATTTTATACTTTGTTAAAAATATTTTATATAGGTAACATTTATTTATCCAGTATATTTTTCATATCCTTAAAGGAAAGCCTTTATCTTATACTGCTTTTGCACTTTTGGATTATTTGGAAAAAATTAATTCATTGTCAGAGCTATGACTACATTGTAGAGTCCAAGTGTAACTGAATTGGGAGAACACAGAGTGGGATTTCCTACATGTCCTTCTCAAACTACAAGTGAAGAGCAAGCATATAATATATAGACATCCCCAAATTAGAAGTTATTCATGTTATAGTCAACTATAAGCCATCAATCATCAACTTGAGCTGCTTTAGAGCACTTGAGTCCCTGATTCATTTGTCAGAAAAAGACAGACAGACAACGAAACCTGGATGTTGATGAATTTCCATGGACTCTCTTTGCTCTTTGGAAGGATGGCGGGATGGACTTTAATTTGCTTCACTTTTGTCTGAAGCTATATATATAGAAAAGAGACAAAATCAGGATGAGATAAGAAATAAAGCATAAATTTCACACCTGAACATACTTTGTGAATATCCTCAGTAAGCAAGTTAAATAAATATTTAGAATTCCAAGATAATATTAACATTCTTTGAGAAAGTTTTTTATTTTACTAGGAAAAAAAGACAATTTTACCATTAAAAATATGTTCTATTTTGCATGTGTATGACACATTATACCTTGATTCATATTTTAGTTCAAATTTTTTGCACATTTAAAAACCTCAAGCCAGATTCTACTCATGGTTACAGATACAGAAATACTATAAAAAAACAATAAATTGATTTTATCAATATACAAAAAGGATGATATGTAATGTCTAAGCTGGATTTGGAGTTTTGATGATTAGTTAGCATCATTAATAATCATATGAATAGATTAGAAGAAATCACATTATGTCTTCTAATAGTTTGAGAAAATCCATATGATAAAATTCAATATCCATTCATTAAAAAATTCTTAGCAAACTAAAAATAGAGGGAAACTCCCTTTATCTGACATAATATATACCAAACCTACAGAAAACCTCACACTTATTGATGAATAACTAAAACTATCACTTTGATTTAGAATCATCATCAGAAGAAATATCTCCACTTTTATTCAACATTATAGAAGTTTAATCAAAGCAACAAAACAAGAAAATAAATCAATGTATAAGGATTGAAAAAAACGGGGAAAAGCCTTTTTCCCAGACAAAAAAATAATATACAAAGGAATGTAAAGTAAACATCTAGGACTAATTAAGTTGTTTAACAAGGCTGCTGGATATAAATTTGACATACATTATTAAATTGCATTCCTATTTATAAACAACAGTATGAAAACAAAGTTTCAATAAACTGCAATAGCATCAGTGAATATCAATTTAGATATTCTGGGAATAACTGTAAATAGATGTGTGAGATATCTCCAAGAAAATTACACAATATTACTGAGAAGCATTAAAGGCAGTTAACTAACAAAGCTACATACTATGTTCATTGTTTAAAAGTTGAAACATTAAGAAAATATGAATGGAATGTTATCCCACCCAAAACCATAACAAATTTCATATGACAACATAATTTAAAAAATTTATCTGAAAGTACATTCTTGAAGAATAAAGCTCAGCTAGACATGCAGACTTATAATAAATCTCTAGAAATAACAAACCATGGTAGTGGCACAACGACAGGCCCATACACAAAAGGAAAAGAATAATATGCTCAAAGATAGACCAATTTATTTATGGACACTTGACAAATGAGATATTAGCACTGTAGAGTAATGGGGGGAAAAAAAGCTTTGCAGAAAATGATGTGGGGCCAAGTGGAAATCAATTTAAATAGAAAATAAACTAAATGGGACTTGCATGGCCCTGTGTTTAAAATTCAATTCTAAGTCTGTTTGTGAAAAGCATGCCCATAAGGCTATGCAAAAATAATTAACAGCATATTTTTATTTCCTGGGGCAAAGACTAAATTTTAAAGCCCCCCCAAAGCACAAATAACAAAGTAAATGATTGATAAATTCCACTATATAAATATCGACAACATTAGTGCATCACAGACACCATGAAAATGGTGCAAATGCAAACTATAATGTAAGAGAATATATTTTTTAAAAATATAACTAAATAGGGACTATAAAAGCAAAAATACCACCACCAACAACAATGACAATGACAAACTCTTACCAATAATAAGATAAAGACAGGACTACCTAAATGAAAAATGGGCAAAATATTCAAGCAAATGCTTTATAAAGAGGGAATGCGAATATTAGTAAATATTAGTAATAAGGAACATATAAATTAAAATAAGTAAAATATAACTACAAACTCACTGCGAGGTTAAAAAATTTACAGTCTGACAATACTATGTGTTGCTGAGGATGTGGAGATGTCATCTCATATCATGAGCATATAAATTGATACAACCATATCAAATGGCAGTGTGATATTATCTAGTAAATCTGAGAGTATGCAAAACTTATAATCCAGCAATTTCTCTCCTCAGTATGCACTGTAGGGAAACATAAGCACGTGCAACAATTATATAGGCAGCTCTCCATAATATTATTCTGAATAGCCCCAGTGTGAAAACACTCAAATATCCAACAGCAATAGAATAGCTCAATAAATTGTTTATTCATAAAATATTCAGCAATTAAAATGAATAAATCACAGCTGTATGCAATAATATAGATGGATTTTATAAACAAAATATTGAGCAGTAGATGCCAGACACAAAATAATCCATATAGTATGGCAGCTGTTCAAAACTAGGCAAAACTCTGGTATTTAAGAAAGCATATGGCCGGGCATGGTGGTTCACACCTGTAATCCCAGCACTTTGGGAGGCTGAGGCAGGCGAGTCACAAGGTCAGGAGTTCAAGACCAGCCTGGCCAACATGGTGAAACCCCGTCTCTACTAAAAATACAAAAAATTAGCTGCGCGTGGTGGTGGGTGCCTGTAATCCCAGCTACTCGGAAGGCTGAGGCAGGAGAATCACTTGAACCTGGCAGGCGGAGGTTGCAGTGAGCCAAGATTGTGCCACTGCACTCCAGCCCAGCCTACAGTGTGAGACCCCGTCAAAAAAAAAAAGCATATTACTTTTTTTTAATGAAAAGAAATGATTCTCAGTTAAGTCAGGATATGGTGACATCTGGGAGGAAACAAGAGTTTGCAATCTGATAATACGCCCATGTTTCCAGATTGGGATGTTTCATTGCACAGTCTTCTAACTTGATGATGTTTACATAATGTTCACTTTATATGCATCCATTAAATGGCATATATATATTTTACACTATGTGTCATATTTAACCATTGAAAAAAATGTAAATTAAAAAAATCTTCCAATGACTGTCTTCAAGGCTTAGTTCCAAACATGAAGACTGACTCAACTCATTCAAGTAAACTTAGTTGCGTCCTCTTTGACTTTAAAACATCCTGTATTTATATATCTTATAATGCTGGCTTTGTCTTGTTACAGTTTTACATGTTACTGCCTCCTGCACTGAGTTATTGAGCCTCAAGGGCTGGGACTACATCTTTCCCAGTTTTGTTTCTGCAGGGCCTAACACAGAACTTAGTACTTGCTGGTGCTAAAATGTCTTTTAATCAATGCTCTATCTCACCATGGCTATTTCCACCAGTCTAATGAGACCCAGCATTTCATTATTTGTCTATATCATATTTTTCTCCGTTGAACACCAAAAGAAAACTATGCAACATGGCTTCTCTACACAAAGCTAAATTTAAACAATCTTAGAACTAGAACATTTACATAATTGTAGCTATGATCACATTTATGTAATATCGGGTCTTTTTAATAATGTCAGCTATATATAACAATTATTATCATTGTTCATAATAAATAGAGATAAAAAGTTGGTTGTCATTTGCTATCAGCGAAGGCTGATGAAATATTTGTCCCAGTCATTTTGGTGAAAGTGGATATAGCCTAGCAGTTGTGATATACAGGCCCCTGGACATTCTGGTAAACAAAAATAAACAAAGGAATTACAGTTCTTGGGAGCAAAAAATGTGGCGCTTGTTTTCAAATCTCTTTGTACCAACTGCAACTTAGAATAAATAACATATACATGTCTTAGATCATATGTGGTAGGTAATGCTGTTCCCTAGATGCGCGTTTCCAGGAGGACAAGAGCGCACTTTTATCCCAATAATTTATTCCAATAATCAGACTATTAAAACACCCTTTTAGGTGAAATTTTTCTTAATGTTTCATAAACTAAAAAATATATACGACAACAAAATATTAGTACCCTGGCCAGGATTAGAAACACAAAAATCCAATTACAGTTGTTTTATTTTTTTTAAGAAAAAAAAGGAAAGAAAAAATATGTGAACAGTTTACATAAACCAGGAAAAAGCTAATCATAAAGAAATAAAAAAATACATATAAAAAGTTCTTTATCACATAAGGTATGTTGAAGGAATGGGGGATATTGCAGAATTTTATTTTGGGGTGGCGTAGGGCTAACATTGACCAGTCCACAGTCCTATTAGTTGTGGTCCTCTATGGTTTAATTAAACGCTTCCAGAAAATAAAAGTGAAGCCTTTCATCTTGACCCTTTTTCAACTTTTCTCCTCTAAGACACTTTAAAAAAAACACACACAATTATTATAGAACCCTTCAGTTTGTATTTGATCTCCATTTTTTTCCCAAAAGTACATATCGACTTCCCACGCATTATTTCCTAATTCCAAAAATGCGTATCATGGATTGTTAAGCACGCACTTAACACTAAACAGGTTGACTGTTCTGGGAAATATCTCGCATACTTAATTATCATTTTATTTCATCCGGTACAAGAATGCCATCTACAGACATGACTGCGCATTTCCATGAGCTTCTCTGAAAGAATTGAAAATAAATGCTATAAGGAAGGATTCCAAAAGATGTAGTTATTATCCTGATTCTTTTGTAACATTTGTTCTTTTTTGCACTAAAATAAGTTTGAAGAACAATTCATTCCCATTATGTACCATGAAAATGCTCTGTGCAATCCATGCATTTATAATCCAAGAGAGTTCTAATCCCTGTCAAAAGACAGAACAATATATTGAGAGCTGGCATTGCATTTTGGTGTTTTGGGGAAATCACAAAATAAAATGGACTAGGTATATGATATGGGCATTCCTACAAAGTGTTTAGAATGAAGCTAAAATTCAGAATTAACACAGATGAAATAATTTAAATTACTTCCTAAATTGTAATAATAGACTTCCAGAACAAAAATTGTTTATACTGGAGAGATGGAAAAAGAAAAATACATGTTCTTAGTACAGACACTTGATATCTTTTTTCCTTTAACTCTCACACTTTCTCACTTGTGAGGCAAGTTTTAACTGAGCCATACCCAGGTTAATTAATTTACCAAGTCCACACTGCTAAGAAGTGATAGGGTGAAGATTCAGACGCGTGATCACTAACCTCAAGTCTAATCCACTTTCCATTGTACCAAAGCCATAAATCTCAAGGGAAATCCTTCACAGCTTTAAAAATGGGGAAGGGGATTTGATACTCTCACTGTTCTAGGGAAACTTGCAAAAAGTGTCTTCTATGTAGCTTTAAAATACACATTATTACACACCAACTGCTAAGCCCTGCTGCACCGGATGTTTTTCTTGCAAAGACATACTATAAATAAAAATTGTAATAAAATATGATGCAGGAAACAGCTGTATGCTGGGATAAAAACACATAAATGACTAAGTAGTAAATTACCTTCCACTTGATTTCAATGCTGGGTGAATTCATCCTTTCTTAAACTAGACAAAATAGGAAACAGCAATGAGTGACCCCAACTGAGTGCATCCTTTCCCTCCACGAAAGCAAATCCATCACATTCTTCATGTGATGCTTCCCTACTGAAGTACCATCTCCTTGAAAGAAAGAAGCAAAACCTAAAATTCTCCAATTGCCATTGTTTTATGCATTCACTCAACAATACTTTCCAGTGCCCACCTTGAGCATCACAGGTAGACAGTATACAATTTTGGACAAAACAAACAGAATACTTGCACACTAAGAGCTTACAGTAACAGGACGGTGAAGGGCTGGGAGGCAGGGAAGTCAACATGCAAATAAATTACTCACAGTAAATCATCATTAAATATTTATTAAATGAAGCCTCTCCTTGCTAACCTAGGCCTTACTGATCTCTCCCTCCCATCTTTCTGAGGATCAGAACACTTAAAATTTTGTACTATTATCTAGCTAGGTAAGCTTCCCAGGGAATGGAACAATATATTACACTCCTTTGCTCTCCTAACATAACCAAATACAATATATCAGCAAGTACAGTGTTTCATGATGTTCCAGGGGAAGTAGAGGAAGTGGGAGGGAGGAGTGGCATGAGGGAAGGAAGAAGGAGTAGACAAACAAAGAAGGAAGTGGAGAAAGAGGTGATTTCATTTGAATTATTTGCCTTTAGGAAAAATAAAATATGTCTAACTCATGAAAAAATCAATTTTATGTACATGGAAACTAAACTGAAATGGTAGAAAAACACAGATCTAGACAAAGCACTGTTTTAGTCTTCAGTGAGAAACTGAGTCTCATGCAGGGTGTGGAGGCACCACAGGAGCGGGAGCTGAGCCTGGTGGTGTCATTGGCAGCAGCTGGAGGGAGGATACATCACATCGTGCTCAATAAGGAATCATAATGTCCAGATTTTCATTTCTTTGAGTCAGATGATTTATGTGCCTGTGGAGCAGCACACTATCACACCATCGATATCATTATTTTGTAGATACAATGCTATAAAAATACAAATATTAGAAGAATTCAAGGAAAGAAAGGAAAATAGAGGAGTAAACAGTATAAACTGCTTTGCCTTACTTATCCACCAAGAGCAATGCGTGCTCTGGTTGGCTGTGGTCTCTGACTTTACTTTGTCTTCCAGGCTGGAGTGCAGTGGTGCAATCATGGCTCACTACAGTCTCGACCTCCTGGGCTCAGGACTCCTGAGTAGCTAGGACTACAGATGTGCACCACCAGGCCTGGCTAATTTTTCAAATTTTTTTTGTAGAGATGGAGTTTCACTGCATTGCCCAGGCTAGTTTCAAATTCCTGGCTTCAAGTGATCCTCCCGCTTTGGCCTCCCAAAATGCTGGGATTAGAGGTGTGAGCCACCACATTCAGCTTCTTTCTTTAATGAAGGTAGTAGCCTTCCTAGTCATTCTATTGCAGACTTATTGGTCTTGTAAAATTAGCATTGAAAACAATGGTTAATTTCCACATTCAGACTCATACAGTTCTTTAAACAATTGGAATGCAAGTTATGTCTATAATGTTCTTGAAATATTCCAAATGGCATAGAGAAACTTGACCACAGGTGTTTGCTACCCTCATATATAACAGCATTCAGTTAAAAAATAAAGTTGTGGCTGGGTGCGGTGGCTCATGCTGGTAATTCCAGCACTTTGGGAGGCTGAGGTGGGCGGATCACCTGAGGTCAGGAGTTCAAGAGCAGCCTGGCCAACATGGTGAAACCCCATCTCTACAAAAAATATGAAAATTAGCTGGGTGTGGTGGCAGGTGCCTGTAATCCCAGCTACTCAGGAGGCTGAAACAGGAGAATCACTTGAACCCAGGAGGCAGAGGTTTCAGTGAGCTGAGATCGCGCCATTGCATTCCAGCCTGGGTGACAAGAGTGAAACTCCGTCTCAAAAAAAAAAAACAAAGTTGCAGTAGAATACATATAATCAAAAGCTACTGCATTCCACTAAGAACTTGCAAATGAATTTTAATATCCTGCTTGTAAAAATACTGAATATTATGGTCTCAGGTTCCTTTTCCCCTTCTATGCTGTTGGAACTGAATATACAAAACCTGCAAATGGGAGCTAGCTAGCTAGATATGGATATGTATCTACACGTATATGTATACAGAGAGAGACATCAACAGACATACATAAAAATACAAATATACGTGATATAGTTTCAAGAGTACATGAAGTATCCCTGAAAGCTATATTAAAACTTTCAGTTAAGATAATCCAACATCAGTCTAAATATTATCTTATCAAAACCAGTGTACACATGAACAGGGTTTAACTTTTGTGAGAGAAAGTATTTTAAATGCTTAAATAGCTAAGCCTTTAAAAATGCTATGCTTATTTTCTTATTTATTTGGTTTTCTAAACTAATTAGGTTATTTCCAATGCAAAATTTCTTGCTTTTACAAAAAGAGTAGATACTGGGAGAAATTTGAATCAGTTCAATGCCTGGCACCTTTTCTAAATATCCCCCATTATATCCAATACTTGGCAAAATTCATCCCTAACCCCAGCTCCTAACCTGAAAACCATGTGTGAGGATGCTTCTCATATTGATCATCCTGGCTTCTGCTCTGTCAAAGACCAGCCCGGCCTTGGCACCAACCACCTTCTGAAAGAATACAGTTCTGTTCTGCAGATCCTCTTTAGTGAGGTCTGGAGGTTCTCGCTGTCTTGCTAAACAAGAGTTTGAGACTTGGCAGCCCAATACATGGCTGCCTCTGTACTGCACCACAGCAGCCGAAATCTTAGCAGCTAGTCAAAAGCTAGTGAAAATGTCAAAGTTACAAAGCTCCTCTCAGGGCTCCAATGAAGCAAGAGAGCTTTCAGCAGGATCATAACAGGTGCATCAAAGTAACGCCAAGGGGAGAAAAAGACTTCTTGGACCTAGCAACAAATAAAAATTATAAAAATAAACATGCACATATAAACCCTGTTTTATATTTGTCAAAAAAGCCCCTTTCAATATTCAGCAAGTAACTGCATGAGGATCAAAAGAGACCTGTATAAACTACAAGAGGTGACAAGTGTAAGAATTGTTTCCAGCTTAAAGAAGATTGAAATGTCTCACTTTGGAATTTCAAGTCACAGAAATGTAGTACTTCTGTGACACTTCGGGCTTAAATTGCACAAAATGTATTTTTAACAGGCAAAATGTATGTGAGAGACAATGAATATAGACTTCATTTGGGCTCTGTGTTTCTTGACAGCATTCCAAAGATGTCAAGATATTTTTACCAATATACTCTTGCAAACTGGGTCAGAAGGTAGAAAAAGCGAGAGCTTTCTGATTTTTCAAATGTTGTCTTCATTTCTGCTATTGAGGTTTGTCACTACTACAGTTAAGTGATTGGTGATAAAGATTAACAGAAATCGAGAAAGCTACTCTCTTTCTCTGCTGGTGAATAGGATGAAAATGCTGAGAGAGGGAAGTAACTACAAAATAAAAACTCAACGCAGGAAACTGTGGAATACTGAAGAACATACCAAACAAAAATGAATATGTACTAGAAAAATGCTGGACTGGAATTAGAAGAGGACAAATTGGACATTATTGTAGATTCCACTACAGGATTTACATTTGGGAAGTTATTTAAGCTTTCTGAGTCCTTGTTTCCCCATTTGGAAACCATGAGCAATCACATATGTTCTAACCACTTTACTAAAGCAGCTAGTATGCTAAAGTGCTTCATAAATATTTTTCTAATAAACCATATTTTAAGTTTTCCTGCTTTTTCATTTTCCTAGCAGTGTTCCTTTATTCCATAATTTCAAAGCAAAAAAAAAAAAGTATGTGTTTTAAAAAACAGGCACGTAAATATAGAGGGGCACAACTTAACAGTTCTAAGAAATAGAACAAGAAGATTTAATCAACTTAAAGACATTTTTATATTTACAATCTAGGCTTCTGCAAGTGTTAGTCTGAATCTGTGCTAGTTAATTTCATCTTAGGTAATGCATTCATAAATATTTTCTTCAATGAAAGTTTAGATCTTTCCAATTCAGCCTAAGGCAAACCTTTCAGGTACTACCCACCACTTTATTCACAGTCCGTCTGGTATATTTTGTTTCACTAGATTCAGCAACCTGTTTCAGAGCACGGGTCTGACTCATTCACACTGCAGCTTCACGTTGTGGGCATGCTGAGAAAATGTTCTGAGTGTTGAAGTGTCTCTATGTGTATTTAGACCTTTGCTGTGATGTAGTATCGTAATTCAGGAAAGAAGATGTTACCAATGTGTGACTGCTTTTAAGTTACAGATTATTACCAGAGACCAACATTTTGGAGGTTCTTCTTTGGATTATGATTATTTAACACAGTCCACAGTGTAGTGGATAGTTATAAGGACTTTGTTTTGCCCATGGCAGCATTTTGTTCAAGGTCATTTGTACCAGAGAAATCAATGACCTATTAATGTAATTTCCACAAGAAGTGATCACTCAAAAATACTCTGAAGTTGCTTTATGTTCATGCTATTAGGATAGTAGTGGTTATAAAATTAAATAAAGTGGATAGCAACTGAATGTTGTAATAACACACTTCACACCTGTTAAAAAATTACAACACCAATAGAGCTTCTAGCTTCTTCCATTGTCTCTAAAGAATTATTTCTGTTAAGGTGCTGTTAGTAGGTTGTTTATCATTACATAACATAATTGAGAAAAAATTCAAATGAATACAAACCTAAAACATCCGTTTAAGAATATATGATATGAAATTATCAAAATTAGAGAAACACCTCACAGATAAGCAACACTTTTCTGTCTTCTCTGTCAGAAAACTAGAATTACTGTGCTTACTATTACTTTCATGCAATTTATAAAAATTAAAAAGCCTTCATATATCAGATGTCTTTAGGTAAAATTCTAATTGGTATTCAGAAACAAAATTATTTTAAGGGCCAAGACACTCAAAGATTCAAGTTTTAATTCGAGATTCAATTAACACCCAGATTATTTTTTAAATTGTAAAATAGGTCATTTTACCTTTAAGGAAGTTGTGACAGTTTTAAAGATTTTGAAATTTAATAAGGCAGACACAAGTTAGTGTTATGTCAGTGTTTTCCATTCATTTTCTAAATAACATTTAGAATGTGAGAACTTTTAGAACATGTAAAATATTTACTGGGTTCATTTTTTTTTCAGTTATACAAAATCTCCGTGATTCTAAATTAAAAGGAACAAAGAAATAAGAAAGTGTTCCTCAAAACCCTATTAAGTGATAAGGCATTAAATATTAGGTTAAGATTTCCCTTCATTGGCATTAATTATTTTCCCTTAATGTTTTACTGTAACATCTGGTGACATATGGAAAAGTTTATATTGTACAACTAAAGTAATGATTTAAAATATGTATAACCTGTTATATGGACATAGCATAATTTGTTTAATCATCCAACTACTATTGGACCTTGAAGTTATCCTCCCTTTTTTATTATCCTGAGAGACACATCATAGTTATTTCAAGAGATTTTTTACTCTATTTTAATTTATTATGTTCCGGTATTAAGCCCAGGGTCTCTGAGAAATTAAATTATACCAGCTTTACTCTAGTAACTAAACTGATTAATTCAGCAAAGAGAGTTCTCTTATACAGACTATATAATTGAAGAGTTTGTGGAAAGAACACTGTCTTGGCCGGGCACGGTGGCTCACGCTTGTAATCCCAGCACTTTGGGAGGCCGAGGCAGGCGGATCACAAGGTCAGGAGATCGAGACCACGGTGAAACCCCGTCTCTACAAAAAATGCAAAAAATTAGCCAGGCGTGGTGGCAGGCGCCTGTAGTCCCAGCTACTCGGAGAGGCTGAGGCAGGAGAATGGCGTGAACCCGGGAGGCGGAGCTTGCAGTGAGCCGAGATTGCGCCACTGCACTCCAGCCTGGGCGATAGAGCGAGACTCCGTCTCAATAAAAAAAAAAAAAAAAGAAAGAACACTGTCTTTGCATTCAGATTGGACTTTAAGTTTAACCATTCCCTGACACTATAACATTAGGTATCATGACTTAATATTCAAATATTGTGCCCTAATCTGCAAAATAAGAGATACAATAATATCTCTTTGACTTGTAAGAAGCATTAAATAATACAACTTACATAATTATCTAATAAGAATTCTAGAACGTAATAAATAAGCCATCATAGTCATTTTCTATCCTACCAAAGGTAAGAAAAATGACATCATAGGGCCTGGTCATCATATACAACACACTTGAAACTCCAGGTTTGGTGTTCTGGTATTACAGCAATTAATTCTCTGAAACCAAATTGTTTTCCTATTTTCTGAATCCTTTCCAAATTTCTCTTAGTTTCAATGTTAGAAAAATACGATTTCCTCCCCTTGGAATAGAATCACTTAAGACAATTTTATACCACACCCATTAAATCTTGTTTTTTGATTGCACATAATTCCCTGAGAAAAATCTGAATCTCTGAATCTTAGATTTCACACCATAACCTTCCTTAAAGGCTCATTACCATATGTATCAAAAAAAGAATGAACTATTTCCTAATGTCCACTTCTTAACAGATTAATATTACAAAAAGTCAATTTTCATTTTACCTTTTATGTCACATATTCATGAAAATTTTTCTCATATATATTTAAAATTTTGTAGAGTATATTCAGTATATGTTTCAACATGTCTTTGGGCCATATGCATTCTGTGCTAAAGTTTCCCTTTATAAAAAAAAAAAAACAAAGCAGGAGGTGGGAGTTTTATGGGTGGGAAATGAAAATTCAATTAGTATATTCTAAGAGAGATTAGAGAGGAAAGTAAATTTTCCAGTTAATTCTGTAACACACAAAAGTAAGCCATATAGCTGAGAAATTCATCTGAGCTGACAGTTGATTATACATATAATTTTTCCCTAACAGAGCCACAACTAACGAGACAATTATAGTTTCACCAAGTCAAATGTCAGCCAGAGGACTTACAGTTTTGACACTTGGCAAGGCAAAGCAAAGAAAATGTGAAGGATCCTCACTTACTTGTTAGCCAAACTTAGTGTCAGAAAAAAACTATTCATCATTGGTTGTCAGTCACAGAGCAGTTCTCTGTCACTGGAAACTTCCGCAGACAGGATAATTACTATGATTAAATGGCAGTGAATTTAAAATATTTCAGTAGTGGTTAAAATAATTGTTGAATACTGATGGTATAATATCAAATCAAAGGTGCAAAACTGTCCATTAATTATCCGGAGTATAAGATATCTGATGCTGTGTAAGTATAATGCCAAAGCACATTCACAGGCGCAGAAATTGATAAGGGCTTAATCATGCTTTTTGGAAATACAGTAAAGAAGATAATCCTTTTTCTACCTTAAAAAATAAATTTTAGACCATGTCCTTCAAGGTATACAGTTTGTATTGTTGACAATTAGCTCTAGCCGTTGATTTCAATTTATTTATCTATATTTTCTGATTATTCCTCTAACACAAAGATACTGAGGGCTTTCTCTGTGTTAGGTAAGAGCTGCAAAGCTAAGTCCTGGAATACAGAGATGTGAAACAATGCTAGCACTGGCTCAGAAATACTTTATTGCTTCATGAAATTTTCAGGTTAGTCCTATTCCCATAAACGTTTCTGTGTGAGCGGCAGGGATTGGGGGCACCTCACTCTCCTCCAGGGACAGGCCGTGTCCTAAGCAGTAGCTTGAAGATATCACTTTGGAGAATTTGGGTCTGGAGACTGTAGAAATCAGCAAGGTTTCAAAGAATCATTATTACATTGCAAAGTCTCATGGCCAGGAGTAGATAAGAAGTAATATGTTGTATTTCCTCTTTTGTAGTATGAGTTAGTTGATCTAAATGTTCACTGTGTTTTCTGTATCTTTGAATTATGTGTAACAACCTAGATAGTAAAGAGCCATCAAGAGGCCATGAGATTTCAAATAAACAGGTAAAAACATACTCAAGGAAATTGTAAAAGAACTAATTAGAGTCCACGTGTTCAGTGTCAGTTCAAAGACGCAGAGAAATAGGTGCTCAACAGATGGAATATGTTAGAACCCACAAAAATGACCAAATGGGATGGCACAAAATCAGCAGAGCTATAATCAATAACCAATGAATTAGTACTCTCTTCTGTCTTTCCCATTGTATTTGGGTCTTTGTAGGTTATTCAATCATGTTTGAAGACAGGAAAAACCATTATTCATTCTCAAGGCAAAAGAGTTATATATGCTTTTGGGAAGAAGGAGGATAAGGGAAGGTTTTTAAACTTTTCCGATGGGCCGTACTACATGTAGTATACAAATCATCTAAAATTCATTTTTTTCCTAGAAAGACAGATCTTAAACAGGCTAGAAGTAATAGATAATGTGGTTCATCAGCGCTGTATACTCTTAAATTCAGATTTTCTGAATCCATCTGACATCATCCTAGTCCCACAAGATAACTGCAAAAATGTCTTGTTGCCGAATACATTCAACAGTGAACTACACAGTTGTCTCCAAGAAATTCACTGCACATTGGTCTGTTCATTGCTTTAAGAAATCTTGCAGTTAAAAACAAACAAAAAATGTACTATGTTTTAAAATATAGCATCTCCAAGATTATTTAAAATTTATTTTCCTTGTTGTTGCTCTGAATAGCTCTCAAAAGAACTGTTGGAAAATATTGCTTAACATGATTGATCTTCCATTTGACTGACCTGCATTTACACCCATGCCTATTTTGTGTAGGTGATCAATTCATTTGTCAAGAGTGCTTTCATAATTATGCATGAAAATGCACAACACATTGTCATTCCTCAAAAATGCTACTATTATCACCTGTAATTAAGTCTACCAAATTTACACTAGAAAACAAACACAGAGAGAACAATGGATAGTTGTTAGATCATTTAGCAACCAGAGGTAAAAATTAGTAGCAGAAACAAAATTGTTGTCATTTCTCAAGTTATTTTTCAAAGGACATTGTTGCCTTATTAACTAATATTTGATTGGGGTCATTTATAACCATTAATCTAGAAAAGAAATTCTTCTACTGCAATGCGCCTCCTCTATGTACGTGTGTGAATGAGTGTCCATTTTCTTTATTTAAACTTCTAAGTTACTTATTCATTCATTAGGTAATCTTTTCACATGGAACAAAATTTTTGTGGTAATTTATGATAATTGAAAAAAAAGATTTGGCATGATTACAACCCTATTTAGATATTTCTGCCTGCATCTATATCATATCAAAAAAAGTAAAATCTGTTGATTCTCACAACTCACTAGCCAAGTCTTAGATGCTGGTTGAAAATGAAGATACCCGGGTTAGTTCCCAAAAACTATGATTAATTTGGTTGGGAGTAAGAGCTAGAAGTCTATTCTTAATAAACTCTAGTGAATCTGATATTAGTTGGTGTGGGAAGCAGGCTGAGAGAAATATCGATCTATTGCAAAAGGCGCACTTCTCTTTGGACACCTGAAAAAAACAGCATGCATTAAATGCATTAAAACTCTATTAAGGATACTTCCATAAAATGGTTCCAAAAATATATTGATACAGCATATAAGATTTTGATAATTTTCAGGGTAATGCTGATAATGTTTTTAAATAAATCAGTTCATTTGTTTTGGCTTTTCCTTCTCCCCGTTTCTTGCTAAATATTGTAGATCTGCCACCTTTTAAAAAATAGGTAACACTTCCACTTCCCACTCCCACAAATATACTTACAGCTCCTCTTTAGTGAAAATTCTATTGAATGTTCTTGTGCTCCAGCAGAAAGGAAAAACACAGTAGCACTTTATTAGTTAATGTTGGAGAAGTTACTCACCTTGTCTGAAATTTATTTCCTGTCCTGTAAAATTCTGCTAATACTGTACAGTGTTATTTTAAGGATCAAATTTAAAAATGCATGTGAAAGGTCTTTCAAAAATAAAGAGGTGTTGTAAGAATATGAGGCATCACCCCCCGCCATGCATTCATTTGAATCATGCCATTTAAGAATTTTTTTTATTGTGTTAAAGTAAAAAAATTTTAAAAATGAATTAAACCAAAGTAAAGTTGAATTAAATTAAAAATTTAGAGTATCAAAACCCTATTCTGCTATTCTATGAAAAAATAAATTCACTAAACAAAAAATATACTGCATTTGGCCAGGCGTGGTGGCTCATGACTATAATCCTACCACTTTGGGAGGCCGAGGCGGGTGGATTGTCTGAGCTCAGGAGTTCGAGACCAGCCTGGGCAACATGGTGAAACCCAGTCTCTACTAAAACACAAAAAATTAGCCAGGCGTGGTGGCGGGCGCCTGTAGTCCCAGCCACTCAGGAGGCTGAGGCACAAGAATTGCTTGAATCCACGAGGTAGAGGTTGCAGTGAGCTGAGATCACGCCACTGCACTCCAGTCTGGGTGACAGAGACAAGACTCGGTATCCAAAAATTTTTTTAAAAAAAGTATTGCATTGTTGAAGGTTCACACAGAACAAAACATGCTGTTTAAATTTCAGTAAAAAAATTTTTCCACGTATTGTAAAAAGGAGAATCTTAGTCCACTGCTGAAGAACATTTTCATGAATGTTTTGCTTGAGCTTGCAAAGCTAAACAAAACTCTGGTACTTTATATAAGAGAGATATTCTTAGAAGCCTCTGCCACCTAGTGTACAAAGGCCACCCTAGAAATCTGAATGACTTAGTTTAATTGCCTCATATGCTACATCTCGTCTTCAGAGAATTATCTTTAAGTATGTCTAGGTCAGGTTTGAAGTTATAATTTGAGGTGGGAATAACATACACACTGCATTTTCTAAAGAGCATCTGGCATGAGAATCAATACAACATTTCGTTTTCATTTTAGCAGCACTTTGAAGTCCCATTTATAAATGTTTTAATAAGGCAATAAGAGACTCCTGGGTATGTTTTAGTCTTTCATTAATATACACCTCTTGTGTGTTGCAAGATACATGCTTACTGAATAAGCCTTTGACCATTCAAAGTCAAATTAATGATCCAATAAAGCAAAGCCCATGGTATCTTAATGGCAGTAAAATACACTCTTTAATTTGGAAGATAAAATGTTATATTATATTTTCCTTTCCAACAACTCATAAGTATATGCATAAAAGAAGTATCAAGGGATTCAAAGAAATAGCGAAGCTTCTTTAGCAATATTTTTACACACAACATGTCTCCCCACCTCTCATTTTTAGCTTTAGATTTAATTATTTCCAACTCAGTTTTACAGAGGAGTGGAAGGTGGAACTTGAGGGTTGGCAGTGGAGGAGTTTGTAAAGCTATAGTCTTTAAAAATGTGTTTAAAAGTAAAACGGCAACCACAGCACTCCCTCTTTCCATCCTGTCATTGTTTTCAAGCCACCCACTCCTCTGCCCAGTTTGCTAAAGGCAGAGGGAGATGTGTGAAGGTGATGTTCTGCCATGCGGTTCAGAGAAGCAAAATTTTCCCGCAGCTCTAAATCAGTTCACAATGAACCAGATCTCAGCAATGCGCTTTCGCTCTCTGCTCATTCTGCTACCTGACGTTCGTGAGAGGAACCAGATGGCCCTCATGTCAATCTGGCCTGCCAGGTCTGGTACTGAGATTTCATCTCCTTCCCTTCAGCTGCCTGAGCCTGAGTGAAGTTCACATGCACACATCTCCAGTAAAATCTCACTGTAATGGGCAGGTCTTTCTTGCACTTTTGCCCTGCCAAACCTGCCTCTCTTAGGGACTCAAGACGGCATAATGCCTTGTTATTTTAATGTGCTCTGCAATGATTGAACTGTTCTCAGGAGATCATTTTTGCACATCAAAATCCATTAAAATTAGCAAGAATTGTAGGGAAATGAGCAAATAAAAAAGAATAATTCATCTCTCTCTCTCTCAGTTTTAAATTCGCCAAGCCTCCTTTTGATGGCTAAAAGCAACTGGTAGCAGAAAGCATGCATCAGTTAAAAAAAACATTAGCTTTAAGCAAAAGATGTCAAGAAATTCTTCCAAATTATGTGTTATGATAGCAAGCTGGTGAGCACTGGGATAAAAACCCATGTCATAATTGTAGAGGATGTGCTAAGACGTTGGGGGAGCAAAATCCATGAGTGAGTACAGATGATACCTATAGCAATACTACTGCATCTTTCTGGGGAAAACATGCAGTAAACATCCTGATCAGAGACTAACAGGCCCTCTCAAGAGTGACCTTTTTTTAAAATTGGGAATAATTTTTATTGTTAAGAAAGCATAACCAGCAATAAAAGTACTATTTTTGGTTCTAAATGATAGAAAACCAAATATATTTTGTTCATGGTACAAGGAAGCCTGAGGTCAAGTTGATTACAGAAGGGACTAGTTCCAGATATTCGATGAGATCTTCATCTCTCTTCTGTTTCTGTTGTATTTCTATCTGTGCATCTGTCTCCTTTTCTCCGTGTCTCTTTGCCCCTGTATAGTTCTTTCTGCATATCTCTCTGCATTTTCTGTCTCTGTCCCCGTGTTGTATCTCTTTCACTGCAGTGCCTTTCTATTTTTCTAATTTGTTGTCACTATTTGTCTGCATTTTTCTATCTGTGTTTCTTTATGCATATCTCTATTTTTCTGCATTTCTCTTCCTTATCACCTCATATCTTTTCTCATCTCTCTCCCTCTGTGCGTGTGTGTGTATGTGTTTGTGTGTGTGTGTCTCTGTCTCTGCTATATATGTTTCTAGAATGTCTACCAGAGACAATTTAACAATTTTAGGAAATTTAATTTAACAATTAATTTAAAAATTAATTTAACAATCTAACAATTGTTAAACTTAATTTAACAATCTAACAATTGTTAAACTTAATTTAACAATATTAGGAAAGATTCTGATTGGCCAAGCCTGGGTAACATGCACACCATTTAAACACACCATCCTGTGTATGGGACACTGACAGCCAGCATTGTGGAGAGTAACTATTTTTAAATAGTGAAATTTATGGTAAGAAATAACATTTATATCACAAACCAATACATACACACATACATACATATGACCAGGTACAGACATGTGTATGTCTGTGTGTGTATAAAATCAAATGGAAAATTTCACAGAAGTAATACTTAACTATGAGTGATATATTCCTCTTTTTGTATTAAAATATAAACATTCTCTCTAAAATGATATGTAAATTGATTTCATCACCCTCTAATGGGCCACAGCTTCACAGTCTGAAAATCACTTTTTAAACTATCTTCATTTTAGAAATTTTATGAATAGTGTGAATCATTTAAATTAACATCTCAATACTTATAGTACTAAAATGATTTCTCACCAATAATATAAAATGATGTAATCATTTAGTTAATGACAAGTTTTGGTTTCCATCATAATTACTAAAAGTTAAGCAACCCATCATCAAATAGTTTGAGTTCTGGGTACTTGCAACAGATTATTTTGTCTATTTTTAAAACATCTGCTTGGTAAGAAGGAAGCAAAAGCACCATCATCTATTTATTTTCTACTATATTCTTTACTCTTATTTTTGTGTTAATTGGTCCCCTTAATCTTTGTAAAAATCCAGTCAGAGAAAAGTATTAGTATAAATATTATTATCTTCTTTTTATGAATGAATGAGGATGCTGAGAACCAATCATGCTCGGGTAATTTATTTAAAACATTCATTTCTCAAGTAGAAGAGACAGAATCAGTCCATGCCTTTTGATTGCAAGTCCAAGGTTCTTTCTTTAATATTATGCAAATACTCAGTACTACATGCTATGTCTTTTGATAACTTAAATATTGCTCTATAAGATCTGACACGTAAATACACAAATAAATAATTCCGTGATTGAATACTTAACATGTTTAGTACACAGGGACATCTGCTTTAATCATGCCTATGTAAAATGCAACAAAGAAGATAATCTTGTTTAGAAATGTGGTATGATGAGGGGCCCAGCCACAGAGTGCTGTCACCTCCCTGTGGCACTGTGGTATGCTGGGACTTGGAATGTGGACATTGGGGTGAAACTACTTGAATTCAAATCTTGGTGCAACTAACTATTTGGTATGTGACTTTGCCCACATCCACTTAGCAACAGCGAATAGTGATAACAATAATAGTCCCTGCCACAAAATGTTACCACAATGCCGAGCATATAGGAAGCATTCAATAAATGTTAGTTATTAGAAATATTTCCACCATCGAGATGTAGCTATGTAGCTTTCAAAAATTGTGACATGAAGATATATAGCAATTAACCACCTACGTTTCTATTGTTGGTGAACCATCAATTTGATTTTGTCATCAGTTACATGGTCCAATCCATAATTTCAAAGACATATTTCTTTGACACAGCCAGAAAATTTTTTCAGAAGGGAACAACATGTATAAGAAACACAAGGAATAATTGTGCCAAGAAAAATTATGAATGCTGTAGAAAATTTGATCTTATTCAGGCCAAAAAACAATTGTAAATTCTGAAATGTGTTCACCATGTCAGATGGCTGAGGTTTCAAAAAACAAAATTAAACAGACCAAACATTCTGATTTCTGAAGAAAATAGACACACACACACAAAGTATGGATGTCACAGGGAGTTACTCCTGCTCAACATCTGGTTTGGATTTAGATAAAACAAACCATAAAGACAGTGGTGATGAGATTAAACAAATGCTTTCTTACTGTTAATGGCCTTGATATTTGTTACATAATGACTAGACTATGAAAATCTTCCCACATTATTTCTATTTAAGAGAATTTCAAAGCTAATAGAAAAGGGCAGAAAAATTGATGTCTAGGCTGAAACTTAACAAGTATGTGGATTGTCTAAGCCTTGAAAAATAAATATATAAAAATATAAAAAGTTAATGCAATTTTACAATATTAAAAGAAACAAAATTTAGCATTATAGTTAGGAGCTCAAGACACACCAGCCATTTATCTTATAAAGACACTGTGGAGACAGATGAGAGAACAACTTTGAAATGTGTAAAGTACATTTACTACATATAAAGTTGAAAAAGTTGGCTCTAGACTTACATGTCTAAATATTTGCCAAGTGTATCCAAACCTTTAGAAATAAACATTATTAAAACATTTTTAAATACATGAAGGAGAAAAATTGCACAATCTGCTTTTAAAATGAACCCCACATCTAAAAGGCCTTTTAAAAAAATCTCTATTAACAAAAGAGATTAAGCATATTATGTACTCTGCACAAAAATAGCCACACTAATGATTAAAGGATCGAAAACATAAACAGTGAAGATATTATAAGAGGAAATTGGATTGCTGTAAGTTAATAAAGAAGGGTAATAGGAGATGATTTATAGGATTCCTACAGATTCCTTTCTCTGGGTCTTAGTAGAGTGTATCATGAATTTGAGTGACATGTGTTTACTATTTTAGACTTCTGACCTTTCAGAAGTTGTCAACCTTTATGGTAGCAATAGTGGTGCATGTTTCTTTATGTGGAAATACACAATAGGAAAACTAGATGAGAGAGACATTTAAACAGCTATTTAAATGAACTAATCTCATATCTCATTAATCCAAAGCAAATATGTTTCACTTTCAGGTACATAAATTTACAAATATTGTATCTTTATTTTTCTACATATAATGTCAAGGTACAAGTGTCTGAGTAAATTTCTCATTGAACTATTTTTCATCAAGGTAAAAATAATCAGATTACTAACACTGTCTGCAAGAAAATCATAAATCAGAGCTTAAAATGTCAATTTCCTTGAATTTCAAAGCTATGACTTTGTTATTTAATACATTATGTTTAGAAAATTGTGAAAGGATCTTAATTAGATGTAAAAGAAATGAAAACTAGGGTTGATGCTTTCATTTTAATACTAATGAAAAACATGAGTGAGGAAGTTGTGTTTTCAATATTAACATTTCCATAGTTCTTTGAGCCATTAAAAACAAATTATTAAATATTAGTAAAAGTTGTCAACCTTTATGGTAGCAATAGTGTTCATTTTTGTGTTTGGTATTCAGTAGAACACTGTCTGAAATAGAAAAGAATTGAGTTTGTTCTCAAACTGCAATCATGTTACCTAGAATCTATTGCAAACAACCTATTATCTTTAATAAATGTATTCAACAGATACTGTTGGAGGAGTTATAATGTTCAAAACACTTAACTACATCTTATGCTGTATATAGATTGAATATAGAATGTGTCACAATTAGTATAGATTCTATGAAATGTCCAGGTCTTAATTATTACAGATCCTGCTATAAAACATTTTATAGTCTAGGGGTAAGGAGATATGAACAAAAAAATCACAGGCATTGAGAGGTAAATAAATTTTGAAATTTTCCTATTTAAAAAAAATCTCAAATTTTATTTTAGAATCAGGGAATACATGTACAAGTTTGTTACATGGGTATATTGTGTAATGCTGAGGTTTGAGGTATGATTGGATCCCATTGCCCAAGTAGTGAGCATAGTACCCAACAGTCAGTTTTCAACCCTTGCCCCCCTTCCTCCCTTCTCCTTCTAGTAATCCCTAGTATCTATTGTTTCCATCTTTATGTCCATGAGTATCCAATGTTTAGCTCTCACTTATAAGTGAGAATATGCAATATTTGGTTTTCTGTTCTTGCCTTAATTTGTTTAGGGTAATGTCTTCCAGCTGCAACCACGTTGCTGCAAAGGACATGATGTCATTCTTCTTTATGGCTGCATAGTATTCCATGGTGCATATATGCCACATTTTCTTTATCCAGTCCACTGTTGATGAACACCCAGGTTGTTTCCATGTCTTTGCTATTGTGAATAGTATGGTGATGAACATATGAGTGTATGTGACACTTCTTAAAAGAAGACATTCGTTTGGCCAATAAACATACGAAAAAAGTTCATCACTGATAGTTAGAGAAATGCAAAACAAAACCACAATGAGATACCATTTAATGCCAGTGAGAATGGTGATTATTAAAAAATCCAGAAACAACAGATGCTGGAGAGGTTGCAGAGAAAAAGGAACATTTTCACACTGTTAGTGGGAGTGTAAATTAGTTCAATCATTATGGAAGACAGTGTGGCAATTTCTAAAAGATCAAGAGGCAGAAATATCATTTGGCCCAGCAATTTGGGTCAAATGGTATCTCTTTGGGTATATAATCATTGCTGGGTATATACCTAAAGGAATATAAATCATTCTATTATAAAAATACATGCACATGTATGTTCACTGTAGCACTATTCATAATTGCAAAGACATGGAATCAACCTAAATTGCCATCAATGATAGACTAGATAAAGACAATGTGGTACATATACACCATGGAATACTATGCAGCCATAAAAAGAAACTAGATTATGTCCTTTGCAGGGGCATGGATGGAGCCGGAAGCTGTTATCCTCAGCAAACTAACTGGGGAACACAAAACCAAGCACCAAATGTTCTCACTTACAAGAAGGAGCTGAATGATGAGAACACATAGACACATGGTGGGGAACAACATACATCAGGGGCCTGTTGGAGAGAGGCAGCGGAAGGGACAGCATCAAGAATAGCTAATGGATGTTGGGCTTAATACCTAGATGATGGGTTGGTCTGTGCTGCAAACTACCACTGCACACCTATGTAACAAACCTGCACTTCCTGCACGTGTACCCCAGAACTTAAAAGTTGAAGAAAACTAATTTGGAAATTTTTAAATGAAATTCATGTGTAAAGTAAAATGTTAAGATGCTAAAACAACATCTTCTTTCCCTTCCTGAGCAAACTTGTTCATCATACTCTTCAGATTATCCTACACTTTTGGAACCACTCCTTTCACACAAATCCTACATCAGTTACTTAGAAAAGCAAGATAATCTCCCTAACCTGCACCTTCCTATTTACTCGGCACCCAACAATGTGCACTTATTTATCCTTTTCCTTGAGCCCTAATATATTTACAAAAGCTGTAGCTATGTGTCAACCACGCTGTCAATCTGATGAATCTCACGGGTGCTCTTTTGATGTCAACATAACCAAATAACAAGACCACAGGGCCAGCGAAGGTATCACAAGCATCTCAGCTGTCAGCACGACGCCTGCTCTGCCTCACCATCACAGTTTTCCTTGTGTTTCGGGATGCTCACCTAGCAGAAAAAGCACTCCATCTACATCAACTGTGGCTGAAACTCATTCAAACCGCTGACTCCGATCATAGAGGCAGATGTAGAGCTCTTAATTTCATCCTTCAAGAATCTGCTTTCTAATATCTAAATTAGATGTTAAATATGTTAAGTATCTTTTTACTAAATATCCTGGCCAAATCAATGTTATCTGCCTTAGTTAAGAAATTCCTAAAGATCAGGGATTTGTCAAAATAACCTTAGATGATTCATTTGGAAAATAAAAATTCAGAATTTTAATTTCATTTGTTTATTAATGGAGACTGAGGGAAAGAGGTATGTTCTCTATATTTTTTTTTATTTTTTTCTTTGAACTGCTAAAAATAAGTTTTTCAACATCAACAAAAATGCCACTACTTTTTGTAACAACAATGTCTGTAAACTTTAACACAGTATTTGCCACGACACTATAATTAAACTAGTACTCTCTAAATGATATAGTATTAACACGGAAGTACACAGGAAAGGGAGGTAATCTAAAAATGAGGTCCTTCTTTTCTTTTCTTTTCTTTTCTTTTCTTTTTTCTTTTCTTTTCTTTTCTTCCCTATGTGGCCCAGGCTGGAGTACACTCCGCTCGCTGCAGACTCCCTGCGACCGGCTCCGGTGATTCTCCCGCCCTGGCCTGCGGGCTGCCTGGGATTGCCAACGCGCGCCACCACGCCTCCCTGCTTTTTCTCCTTTGGCTGGAGGCGCGGTTTCCCCATGTCGGCCAGGCTGGTCTCCAGCTCCTGACCTCGAATGGTCTGCCCGCCTCGGCCTCCCGAGGTGCTGGGACTGCAGACGGAGGCTCGCTCACTCGGTGCTCGGTGTTGCCTGGGTTGGAGTGCGGTGGCGTGGTCTTGGCTCGCTGCAGCCTCCGCCTCCCAGCCGCCTGCCTTGGCCTCCCAGGGTGCTGGGATTGCAGCCTCTGCCCGGCCGTCGCCCCGTCTGGGAGGTGGGGAGCGTCTCTGCCTGGCCGCCCATCGTCTGGGTTATGAGGAGCTCCTCTGCCCGGCCGCCCCGTCTGGGAGGTGAGGAGCGCCTCTGCCCAGCCGCCACCCCATCTAGGAAGTGAGGAACTTCTCTGCCTGGCCGCCCATCGTCTGGGATGTGAGGAGCGACTCTGCCCGGCCGCCACCGCGTCTGGGAAGTGAGGAGCGCCTCTGCCCGGCCGCCCCGTCTGGGAAGTGAGGAGCCCCCCCCCCCCCCCCCCCCGCCCCATCTGGGAAGTGAGGAGCGCCTCTGGCGGCCGCCCCGTCTGGGAAGTGAGGAGCGCCTCTGCCGGCCGCCCCGTCTGGGATGTGGGGAGCGCCTCTGCCCGGCCGCCTCGTCTGGGAGGTCTACCACAGAGGCCAGAAGCAATGTGGGGGCTGGTCGTGGTGGCTCACGCCTGTAGTCCCAGTACTCTGGGAGGCCGAGGCGGGTTGATCACTTGAGGCTAGGAGTTTGAGACCAGCCTGGCCAACATGGTGAAATGTGAAAAATACAACTGACAAACCAACCAACCAAGCGACAACAAAACAGGTCTACCCTGGAGTCATACTCTAATTTTTTTCTATTTTCCTCCCTTTCTGATCCTTTATCCCACCTTCTTTTTCTTCCTCTTCCTTCTCCTTCTTCTTTGTCAAATAGAGGATTGAGTTATTGTCATTGATCCATACAAAGTCCCTCTCTCATTTATTTTCTTTAATTCCAATCCCCCATTTCTATTCGCCGTCTTCCCATGGGCAACCTTCCTAATATGTTTGATATGCATCTTTTTGTTTGTATGTACTTTTAGAAAATGTTTATTGTTTTGTGTGCAAAAAAAAATTTAAAAAAAAAGTGAACAACATTGATATAAAAGACAACTCATTAGGCCATAAAAAAAATAAATAAAAAATAAAAATGAGGATTCTGGAGGTCAGTAATATTTCTATACTTAAGCTGACTTTGGGGAGGGAAAGATTAGTATGAAGTTTTTCTTTAGGCAAATATCAAAATGACTTTTTAAAAAGTGAGATAATTTATGTGACTCTGTGGCATAAAATATTTTATAAAGGTAAGAAATTATGGTTATTATTAAATAGTGTAGCTCAACATATTAGATAAAGTTGAGTAATACTATAATATGTGAGATGAAATTGAAACTTACCAAGCACAGGTAACAAATACAAAGGAAAAATACTAATTTTGAAACTAGATAAGCCCTTGCCAAAGAAATTAAGCCTTCTTATCCTTGGAAGAAGACAAAATATCAAGTCAAACTCTACCATTCAAATAAAGCAGAAAAAAGGATAAAACCTAAAGCAAATCAATAAATATTGAATAAAAGCCAAAAGAAACAAAAGAAGCTCTGGTTTAATTTAGTCAAAGGAAGACATTTACTTCTTCTTCCCCTCATACTTTATTATTATGGAAATAAAGAAATAATTATGTTTTAAACTCACAAATACAGAAATAAGGAATGCACTAACAACAAAGAGAAAATTGTAACAGGTTTCATAAAGACAGCATGCGGAACAGTAGTGCCCAGTCAAGCAGGTAGAGAAAGCCCAGAATGCTCATGGAATGTGTTGCAGCTAAGGAGAGGTGAGTGTTCAACACGCAGGATGCAGGGGCAGGGGAGGGAAGGGCAGGGTTAGGACCTCATTCACCAAGTATACTCGCAAGCTATGACCCATAGTAGGCAAGCCAGAAAATAAAGGTGTAAGTAAGCATTTTATTGAAAGCAACTGAAGCAACTCAGATACCCTAGAAGAAGTCAACATATTATAATCAAACATGCAAAGGTAAGAAGGAGATCTAAGGAGGTAAGCGTTTTTCTTTGTATCCATCCAAAAGCAATCAACAAATCATGGCTAAAATAGATATACCAAGAAATAGCAATAAAAACATCTATTTAATAATATGAAGATATAACAAAATGATCCCGAAACAGAAAGCTACAGTTTGTTGCCTATTGGGTTAGGATAAGGTAAGTCAGGGGAATTGTTGCTTTCCATGACAAACCCTTTAATGCTATTTCATTTTTTGAAGTGCATGGCTTATATGAAATTAATAAAAATAAAAAATAAAAATTATGGACCCATATACACTTTTTTAAAGAAATAAAATTTGTTCCCTAAATTTCAAGATGTATCAACAGTTAATGCCTGAGCCAAACTTCCATTCAATAAGTATTCATTGTTTTGTGATAATAAAAACACTATATATATAATAAGTATCCATACAGTGGCAGAACTGTTATAAATTTATTCTTATTTTAATTTAATCTTAGCAGACATCTGTGGTTCATCCTAAAGACAGTGACTTTTGATCTTGTCAAGTTTCTTCAGTAAATAAAATTAACTCTCCTTCTTTCCTTTTCTGCTAGGCTGAGATGTGATCATAGACAAGAGAAATATACTTTGAATGAGCCATCAATAAATGATACTATTTCACTCATAGCCAAAATACATGGGTTTAGGAATAAAAGGGTGAAACTCAGAGTGGTCACTCTATTAGAATTAATGCCCCATCAGCAGAATTTGTGCATTGTAATCCCATAATCAGGGGCTCTGCTGGTTTAGGAGTTCTTAATCCCTGTGGGAGAAATGCTACCACCAGAAGACACAGAGCTTTTAATTAATTGCATGTTGAAACTATCATTTTGCTATTTTGTCTTCCTCCTATGTTACTAAACCAATAGTCATAGTTAACATGTGTTACTATACTAGATGGGTTGGTTGATCCTGGTTATCAAGAAATAACTGAGTTGCTGCTACACAGTGAAGTCAGGAAAGACTATTTCTGTAACCAGGAGTTTCACAGGAACACCTCTGATTACATCCATGTTCAAAAGTAAAAGGTAACGAAAGACTAAAACAATTCAATAAAGCCAGGAACACTGAGAAATCTTCAAGAATAAAAGTTGAGTTATCCAACTAAGCAAAAACTTACTCTCTGAGACACTGTCTGAAAGCATGAAATTGGTTATGAAAGAAGAAAGTGATAGTTATCAATATGACATTTAACCAATTATAAAAACCAAGGAGTATTAAAAACAAGCCTCATATTAGAGTTATGAATATACATACATATTTTAACCAATTATTTATTTTTCCCTTTGACATTCTTCTATTTTATATCACTCTATTTTAAGATTTAGTTTATAAGTCACTAGTCCTGAGTAACCACATTCAGATCTGCTAAACCATCTAGAGAGAGAGATGCTGAACTTTGAGATGTATGTGGTGACTGATAGGGTGCTGGACCTCTCCTGTTTTGTAGTGGAAGAAAGAGAGTATTTTCAATTGTACAATTGACAGTTGCCTCATACAATTGTTGATGTAAGTAAACATCAACATGTAATTGTTGATATAATTAAACATCAACATGTAATTGTTGATGTAAAGCAATTAAATATGGACAGAAATATGAGAATGGAAGCTTAGTTACAATACGGTTGGGTCACACTAGTCCTTTACTGCCCTGATCTCAGATCTAATACTTGCATTTCCACCCTGCAAGCAACATTTCCTAGGCTTCCTTACAAGCTGGCTTCTAGGTAGGTGCAGCCAATGAGAGACTCTGAGAGGATTTTGGAGTGCTACAGCATGTGAGAAGCCAGCATGTATATAAAGGTATATAAAGGTATATAGTTCTATTTTTCTCATTTTCTAGGGGGCATCTAGGTAGTGGCTGCCTTCTCCATGGTTCCAGTTCCTATAGCATTGGCTCTATCTTGGCATTCCTTCCTGATTTCCACCTGGCAGCACGCAATATGAGCCCAGGTTCCTCAGAAGGGCCCTTGGCTCCGCTATTGCTATCTCTTCTCTTTGTTCTGCCAGTTCTAGTGTTAGAGAGAAATGAAAGTATTAGGAATATAGAGATCCTCATCTCTGTGAATCACTTTTGTTCTGGGTCTCACGGCTTTTAATTGTAAAATCAGCCAACAAGTGAGTACCTTGTGTTTGACACTGTGAGGATAGAAAACAATAATCCAGTCTCTGTTAAAAGTCTGGCTAAAGGAGTGTCACTCCTTTCTAAAATTTATCAAAGACATTTTCATTTACATAAAGTTTTTTGAGGTCATGTAAGCACCAAAAAATGAGGAGAAACACGGGTATGGAGGATACCAGCATTTCAGACAAAGTTAGCTCAGATTATGTTGTTAGCACAGCCATTCATCACAGGAAATGTGTAAAAAAGAAATGAATAGCTACTTAGAATACATTAACATATATTTGTATTTCAAGAATCCAAAAACTAGCTTGCTACCACAAAGAGGCTATTCTACTACATTTACAATATACATTAAATATTTAGGTTGAGGAGAAGTAATTACAAGTTCTGAGTTTATCAGACTGTATTAGATGCCTTTCGTTTGATTATCAAAGAAATAATAAATGTCTGAACATATCATAGAAAATTTAAAGTCCTGATTTACACCATAGAAATCATCACTAACATTATACCACTAACATAAGCTAGAATATAGTTCATGAGGGTAGGAGCATTGTTTGTTTTGTTCAAAGCTGTATCTTCAGCAACTAGAAGAAGGTGTAGCATGTAGTAGAAACATAAACATGCCTGCATGAATAAATGTCTGAATGCAAGAGCTAATGATAAGTAAATGAATGAAAAAGTTGAATACGCAAGAAAAGCATCACTAACTTACATTTAAAATACTATTCTGAGACAAAGTATTAAGAGTTTATGCCTTGGGCAAATGAACTGAATAGCCATTTCTCAAGAGAAGACATTCAAATAGCCAACACGCATATAAAGAAGTCTTCAACATAACTAATAATCTGAGAAATCAAAGTTAAACCACAATGAAATATCACCCCACACCTGTTAAAATGGCTGCTATAAAAAATATATAAAAGATGAATGTTGGCTGTCATAAAGGATGTGGAGAAAGGAAAGCATTGTGGATTGCTAGTGGGAATGTAAATTAGTATGGTCATTATGTAAAACTGTATGGAAGTTCCTCAAAAAATCAAATATAGAACTACCATATGACCCAGCAATCTCACTCCTGGTATATATCCCAAAAATATGAAATTGGTATGTCAAGGAGATATCTACACTCTTATGTTCTTTGCAGCACTGTTTATAATAGCCAAGATATGGAATCAACACAAATATCCAGTAATGGATACATGAATAAAGGCAAATATTGTATATATACACAATGGAATACTACTTAGCCTTTAAAAAGAAGGAAATCCTGTCATTTGCAACAACATGAATGAACCCAGAGGACATTATGTTACGTGAAATAAGCCAGGCATGATAACACAAACACTGCATAATCCATGTGGAGTGTGAAAAAGACAGCCTCATAGAAACAAGGAGTAAATTGGTAGTTACCAGAAGCTAGAGGTTGAGGATTGAAGAAATATTTGGTCAGAGGACAAAAAATTTCAGTTAGATAAGAAGAGTAAGTTCAAGATATCTATTGTAATCATGATGACTATAGTTAATAACAATATCTGGCCAGGTGCAGAGGTGGCTCACGGCTGTAATCCCAGCACTTTAGGAGGCCAAGATGGATTACTTGATGTCAGGAGTTCAAGACCAGCCTGGCCAACATGGTGAAACCCCGTCTCTACTAAAAATACAAAAATTAGCCAGGTGTGGTGGCATGCACCTGTAGTCCCAGCTACTCAGGAAGCTGAGGCAGGAGAATCGCTTAACCTGGGAAGCGGAGGTTGCAATGAGCCCAGATTGCGCCACCACACTCCAGCATTGGGGACTGAGTGAAACTCCGTCACAAAAAAAATAAAATCACAATATCATGTGTGCTTGACAATTGCTAACAGAGTAGACTTTAAGTGTTCTTACTATGAAAAAAATAAGTATTTTAGGTAATGTATATTTTAAATATCCTTAAATATCAAAACATCATGATGTGCACCATAAATTTATACAATTTTTACTTCTCAGTTAAAAAAGATGAGTAAATAAGTCATTTTAAATATCCATCACAGGAAACACCTTTAGAGTAACTCTGTGGTTTTGCTTTATTCACAGAGCTTTTTGTTAGAACTATGGAAAGGAACTACAATATAGAGTGCTAGAAGCACAAGTGGCCTAATAATAATTTTTATTTTTACCATAAGTATTGGCATATCTGACACATCTGTCCTATTGTTGAGTATGACACCTTAGGAATAAATGTGACTGGAAGTCATTCATTTTGAGGTGACTCTTAAGAGTCTCAGGGTCCTGAAATCAACCAGGTGGATCTATCTACTCTGACACTAAAAAACAGATCCTAAAATATATTTCATGAAAAAAAATTAAATACCAAAGATTTCTAGTTGGGGAACTTTTGAGGTTGTCATCAATATGTCCATATTCAAATGGAGATCAAAGAAGACCAAATAAAAGAATTGTGGGCTATCTTGAAGATAAATCATGACTCAAGCTTTTGAGGAACTAAGGTGACCTTCACAGTCAGTGGAAAGAATCCCAACATGTAAAGTTCTTTCAATAAAAGTATACTGACTTTGGGCTGGGCACAGTGGCTGACGCCTGTAATCCCAACACTTTGGGAGGCTAAGGTGGGCGGATCACCTGAGTTTGAGACCAGTCTGGCCAACATGGTGAAACCCCATCTCTACTAAAAAAAAAAAAATTAGCGGGGGTGGTGGTGCCTGGCTGAGGCACGAGAATCGCTTGAACCTGGGAGGTGGGGATTGCAGTGACCCGAGATTGCACCACTATATTCCAGCCTGGGCAACAAGGTAAGACTCTGTCTCAAAACAAACAAACAACAACAACAACAATATATACACATATATACGTATATGTGTATATATATACGTATATATACATGTGTGTATATATATGTGTATGTCTAATGACCTTGTCTAATGTGTATGTCTAATGAATAATCTTGTCTAATGTTACTGCTATGGTTTGAATATGGTTTGTCCTCGCCACAACTCACATTGAGGCTTGGCCCCCAAGGTGGCAAATGTTGGGAGGTGGTGACTTTAAAAAGTGATTAAGTCTTTAAGAGGAATTAATATCTTTTTATGGAGACTGGCTTAATTTAGCAGTAATAGATTAGTTCCCCCAAAATAGGTTGTTATAAAGTGAGATTGCGTCTTGTGTGTTTTGCCCTTTTGTGAAAGCACCTAGCTCTCCTTCTATTACTCCGCTGTGTTTTGTTTGACTCAGCATGAGGCCCTTGCTAGAAGCTACCAGATGCAGCTGCCCAAGCTTAAACTTCCCAGCCTATAGTAGGAACTCACTATCCCATCTCACTATAGGATAGTGAGCCAAATACACCTCTTTTGTTTATAAATTACCCAGTCTTAAGTATTCTGTTATAGCAACACAAATGAACTAAAACAGGTACACATAATTTTTATTAAAAATTTAAAGCCCTTTACATTGTTTCTATAGTAGAAAGTCAGCATGTATTTTTACCTCAATGTTTTGTTAGTGTTTTCTGTATTTCTTAGGAATAAAGCTAAGTTTAGTTTAGCAGGGGTAAAAAAAGATTTTATTCCCTTCCAAAATTCTCACATGGAAAAAATTAATGCTAAATAACTGTGTATTTTTAGTTCCAATTATCTGGAAAAATTGTTTTCATTTTCTGCCTCACCTTGATACATTATAAATACTATTTAAGATCAGACCTATTGAGCAGCCAGACCAATATTATTTTTTATGATGTTATCAAAGGGCTTTTTGGGTAAATGTACAGTTCTAATTTGATAAATTAGAAAGCATTAAAGTACTCTTAAACATATTAACTTTTCTTATTAACCTTTATAAGTTAATTATCCATAAATTTCCTTAAAAGTAAGATTTCTCTTTTTTTTGGTTTCTTTTTTCTTTTTGAGATGGACTCTAGCTCTGTTACCCAGGTTGGAGTGCAGTGGCGCGATCTCGGCTCACTGCAACCTCCACCTCCCAGGTTCAAGCGATTCTCCTGCCTCAGCCTCTGGAGTAGCTAGGACTGCAGGCCCTGCCACCACGCCCGGCTAATTTTTGTATTTTTAGTAGAGACAAGGTTTCGCCATGTTGGCCAGGCTGGTCACCAACTCCTGACCTCAGGTGATCCACCTGCCTCAGCCTCCCAAAGTGCTGGAATCACAGACCTGAGCCACCATGCCTGGCCTAAAAGTAAGATTTCAATATGCGCTGTATCATAGAATAAACGCTATTAATATTTAAAAGTTAACAACACACTATGTAACACAAAGTTTCCTTTTATTCACCCCAAATGCATTGTTTTGAATATTTAAGTGTTACCACTGGTGCAATATTCTGAAACCTAATAAATAAGGCCCAGCCACTTCTACCTACACACTTCACAATTTCTTGATCTTCAATAACATTTTCTCAGAAATTTTCCTCTCCCAGTTATGACAAATTTTAAAAATCCAGAAAGACCTCAAAAATGATATCTTTTGAATAATAGTGTATGTATATCACTGTTTAGCAAGCAGCAAAATAATGTAAAGTAAAGTTATAGGATAATTCTGGATTCCCCATCAAGGATTATGCAGCAAAACAGTTACCAAAATGGGAGATGAATTGATCCAAATTAGCTACATTGAAAAACTATTTTTTCTGTTTCTTATTTTTTTCCCAATGCAAAAAAAAGTGCATTGCTGCAGATTGAATGTTTATGTCTCCCCAGTATTCATTTGTTGAAGCCCTAATCCCCAAACTGATGGACTTAAAGGTGAGGACTTAGGGAAGTAATTAGGGTTAGATTAGGTCATGAGAGTGGGTCCCTCGTGATGGGATTAATGTCCTTATAAAAAGAGGAAGAAATAAGACATCAATCTATCATGACCATATTAGGATACAGCAAGAAGGCAGCCTTTTTAAACCAGGAAGAAGGCCCTCACTACAGACTAAACATGTCAGCACCTTGTTCTTGGAATGCCCTGCTTCCAAAACTGTGAGAAATAAACATTTGTTGTTTTAAGTCACCCAGTCAATGATACTTTGCTATAGCAGGCCTAGTAGTCTAAGGCATGCATTTTTATTGGAAAGAATTGAAACGTACAAATACAGATTAGAAATTATAGATTTAAAAAAAAGCTCTCACCCTCAGGAGATAAAAATGGTTAAAATTAGCTGGCAAATTCTTCAGTGTTCCTTTTATGCATAAATATATGCATGCTTATTATATAAAGGGGATCATATTATACATGTGATTTTAAATGTAAGTACTGTCATTTAATTTACATTTAATTTATCATTACAAAATGATAGAATGTTAATAACATTTATCTGTCACTTATTTAAGCCCTCTTCTGTTATTGAAAAATTACATCTCTGTTTTTCATCATTTTACATAAATATACATGTTTATAAATATTTATTCACAGTTGATTTTTTCCCTTACAATTTCTTGAAACAGAATTGCTGGATGAGATGATGCCAATATGTGTAAGCCATTTGATACATAGGCAAAACTGTCTTACAAAAATGTCTTGCCTCTTTACATCCCAATCAGCAGTGTTGGAGAACTTATTTCTCCCCCTACTTTCTTTAGCGCTGAGTGTATTATTTAAATGTTGACATCAAAATCAAGTTGCATTTATCCTAGGAATGCAAAGTTGGTTCATTCATAAACCAATCAATGTAATTCATCATATTAACAAATTTTAAAAACATATGATCATCTCAGATACAGAGAAAGCATTTGAAAAAATCCCAAATCTATTCATAATAAAAACTCTAAGCAAACTAAGAATCTCATAAAAGGCTCATATGAGACCACATATATGACATTGCAGCTAGAGATTAAAAACTAAATGATTTCCCCTTAAAATCAAAAGTCAGACAAAAATGTCAACTCTAAACACTTCTATTCAACATTTAGTTGATGTTCTAAATAGTTCAAAATAACAAGAAAAATTAATAAATGCCATTCAGAGTAGACAGCAAATGCAAAACTGTCTTTATTTACAGACAATAGGATTGTCTACATAGAAAATCCTATAGAATCAAAAAGGAGACATTAAAACTAATTAGAAACTTTAGCAATTTTGTAGGATCAACATAAACACATTAGTCATATTTCTATACACTAGTAATGAACAATTGGAAATTGAAATAAAAGTAATTGTACCATTTGCAATAGCCTCAAAAAAAAAAAAAAGAGAAACACTTATGGATAAATGTAACAAAAGATGTGCCAGACCTGCGGACTGAAAACTTCAAAACATTGCTAAGAAAGAATGATGAAAACCCTAATAAACGGAGAAGCATTTATAAATTGAAAGACCCAATATTGGCCGGGCATGGTGGCTCATGCCTGTAATTCTAGCACTTTGGGAAGCCGAGGTGGGCGGATCACGAGGTCAGGAGTTCGAGACCATCCTGGCTAACACGGTGAAACTCTGTCTCTACTAAAAATACAAAAAATTAGCCGGGTGTGGCGGCGGGCGCCTGTAGTCCCAGCTACTCGGGAGGCTGAGGCAGGAGAATGGCATGAACCCGGGAGGCAGAGCTTGCAGTGAGCCGAGATCGCGCCACTGCACTCCAGCCTGGGTGACAGAGCAAGACTCCGTCTCAAAAAAAAGAAAAAAAAAATAGACCCAATATTATTAAGAGACAATTTCTCCCCCAAGCAACGAAATAATCAAATGTAAAAGCAAATGAACTTCAATCCTTAATTCACATTGTATATAACACATAATTTGAAAGGGATTCTTGACATAAATATTATAAAGAAGAAAAATTTCCAGAATAAGATATAAGAGAAATAACCAACATGGAGAAACCCTGTCTCTACTAAAAATACAAAATTAGCTGGGCGTGGTGGCACATGCCTGTAATCCCAGCTACTCAGGAAGGCTGAGGCAGAAGAATCGCTTGAACCCGGGAGGCAGAAATTGCGGTGTGCCGAGATCGCGCCACTGCACTTCAGCCTGGGCGACATGAGCGAAACTCGGTCTCAAAAAAAAAGATTAAAAAAAAAAAAAGATATAGGAGAAATATTTATGACCATTGGTATGGTAAAAATTCTCAATCACGATATGAAAAACATAACACATACACAAAGTGAAAAAGCAAGCCACAAACCTAGAGAAATGGTTTTTTAAACATATATTTAATGTATATAAAAACCTTTCAACAATCAATAAAAGCCTCATTAAAAAAATCAAATAGACACTCTCAAAAAGATGTACAGGTAGCAAAAAGGCAAAGTGAGTAAGGAAGGGAGAGCAGGAGGGAAGCTGATCAGAGAGGTCACTGGGAACCAAGTACTGCAGGACTTATTAGGCCATCCTAAGGCTTTCAAGTTTATTCTGAGAAATAGAAAAACTGTGAGGCCAGGCTTGGGTGGCTCACGCCTGTAATCCCAGCACTTTGGGAGGCCAAAGCGGGTGCATCACAAGGTCAGGAGTTCGAGACCAGCCTGACCAACATGGTGAAACCCTGTCTCTACTAAAAATACAAAAACTAGCCAGGCGTGGTGGCAGGCGCCTGTAATCCCAGCTACTCAGGAGGCTGAGGCAGGAGAATCGCTTGAACCCAGGAGGCAGAGGTTGTGGTGGGCCGAGATCATACCACTGCACTCCAGCCTGGATGACAAAGCGAGACTCTGTCGAAAAAAAAAAAAGAAAGAAAAGAAAAGAAAGAAAAGAAGGAAGGAAGGAAGGAAGGAAGGAAGGAAGGAAGGAAGGAAGGAAGGAAGAAAGGACGAACTGACTTTGAATTATTGTAGTAGAGGGTGATGGACCTGACACAGATTTCCGCTTTGTTAGGAAAGGAAGGAAGGAAGGAAGGAAGGGAGGGAGGAAGTAAGTGACTTTGAATCATTGTAGTAGAGGTTGACGGACCTGAAACAGATTTCCGCTTTGTTAGGAATAGATTATACAGGGCAGGGGGAGGAGCAGAGAAGCAAGGGTGGAAGCAGGGAGAGCAGTTGAAATTAACGATGGAATCTCAACAAAAAATTCAGAAATCCCAGAGGGAGATGATAGTGTACCACACCGGGGTGAAAGATGGCTGCATTTTGAATGTATTTAGAAGAGCTATGCAGATGGGCTGAATGCAGATTAATGTGGAATGTGGATAAGGTGAAAAGTCAAGATTGAAGACAAGATTTTGAGTCTGGGGAACAGAAAGCTGGAATTAGCATAAAAATGTGTTAATGACTGAGATCAAGGGTTTAGGAGAGAAGATCAGTTTTGTTTTGAACATCTGAAGTTTCAGATATTTATAGACATTGAGCTGAATATGCCAAGTAAGCAGTTGGATATACAAGCCTAAAATTTGTGAAAGACTGGGTTCATAAAATAAATATGTTAATCAGTATCATATTGATGTATTTAAAGGCGTAAGTCTGAATGATATCCCCAAGATTGCAAAGAGTACGTCAGTGGTTTTCAGCTGAAGGCAATTGTTTTTCCCCAGGGGACAGCTGGCAATGTCTGAAGACATTTTTGGTTGTCACAGTCGGGGAATGAATTACTAGTGGTATCTAATAGGTAGAGGCTATTAGAGACCAGGGATACTGCTGAACATCCTACAATGCACAGGATAGCCCCACATATAAAGAATTGTCTGACCCAAAATGTCAGCAGAGCCATGGTTTAGAAAGCCTGCTTCAAAGGGTTTCTAAGAGAAGAGAACAGAACCAGAGCCTGGGCCCTCAGGTGCACCAATATTAAAGATGGCAAAGAGAAGGGGAGAAATTAACAACGGAGGTTAGGAAAGATGACCAGTGAGAAAGAATCACAACCAAGAGAATGTGGAATCCGTGCAGCCACAAGAAGAAACGTACCAAACAACAGGGAGAAATAAAAAGCGTCAAATGCTGCTGCTAGGCCAAATAAAAAGATACTCAAGTAACCACCACTGGGCTTAGCAATGCAGAAGTCACTGGTGACATTAAACAAAGAAGTTTCGGTAGAGCAGTGTGAGGTGAAAGCAGCTTCTGAATGTTCGGCAATACATGATACATTTTCTGATCTGGTTATTGCCAACCTTTGAATTCAAAATTAAACTAAAAATCATATATGGCTATAACCGTAGTATACTGAATCAACTACTCTCTGACATCCTAATCAAATAGGTAATTTTAAGTGGGATGACTTTTTCCTGCTTTATTCCTCCCACTCCCCAGTTTACAACTTGTTAAATCAACTGGAATAAGATTAATATCTACCCAGAGACACAGGACTTTTTACTCAGATGAAGAATATTTTTCAAATAATTCTTTTGATACCAATTTTTTTAATCTTCAAACTTAAATAAAGACAATCTCAAATAAAATTATACTCTATTTTGAATAGATGAGCACTAAACTATTTTTTATATATACTTTAAGTTCTAGGGTACATGTGCACAACGTGCAGGTTTGTTACATATGTATACATCTGCCATGTTGGTTAGCTGCACCCATTAACTCATCGTTTACATTAGGTATTTCTCCTAATGCTATCCCTCCCTCATCCCCTCACCCCATGACAGGCCCCGGTGGATGAACACTAAACTTTTTAACTATCAGGATTGTCCATTTTATATCCTTTACTTTTAGTGGCTTAAATAAACCTCATTTTCTTTTATGGCAGTACCTGTTTCTCACCTCTGTTCACAGAGTTTCTAATCTGTCTCTGATTTAATATGTCTCATAGTTTCTAATATGTCTCTGCTTTAAAGTACTTCCTAAAAATTTTATCCACACTACAGACTACAACTTGTCCATCTGGGAAGACATCATCTAAATACACTTATGATTATAAATTCTCTTTTAGGACCTTTATACTAACTCCCCCACACCCCGCCATTGGTAAGAAATCATATTTGAGAAAAATGTGGGAAAGCTAGCATTTGATTTGACAGCATTAATCACTGATATACAGACGTGCTAATTATTGACTTTAGCAGAACTTTTAACACAAATACTTTAATGATTTTCTGAAGGGGAAAATGTTGGTTATATACTTTCTGACAAAAAAGAGTCAAGCACGGTAGCTCACACCTATAATCCCAGCACTTTGTGAGGCCGTGGTAGGTGGATCACTTGAGGTCAGGAGTTCAAGACCAGTCTCGCCAATATGGTGAAACTCCATCTCTACTAAAAGAAAAAAAAATACAAAAATTAGCCGGGTGTGGTGGCATGTGCCTATGACTCAGGAGGCTGAGGCACGAGAATCACTTGAACCCAGGAGAAGGAAGTTGCAGTGAGCCAAGATCGCACCACTGCACTTTGGCCTGAGCCACAGAGTGAGACTCCATCTCAAAATGAATAAATAAATAAATAAAATTAAAATAAAAACTGTTTTTTTAAATTTAGGCAGAACTGTCTTTTGTCAGTATATAGACATGTGTGTATCTTCATTGGACTCAGTGGGGACAAAAGTTTTACTTCACCAAGTGCATATAATTTCATATTATCCTTAAATTTTGTCTTCAAATTGTATTATGTTTATAATTCAAATTTATTTTTTTCAAAATCAATGCCACAAACAGAATAAATGTTAGGAAAAAAACTTTCATTTTTCTTGATGAAAGAAACATAAGACATATTACCTTTTATTTAGTTTATCTGTGTGATGCTTTCCTTAAGAAAGGCATCTGTTTTGGAAATAAACAGAATTTTTAACCTATAACCCTGAAACTTAATAATTATAGAAACTAGAGTAGATTCTTTTGCTTACCTGTGCTGCAGTTTTCTCACATAAAATGAGGAAAACACACTTATTTCATAGGGTTGGCAAAAGGGAAAATACTGAACTAATTTTAGGCTAAAAGTTTCATAAATTAGGTACACAAAATTAATACCTACTGATTTGGTTTGGCTCTGTGTCCCTGTCCAAATCTCATCTCAAAATGTAATCCCCATGTGTCACAGGAGGGACCTGGTGGGAGGTGATTGGATCATGGGGGTTCTCATGATAGTGTTCCCTCATGCTGTTTTCACGGTAGTAGGTGAGTTCTCATGGGATCTGATGGTTTTATAAGTGGCGGTCTCCCCTGCTCTTCCCTCTCATTCCTGACGCCGTGCGAAGAAGGTCCTTGCTTCCCTTTTGCCTTCTGCCATGATTGTAAGTTTCCTGAAGCCTCCCCAGCCATGCAGAACTGTGGGTCAATTAAACCTCTTTCCTTTATAAATGGCCCAGTTTCGGGTATTTCTTTATAGCAGTGTGAAAATGGACTAATACACCTATTGTTCACTTTTGAATGAGAAAACACAGCTTGGAAAGTAGAGGGTTTCTCTTTTCTGTTACTCAACTGCAGTATATAGCTGCTGCCACTGGATGGCAACCAAAGACACAGAAAGACCAGGAATGCCTGAGAAACAGCCTACAGAGCTTCAGCATTTCAAAAGAAATTCTAATACATTAGACTAAAAACAAAATGCATTCAGTAGGTAAAAAAATATATACTTACAGTCTGTGAATTAAGTGGCAATTGTTTAACTAAAATATATTATCCTTCAACAAGTCGTATTTTAATATGTTTTGAGAAAATATGTCTAAAGTAGGGATGGTCTCGTTCTTATTCATCAGGACTAGCTCAGAGTATAATAAATTTTTAAATGTTCAGCTTCCAAGCTGTTTCTTTGATGGAACCTTCACTTAAAGAAAGAAGAGGTGAAGAACAGTGAAAGCTTATTGTTTATAGTAGATTATTGAGGTGAGGTTGCCGAGATTAAAAGTCACAAGTTTTGGAAATAGGTAGAATTAATTTTAACCTACAGACTTTAAACTTAAGAATGCACTCACGCCGGCTGTGGTGGCTCACCTCTGTAATCCCAGCACTTTGGGAGGCCGAGGCAGGTGGATCACGCGGTCAGGAGATCGAGACCGTCCTGGATAACACAGTGAAACCCTGTCTCTATTAAAAATACAAAAAATTAGCCGGGCGTGGTTGCGGGCGCCTGTAGTCCCAGTTACTCAAGAGGCAGGAGAATGGCATGAACCCGGGAGGTGGAGCTTGCAGTGAGCTGAGATCACACCACTGCACTCCAGCCTGGGTGACAGAGCAAGACTCCATCTCAATTAAAAAAAAAAAAAAAATTAAAAAAAAAAAGAATGAACTCAGATTCTTCTACTTGTCAGTGCTGCAGTTTTCTCATACGTAAAATGAGGAAGATATGTCTATTTCACGGGGTTGGTAAAAGGGAGAAAATGAACTAATTTAGGCAAAGGTGCCCATTGTTAGGCTTGGCATGTAGAAGACACAAAGCAAATGGTAGCTATTACTTATTCTGTGAAAAAATGGTTAAGTTTTGTTTATATTTGACTGGATCAAAAGTGAAATGATCCATATATGATCTTTTACTTACTACATCTGTTGATGCTGTCCTGAAGACTATCTTACAAATAAAAGGTTAGATTTGTTAGTCAGTATTGAACTAAATCAGTACAACATCTTTTCTATAAAATACGACAGCACCTAACCATTCTCAGTACAGCATATGCACTGTCATAAGTATAGCATTTGTTTTGTTAACTTTTTAGGTACAGATCTTTTAAACTGAAAGCCAGTTTTGGACAAGCAAATGCAGCTTCAAAATGGCAACAGGATAAGGATACATTCTTTTTTTTTTTTTTATACTTTAAGTTCTAGGGTACATGTGCACAACATGCAGGTTTGTTACATATGTACACATGTGCCATGTTGGTATGCTGTACCCATTACCTTGCAGGTTTGTTACATATGTATACATGTGCCATGTTGGTGTGCTGCACCCATTAACTTGTCATTTACATTAGGTATATCTCCTAATGTTATCCCTCCCCCCTCCCCCCACCCCATGACAGGCCCCGGTGTGATGTTCCCCACCCTGTGTCCAAGTGTTCTCACTGTTCAATTCCCACCTATGAGTGAGAACATGCGGTGTTTGGTTTTCTGTCCTTGCGATAGTTTGCTGAGAATGATGGTTTGCAGCGTCATCCATGTCCCTAGAAAGGACATGAACTTATCCTTTTTTATTGCTGCCTAGTATTCCATGGTGTATATGTGCCACATTTTCTTAATCCAGTCTATCATTGATGGACATCTGGGTTGGTTCCAAGTCTTTGCTATTGTGAATTGTGCTGCAATAAACATACGTGTGCATGTGTCTTTATAGCAGCATGATCTATAATGCTTTGGGTATATACTCAGTAATGAGATCATTGGGTCAAATGGTATTTCTAGTTCTAGATCCTTGAGGAATCACCACACTGTCTTCCACAATGGTTGAACTAGTTTACACTCCCACCAACAGTGTAAAAGTGTTCCTATTTCTCCACATCCTCTCCAGCACCTGTTGTTTCCTGACTTTTTAATGATCGCCATTCTAACTGGTGTGAGATGGTATGTCATTGTGGTTTTGATTTGCATTTCTCTGATGGCCAGTGATGACGAGCATTTTTTCATGTGTCTGTTGGCTGCATAAATGTCTTCTTTTGAGAAGTGTCTGTTCATATCCTTTGCCCGCTTTTTGATGGGGTTGATTTTTTTCTTGTAAATTTATTTAAGTTATTTGTAGATTCTGGATATTAGCCCTTTGTCAGATGGGTAGATTGCAAAAATTTTCTCCCATTCTGTAGGTTGCCTGTTCACTCTGATGGTAGTTTCTTTTGCTGTGCAGAAGCTCTTTAGTTTAATTAGATCCCATTTGTCTATTTTGGCTTTTGTTGACATTGCTTTTGGTGTTTTAGTCATGAAGTCCTTGCCCATGTCTATGTCCTGAATGGTATTGCCTAGGTTTTCTTCTAGGCTGTTTATGGTTTTAGGTCTAACATTTAAGTCTTTAATCCATCCTGAATTAATATTTGTACAAGCTATAAGGAAGGGATCCAGTTTCAGCTTTGTACATATGGCTAGCCAGTTTTCCCAGCACCATTTATTAAATAGGCGTCCTCTCCTTTCGTATCTAAGAGTTTTATGGACAGGCTGATGGCGGTTATGTGCATGTGGGGAAAGCTTAGAGTGGGAGCCAGTCATTACACTGGTGGACGTTTAAATGCCATGGTAGGGAGGCTTCCTCCAGAGGACCGACAACTACACTAGCAGCACCCACTCTCACCAGGCAGTGTACACAACTCTCTTTGGAGAGAATCCCTGATTTTTTTCTTTGGGGTAAGTGACTGGCTGCATCCATGATTTGGGGGAAGGGGCATTAATTGTCCGTACTGGATCTCCATTTATTCTACCTGTTCCAGTCCCATTTCCACTTTGCCCTCTGTGATACCTGCACTGGAGCCTGGAGGCTCCCTGAGGTTCTCACAGGCAGACAGGTCAGCCCCCCACCCTGGCTCCAGACCGTCTTCGTATTTTCTGGGCTTGTGCCCTCGAATCTATCCCACAGATCTCTAAATCCTATTCATCTTCCAGATGAAATCGTTCATCTGCTAACGACTTCCTTCTGCCCTCTTTGTTATGTGGCTTAGACTTTTAAAAACACTGATCCATTAGTTGAATGGAAGAAGAGGATATAAATGTGATTTATCAGACCCCATCTTGAATCTCATTCATTTCACAGCTGCTGTCCTAACTCAGGCTCAGGGTGTGCAGAGGCCAAGTGCACACTATCTAACCCTAATGCAGCTCAGGATTTGGCTTTCCCCAGCCCGTTCTCCTCAGGGTCTCAGGTCAGGCCCTCAGGGCAGCAGGAAGATGGGCTCTCCTCACCCCCCAGGCCCCCGTCCTTCTGTGCCCCCCATCTTCAGAACTTCCCATGCCACAGCTTCGCCTAGTCCAGCCACAAGGACAAAAGAAAACGAGGGCAAATCACCAGGATTTGGGGGAGGGAGGCAGCTGAGGTCCCGCTCTGCACAGACGAGGCACCTTGTGCATCTCCCACAGCTTACCACATCTACCTGGGACTCATGAAAGGGCCAGAGGGCCGAAGGTGACACCGGAGTCTCCAGCACGACCTTCGCCGAGGGCCTCCAGGGGATTTCTCGCGCTGTGGGGGCGGAAGACTGGCTCCCCTGGGAATGTATGTGAGTGTCTGGGAGTGTGGTGTGCTCCCCAGGGCCCCGCGGAGGTCAGGGTCCTCTCCATTCAGGACAGCAAGAAGAGAAGGGCCTGGAGTGAGGCCCTGGGGCTGGGAGCTAAAGCAGCAGAGTAACAGAAATGGGGTGCTAAGGTGGTTACTGGGGACCGGCAGGGAAGACTTGGAGTCTAGCATGCGCCTAGGGGTGCTGCGGTGGGGAGGCAGCAGGGGGCCTCCCCTGCCCGATGGGGCTTTCGGAGGCCGCGATCCCCGAGGGTTCCTCGCTCTAAGGTCCCCGCTTACAGCTGCGCGGGGCCGAGCGAGCAGGGCGCAGCGCCGCGGCCGGGGCAGGGTGCGGAGCCTCGCGTTCACCGGCTTTACCCGCGAGACCAGACCCCTGCAGCTCCCCAGCCAGCAAGGCCGGGACGTGCCTCGGGCATCTGTGTGCTTCCCAGGGCCCGGGACGTTCGGGGCGCTGAGCCGTCCAGCGTCTGGGTTCCAGCCCCGGTCCCGGAGATCCTCTCGGCTGGACCCGGGTCCTGGGTGCACCCGCCCGCCCTGCCGATGTCCCAGTGCCGGAGCCAGGGGGCGCAGGGCCTCACGAACGCCCGGCACGGACGCATCTTTTTCTTCCCTCTCTTCCCCGCGCGCGGTGCCGCCGGAAAGCGTTTCCCTGCCCCAGTGATCCAAGAGCGGGTGAGGCAAAGGGGCGAGGACCTGGGCGCGGGCTCGGCAGCGGCAGCTCAGTGGGCGTGCGCTAGGTAGCGGCGGCCCTGAGTGCTTTCCGTACTCCGCTTGGGACACGTCCCCGCCGCTATTCAGCTTCTGGGCTAATTAGCAGTCGCGGTGTGCGGCTAGGCGCGGGCTCTCAAGGAGCGCAGCCTCCCGGACGGAGCCGGCGGCGCGGCGAGGACGGCGGCGCGGCGACGGCGGCGGACCGGGACAGCCCCGCGCCGTGGCCAGGTAAGCTGGGGAACCTTGGCTACCCGACTCGCTGGCGACGGCAGCCTGGGGCCGCCCGCGGCGCCGCGGGGACCCGGACGCGTGGGGGGCGGCGCGGAAGCTGCAGGCCAAGACCTCCCGAGCGCTGCCCCCCGGACTCGGCGGGGCTGCGGGGAGGCCGCCGCTGGGATCTAGGGGTGCAGCCCGGCGGCCCTACACCTCTCGGACCGGCCCATCCTCCTCCCACGACGGGCGGGCGGGTGCGGCGGGGACCAGGCGATGGCTTTCGCATCCCGGGGAGGGGTTCACCGCGGCGAGGGGCCACTCTCGGCGCGGGCAAGTGGCGCTGTCTGGCGGGGCCGCCCGCTCGGGTCTCACTGGGCTGTCCGGGCCGCTAGTGCGTTCCGCTGCTCCGCTTGGCGCAGGCATCAAGTCCCCGTGCCGGGCGGTAACTACTGAGTTTGGGGTCGCCTCTGGGTTCGCTTCCCCGGGAGAACCCGAGCCCGGCCGGATCTTCGCCCCTTCCCTTTCCCTGTATAATAAGGCCCAGAGGGAAAAACTTCTCAATTAAAAACCCCACACCTTGTTGCCCCTGGGCTGCAGGCGCCGGGTTGGGGGCACGGCACGGACCTGCCCCTCGCCAGGGCTCCTTCTCCACGCCAGGCACTGCCTGGCAAGGCTGCTGGAGGGAGATCTGGCCGCAGATGGTGAAGGAGAACATCAAGGCCCCCGGTCCCCAAGCAGGGCTCCATGGGTCGGGCGGCGGGCCTTGGTAAGCCCAGGCGAGGGGCGAACTTCCTTTCCCCGGGGCCGACGCGGAGGGAGGGTGCGGGGAACGCCCGCTGAGGGACCTGTCCTGCGGTACCCCAGTGGAGAGCAGAGCCTTAGAGGGGCCTGCTGGTCTTAACTTAGTATTTACTGGCAGAAGGAAGGCTTATTTTTTCAGATCTCTTCAGATACGACCTGGCAGGCACCAGACGTAAGTCTGTGGTTGAGTGCAGTCAGCTCCTAAACGGGCATGCGATGGATGAAGCGCCCCAAACTTGGCATCTTGCGTCTGGCATTTTGTTTTTGGGCTAAACTTCTTCAACCTCCTGTGCCTCTTTCTGGTTTTCTTTTGTGTTTTTTTTTTTTTGTTTGTTTGTTGTTTTTTCTATTTTCCTTCCTCTTCGAGAAAGGACAGTGGTTTTAGAAATAATGACCTGAGAGCTTTGCAGGTTGAAGTGGGACAAGTTTTCCTAAGGTGCAGGTTGGCAGGTGCCAGGAGCCTGCAGGTGGCTTTTTCTCAGGCCTCTGGGTCAGAGTGCCTCCAGTGAGGTGAGGCAGGGGTTTCTCCCCTCCCAGAGGTGTGGCCACTACGCAGCCGGACAGGAACTGGGTTGGGGAGTCCAGGATGCCCTGCCCTCTGCGCTGATTCCTAGGTGACTGTGGGGGCTGCCTTCCCTCGCAGCCTGGCCTGGAGAGGGTCTCCTGAGCTTAGGATCTGCGGGGCAGGAGGGCTGGGGTGACAAGGACACGTGGAACCTGCTGGGGCTCCGGGCAATGTCCAGGGCGTGAGTAGATAAAGCTGGAGCTTGCAGCTGTGTGCCGGCAGCCCTCGGTGGGCTCTAGCAGTACTGGCAGAGGGGCCCTTGGAGTGGGCTCCCTGGCTGGGCTGGGACTGGGTGATGGCAGTAGCAATGGGGCACCAAGTCTTCCCTCTCATTTGTTAGGAAGTGTGGTCTGTGCCCCTCCCCACTGTTTGGCTCTTGGGCTGGGAGAAGCTGCAGGCTGAGTCCCATGGGGTGTGAGTGTGTGTGAGCAGGAGTGGGTGCTGGAAGGAGGTAAAGCTGGTTACCATCAGCTCCTCATTCTCTTCCACCTTGCATGTTTTCTCTGACACCCCAGACCCAAGTTGTGGCCTGCTAGTTAACTTGTTTACATAACCTTTTTAAGTAGCTCTAACCTTAAAAAAAAAAAAAATCAAAATGTTAGTTTCACAGGAATAATTGGTGGGGATGGATTGTGAAATGGAGCTGCATAAATATCCAGTTTGCCAACTGAGCTAAGAAATACTGGATAAAAGTAAAAGGTAATTCTAAAAGACACTGATCACACCCCTGGAAGCTTAGAGATGGGATAAGACACCTTGATTTTTCCTAGACAAAACTGAGGAAGTCAGAGGAAAAACAGTTGATGATAAGGTTGGCATTAGCCTGGGCTTTGTTTGGATTGGGCCGCAGTGGCTGCGGTGAGGGCTGTTGGAGTGGGGAGAGTGGGGGCTGAGCCTGGCCGCAGAGGCCCCCTCCAGGCCTCAGCTCCTCTCTGGCACTCCTCACTGTCCTCTGCCATGCATACCGGCCCCGGTGACTTAACAGGTGTGGGCCTCAGGTGACACCATGGTCTGAAGTCTTGGAGAAACCTTTACTGTCCTGGGGAGAAGAGGACTGGCGGTCGGTGGGGATCGAGACCCTGCACACATCACTGGGTGGCTTGAATGTCTTCAGCAGAGATCACATGCCCTGCCTTGCAGCCTGGTCCTTAGAGAAACAGAGAGAGCTCTGGGCCTGGGCGGCGGCCCTGGCTGTACCACTCACAGGCTGTGTGCCGTCCGTGCAGTCTCAGTTCCTCACCCTTGCCAGGTGGCCATGAGGACTGGGGACGTGGAGGGACAGGTAGGGTGTAAGGTAGTCACTGATGACCAGGCAGGCCTCCACAGTGTAGGTCAAGTTTGAGACGGTTGCTCACCAGGAGGCAGCCTGTGTGCCTGGCGGGGGCTGGGGGTGCTCATTGTTCCCTTGGGTGGTGGTTGGCCCGAGCGCCCACAGGGAGACTTCTGTGGCTCCTTCCTTTCCCAGAGTTCCTCCCCACCCGCCTGCCGCCCACTGCCTGGGTTGGGTCCAGCTCGTGTCTCAGAGCAGCCTGCTGGCACAGGCTGAGTCAGCTGTCATGGGCACTGTCTTTTCTCGTCTCTCCTGAAGCCAATCCTCCCCTCTCTCCCTGTCTAGACACACAAGGGAGGCCCGGGAGTTAGGTGACCTCAAGGTCATGCAGCTAGGCTCTCTCTGTGGAACCCTACGTACTGGTGGGGTGCCATTGTTGTGTGCATTATGATTTCTGTGCCAGCTGTGAGGTTTCCCAGGTTGGGCTGTGCGGTACCCCTGAGTCTGCAAGTTGGCCCAGGCCAGGTGTGTCACCATTGCCCAGGCCTTCAGTGGCTTTCCAGTGCTCCCTCCACATCCATGTTTCTCGGCCTGATTTTTCTCAAGTTCCCCCGCTTGCTCCCAAGAATGGCCCCTCCAGGCTGTCCTGGCTCCAGGCAGACAGGCTCATTGCCCAGATTTGCCCTGGGTTGTCCCCACCCCATCCCCACCTGTCATCTTGGCCCGTGTCCATCCTGGAGATCCTAACTGAATGTAGGCTCTTTCGTCTTATCCGTTGGTCCTCAGATTTGCCAGGCCACTCTTGCCTCCAGGCCTTTGCACATGCTATTCCCACCCCCTTGGCATCAGCCACCCCCAGATGCCCACCTGGCCGGCCCCTCACTTATTGCCAGCTCCCTGACAGCCCTACGTAAATTAGCGTTACTTCCCCTTCTCTTGTTAACCTTGCTTTGTGTTTCTCCTTAGTACTCAACATTCAGTGTGTTATTTATATACTTGTTTGTTTATTGTCAGTCTCTTATCACTCAAATGTAAAAGACTTTGTTCACCTCTGGATCCCCAGTAGCTAGAAAAGTGCCTGGCACACAGTGGAGCCTTAGCGCTGTTGTTGAATGAGCAAGTGAATGAAACACGGAAGCATTAGTCTCCTTGCAGCACATGTCCTGCTCCCTGTGCCTCCTTTTCCCGAGTCCCAGAGCTGGAACCTAGCTGTGTTCACCTTTGGATCCTCCTAGAGTGTAGCACAGACCCTCACTCAGTGGGCAGTCAGGAAAGAGCTGCAGAGTTGTACAGTGCAACGTCAGTTTCACATAGGTCAGAGGAGAATGTGTTTGGGAAGGTAACCAGCCCAGAGAATGAGCTTTCTTATTCTGCACTGAGATTCCTTTTTGGATTTTCAGTTGTTTGGGTTCTCTACACCCAAGTGGTCCCTGTTGCCAAAGTCAGCGCCTCGTCTCCCTGCAGTCACCTTGGATGTGGATGCACTTTGGAAGGAGGCACCCCCATGCCCAGATTCCCTTCCCGCTCCATCTGGATCTTTCCAAACTTGTCTTGTACCTAATGTCAGACTCTGTCCCAGCGCTCTCAGCCACTCTGCTTTCCCTTCCAGAAGCCGCCTCCTGCTTGACTCTCTCCTGCCTGTGTCCTGGCCTGGTTGGAGAAGGTGCTTTGGTTTTACGTGAAAGGGACTGGGAGGTAGGAAAAGAGATGGGATTTGGAGTAACAATAGCTCAGTTCCAGCCTGGCCCTGCCACTAATCCCTGGGGCCCAGGACCAGTCATCTGGCTTGAGAGTCTTTCTCAGCATCTGCAATACGCACATGAGGCCTCTTGCCTGTGGTTGTTTTGAGGCACAGAGGAGATGCGATATTGAACTGATGCGAGATACTTTATGACAGCAAGGGCTCCATGGTGTGGCTTCTCTTATTGTCCTGGGAGTTTTAAGGGTCAGGTTTGTGAGTTTCAGCTACGGCCTAGTGAGAGAATGCAGAGGAGGCATGTCATAAACTCTAAAGGGCTGTTTTAAGGTAAGGTGCTGCATCTGTTGTTTTGTGTTTCAAGGATCAAAATTAAGAGAAAAAATATGTGGTTGAGATACCTGCATTGAGTGACTGAAAATATTTTCATCTCTAGTTTTCTGGAAATGGAAACACTCCAACATTTGAAGATGGTTTTGATGGCGAAACCACTGGAATGAAACACACATCATCAGGCAATTCTGTGTGTTGAGTTCCATCCCTCTTTGTTTGTCATTTTAAATAATTTCCCGACAAATCCAGAAGGCAGGTCTTGTCTTAACTTCGAAACGAGGAGGCTGGGGACAGTTAGCTGAGCTGTGGGTTGCCTAAGAGCACTCTGCTGTGACGGGGCAGTGCTGGCCTTTGAGCCTGAGCTGGAGAGAGTGTGAGGCCCATGTTTTCTCCCTGTCTCCTGCTGGGGCCCATTTTTTGTCAGATTTATTTTTAACGGGGTGGGCATGACTAGGACTTATGACCACTGGTGAGCATGTACAGGGGCTAATTTTCAACACGTGCTGAGAGACTGATGGCTGGCATCGGAGAGTCATGGAAATGCCACAGATGACGTGAGCCCTTCAGAGCGGTGGGGAAAGGGTCTGGGAGCTTGCCCTCCAGGAAGGTGGCTGACATGGTTGGTGGGACACTAAGGTGTTTTCCATGTTGCACTTGAAGCCAACATGAATTCTTAGCACTTCTTGTCCCTAGAATCAACTGTGCAGAGAGACGCTTGGTTCTGAAACTCTCAGGCAAAGACAGTTCTGAGGAAACTCTTATTAGTAAATAGTGAGTCAGAGAACACTACTGACATTTAGGATTTTCAGTTGAGATATATATGTACAGTCATGCATCACATGACATTGTTTTGGTTAATGATAGCATATATGACAGAGGTCCCATAAGAATATCATGGGGCTCAAAAATTCCTATTGCCTAGTGACATTGTCGTAAAGTTGTAGTGCAGTTACTTTATTTAAAAAAAAGTGTAGCCTAAGTGTACAATGTTTATAAAGTCTGCACTAGTGTACAGACTGACTCACCCAAGCAACTTCCATTCATGGAAGGTCCATTCATGGAAAGTGCCCTAGACAGGGGCACCATGTTTTATCTTTTGTAGCATATTTTTACTTTGTGCCTTTTCTATATGTTTAGATACACACATTCAGCACAGTAACATGCTGCCTAGGTTTGCAGCCTAGGAGCAATAGGCTGTACCCTATAACCTAGGTGTGTTGTAGTAGGTTTGTATAACGTATGCTCTATGATGTTCTCACAATGATGAAATTGCCTAATGATAAATTTCTCAGAATACATCCGTGTCGTGCATGCGTGTGTGTGTGTGTGTGTGTGTGTGTGTGTTATATAATTTTTTTCATTTGGTTGGTTTGGCATTCCTGGAATTGATTCTCCAGCAAGGCAGCTCTAAATACGAATTCCTGTGAACTGTTATATGCATTGTTAATTTAATAAACAAGTATCGTTTATGGTTTCTCGCAGTTGGTTTGGTTATCAACTGTCTTGGAAAAATCCATTGTTTCAAAAATAGTAAAGCCACTAGTTGAGTAACCACATGCATTTAGGGATGATGGATTTCTCAGGTCTCTCTGGAAGCAAGTGTGTGCATTGTGCAAATAAAACACAGATTCTGTTTCTCAGTCTTTTGGTGTAATAAGTGAGCCATGTGCTCTAGCATCTGTCTGGATTATCCGGAGCTGGTGGCAGCTGTCACTGGTGTGGTGCAGTGGGGCCAGGCATGTGTTAGGAACTGGAAGCTCTGGGAAGCCAGGCTCTGCCTCCATGCGTGAGCCAGCTGTATAGCATCACTGCTCAGTTTGTCTTGACTCATCCCAAGAAGGGCATGTGGAGATCTGTGTCCCATTCCTCACCAGCCACTGAGTTACTGTGGATGGAGGAGATGAGATGTGTGCAACTGTTCTGCTGTAGCAAAGCACTCAGTCAGTGCAGTCACCAGGGTTAGGGTGTGTGTGTGTTTTACCAACTTGCCTGCTGGGTTTCAGACACCTGGCACTACCTCCAGCCTCTAACTGATTCTGGCTAGTACGCGTGAAAGCTGTCAGCTGAGCGATGAATGGACCGATTTTGGCCACAGGTCCCTGCACTTCCCACCTGGCCTGACTACTATATTCTGAGCCCCTGAGGCAGGACTGAGTGGGTCACATTGGTGGCTGATTCTCTCGGGAATGGCATTGGGTGAAGTCGAGGTTTTCCTGACCCACAGCCCCTACTAGAAGTGCCTTTCTTTTGTGCATGTATTGTGAAGATTCTGCCTGTGAACTTTCTCTACTCTTTGAGTCCTTAGGTTCAGGTACCTGGAGAGGAGCATGTCATCATTTTGCAGGTTGGATGTGCGGTTGTTGGGGAAGACGTCTTTGTGCTGTCTTGGGTTGGAAGCTTTGAGAGCAGAAGCCCCTCCAGACCAAGAACTCCTGATTGTGTCTTTCCCTTGGGCTTTCGCCGTTTTCAGCTTCTAAATTAATTGCATTTTATTAAGTAATGGTTTTCTTCTTGATCACAGGCGTGCCTGTGCTTAATCAGCCCTGAGGGCTGGTGCTACTTCAGTTGATTTGATACACCCAGAGGCAGCCTCATCTCCAGCTTGTCTTGACTTCGTCTGGGGAGCTGCCGTGGGGGACCCCTGGACTGGCAGCATTCCCACCCCTCACTTTGGCAACCCCGGCCTAGCTCCTTGTATGTGTTGCTCCTTTTATCTGTCACGTAGGGTGGTTTAATCTAATAGCAGAAACAAAGGGGTGCGGGACACTAACGTGGTAGGTCTCACCTTGCCCGTCATTCACCTCTCAGTCCTTTGACACTCAGGGACTCTGCAGTGGTAGAACCGGGAGCAGGTACCCTTCACTTTTCTTACCCCCCCCGCCGAGTCCCTTTGCCTGGAGCACTGTCCATCTATCCACCCATGCACTCAGTAGGTATTTTCCGAGCAGCTACTATATTCCAGCTTTCTTGTTCCCAGTTTAGAGGTGGGTGGGATCAGGAGGGAGGGCATGGAAGGGGTTGCTGGAGAATGCGCAATGGCATCAGAGCCCCATTCTGGCTTTGGGTCCAGGGCCCTCCTAGAGAGCACAGTCTGGAAGATGTGAGAGCCCCACAGTAGGTTGGGGTGGATCATGGACCCCATCCTAGAAGAGTGGGTGAGTGTGCCTCTTCAGAGCCCAGGCCAGAAGAGCCCTCTAGGCAGAAGGGCCAGCCTGGAGTGTGGCACCCTGGGCATAGGGAGGGCCAAGTTTTTGGCAGGAGGATTATGTAGTTTGTGTAGGTCAGAGCTGGAGATGGGGGTTGGGGGCAGTTCCTGACCACTAGGGGCTTGGTAGCCCTGGAGAGCCCTTGCTGTGGGTTGGGAGCAAAGTAGGTGGGCCAATAACAATGCATATTTTACCAAGCGAATTCTAGGAGAGTGATTTCTGCAGCTGGCTTCCCTAGTGGACAGTTGAGTGCATGGGAGGAAGACGCGGTCAGGGGCATGTTGAGGGGTGCATCCAGAGGCGAGGGGTGTGGGGAGGTATGAGCAGAAAATGTGACATGGGGTGGGGAGGGGTGCAGCGAGGACGCAGGAGGGTGGCGGGGGCAGGTTTCTGGCCGACGCACCGCCCGCGTCATGGAGAGGCTCTGGAGTCCACTCCCCACTGGGTTCTCTAGGAGGTGGCAGCTGATACCAAGTCCCAGCCTTGCTAGTGCGGACGTTTTATTTTACCCTTTTTTTTTTTTTTTTTTTTTTTAACAAGGATTTACAGGATTTCTAGATTGAATTGCCCCTGTTCTCCAAGAAGGAGCGGGAACAGCAGCGCTGCAGGGTAATGGGCTGCAGAGGCCTCTGCAGCAGGGTGGGGTCTGGGGAGACATTCAGGTGCCTCCTGTCCATGGCCTGGATAGGCCAGGGCACCTGCAGCTTGGGCCTTCTTCCCCTTTCAGGTGGAGGGAGCTGTTCATCCTCTGGGGGCTGCTGGGCAAGAAACATTTCTTACCTGATAATGTGAAGCGTCAGAGGTCCGTGTTTTGTGGGTAAGTTGCTGTATGTTTTGGAGCTGCAGTCAGTCTGTTTTTCTCACTAGCATGGTGTGGAGGTGGGGGGCAGTATTCCCTCCCATGAGGCCCATGTCCGCTTCATTATCCCTGTCTGCTGGGACTGCACTGGACGCTGGCTGAGGTTGCCTTTGTTACTTCCATGCACCATAACTGGAAAGGCCTGCTGCTTGTTAGGCTCCTTAGAAATCTGATTTGAAGGCTGGGCACGGTGGTTCATGCTGTAATCCCAGCACTTTGTGAGGCTGAGGAGGGAGGATCGCTTAAGCCCAGGAGTTCGAGACCAGCCTGGGCAACACAGGGAGACCTCACCTCTACAAAAAAAATAGAAAAATTAGCCAGATGTGGTGGCTCATGGGTGTGGTTCTAGCTACTCGGGAGCCTGAGGTGGGAGGATCACTTAAGCCCAGGAGGTTGAGGCTGCAGTGAGCTGTGAGGGTGCCACTGCCCTCCCCTGGGTGACAGAGCGAGAATTTCTCTCTCTCAAAAAAAAAAAAATCTGATTTGAAGGAGAGAAAGTTCTATTTGATGTGGGGGTTGGAGGGTGGAGAGCACCTCTGCGATTAGACCTTTATATCATCTTGATGATTTTAATCAGACATCTAATATTATGCTGTAGTTCATGTCAACTGATTTTCCAAACCTGAATTTCAGAGACTTCCTATGACACACCAGGCAGTGGGAGTGGGGATGGTGAGAGACTGTTAGTTATTCCAGGAAGAGAGGCCTTTTCTGATTGTCCTGCTCACCAGCACACTGAGGGGCTGGGCCGCTGACCTGATGGACTGGGGAGTAGAGCCCTGGCTTATTTATGTGCAGTTGTTTCTTTTGAACGTGTCTTGTTTTGCTGGTGATTTGGCAAATAGGTTGAAACCAAGCCCTCCCCCAGTTCCTCAACTGCCTAGGACTCCACAGCTGCCTGGGAGTCCGATGGCTGGCAGGCTGCCTTTTGAAGCTTGGCCTAGTGTCCTGCAGCTGTTGGTTGTCCTAGGAATCCAAGGAAAAGCTGCTGGATTCTGCGGCCCCAGGAGGATCTTTGTCCTCCTTTTGCAGAGCAGTAGGTGGATTTGCTCTGTTGAGCTGGAAGGAAGAATTTTTAGATTTCCTCTGGCTGAAGAAGTTAAAATGGAACCATCTACGTCAATTCCCCACAATTGGACTTTAAAGCAAGTTTTCAGAAAAACAGACTCGATTATTTTCTATGCGTGGAAGCAAATTCCTTGGGAACTTCTGGTGAATTTTTTTTTTTTTTTTTTTTTTTTGAGACAGAGTCTCACTCTGTCATGCAGGCTGGAGTGCAGTGGCACAATCTCGGCTTACTGTAAGCTCCACCTCCTGGGTTCATGCCATTCTCCTGCCTCAGCCTCCCGAGTAGCTGGGACTACAGGCGCCCGCCACCACTCCCGGCTAACTTTTGTATTTTTAGTAGAGACGGGGTTTCACCGTGTTAGCCAGGATGGTCTTGATCTCCTGACCTCGTGATCCGCCCGCCTCAGCCTCCCAAAGTGCTGGGATTACAGGCATGAGCCACCGTGCCCGGCCTAACTTCTGGTGAATTTTAAAGTGCTTGTCTATTTTGTTTTATTCTCCAATACTGAGAAGTCTTTAACAACTAGCGGCTGCCTGAGTAGGTCAAGGTCTGAGGGGCAGCACTCCCCACCAGAGCTAATCATTAAATAGATCTGCCATCTGTAGTTTTTGTTTTGCGTTTTGAGATGGAGGTGTTGCGATGTTGTCTCTAGGCTGGACTTGAACTCGTGGGCTCCTGGCTGTGGTGGTGGCAATGTCTAGGACCCATGCCAGCAACCTGGCAGCCACTGGTAGCCTCTGCTCCTTCCTCCAAACTGGTGAGGACCCCCAGGCAGTGGTGGTGGCCCCCTGGTGCACAGGCAGATGAGGGGGTAGGGGGAAGAGGGTAGTGTACAGCCCTGGTTCTCAAAGCAGGTGGTGGGGCCAGCATGTGTGACACAGTGGCCAAACGGACCATGGATGTGGACCAGACTGGTCGAGGGAAGCCCCCGCCCTGACTGTGCCAGGAGATGCTGCCCGAGCCACCAAATTCCCACTGGGACCCGTGGCCCCAGGGGAGGCCCTGGAATCTGTGAAGCTCAGGGTCATCCTCACTTGTTTCCTGTCATTTATGTTCTAGCCTTGACCTTGGAGTGTCCACCCTGCAGGAGCTGCCAGTTGCTGTGAGTTTCTTGTGCTTCCTTGTGACAAGTGATAGGGAGTGGCTACTGTTAGGTTAGATTCTGTTATGTTGCACATCATAGACTTTTTACACTAGTTTCCATCATTTTCATCTAGAGCCTTTGTTTAGGGTGTTACAGCTATCAACACCAGCTAACAATGTGTCTGTGATGATGGGCATCAATTTTCTCATCTTATGAGGTAAACCAGCCAACCTAGTGCCTTTTGCGTGAAGGTACTGATGCTTCGGGACTTGGGACTGATGGGTGGGTGTTGCCAGGAATTCAGCCTCTTCCAACAGGAGCTGTAGGGTGGCGTGATGTGGCCCCATGTTGCCTTCTGGTGGTAGGGCCGGGGGTGGTGCCTGGAGGCATCGGGGGTGGTCAGGCTTCCAGGAAGGTGATCCAGGCCCAGGAAGGTCCGAAGTGTGATGGAGGGGAGAGGGAGAGGAGAGGGAGCCTACCCGGAGGCATGGGTTCAAGGCCTGGGTTTTTGTTAGTTTGTTGTCATCCCATCTGCTAGGCATCCATTCTCTGTTGTGGTCCCCAAATGCCCCATTTCTGGCTTCATTCAGACGCAGTTCCTCTGCTCAGTAGAAGTGGAAGAGGTGGAACAGTCATCTGTGCTGTCTTCAGAGCCAGTGGAGGTGGAGCTCAGCCAGCGTGTCACAGCCCTAGTGGAAGAGCAACTAGCAAGAGAACCCGCTGTTCCCTGTGGCTCCTAGACACCTTGGTTGGAGGGTTGGCCAGGAGCAGGAGCAGGAAGAGCACTGTGGACAGAGCTGGCTCCTGGGACATGGGAGGCCTGTAGAATGCCTGCAAAATCAGCATGAGAGAGAGAGAGAGCGCACAAGCACACAAGCGCGAGTGTGCACAAGGCCAAGTAGTAGGCATGGCAGAGGGGGGATTCCAACCCCCTTCTGACTCCGGGGCCTATAAACTTAACCATCCAGTGGCAGGGCCTCTCAGCTGGAAATCAGTCACATGCTTCCCAGAAGGTATTTTTATGAGTCAATATACTTGACTTTGGGAATTGGCTATAAAGAGAAAATTTACTACAGGATTAAAGAAGTGTGTACTGGATTAATTTGGCAACCTCTTTTCTTTTTGAGACAGGATCTCACTATGTTGCTCAGACTGGAGTGCAGTGGTGTGATCTTGGCTCACTGCAGCCTTGACCACTTGGGCTCAAGTGATCCTCCCACCTCAGCCTCCAGAGTAGCTGGGATCACAGGCACACACCTCCATATCCAGCCAACTTTTAAATTTTTCCTAGAGATGGAGTTTCACCATGTTGCCCAGGCTGATCTCGAACTCTTCTGCCTCCCGAAGTTGGCAACCTCTGCATGTGCTGCTCAGAGCTGCCTGTTTGCAAATGAACCATGAATATTTTTTATACCTGAGGTTAATTTCATGTAGATAGAACACCACTACAGGAGATGGGGGGGTGATGTCACAGAGCACTGGACAGATAATCAAGACGGGGTCCCCTCGTTGCAGTCGAGCTGACCTCTTTTGGGGCTGTCGCCAGCTCAGTGGTGTCCACCTGCTGTCTGCAGTCTGAGGATCGGGGTGTCCTAAGCTCTCTCCAGCTCAGAAATCTTTAACTGTCTACTGGGTGCATTTGTCTGGAACCTTGCCTCCCCTTTCCCTGTGGTTCTGCATGTTGCTGGGTGTTTCTCAGGGACACCTGCCTTTCCTGAGGGTCCGCAGCCGTGGGTGGGAGAAGAGGGTGTGTGATGTCTGACACCCGGGAATTGGTGGGTCTCCATTATCTGAGGAGGGTGTCCTTCCCAGGTTAGCTGGGCATGAGTTCAGTTTCAGTTGTATCCTTCCTTCCAGTTTGGGATGGGTTCTGAAATTTGTATTGCAAGTGATGAAAAAGGGGTAAGTGGCTTTTCATCTCAGTGGGGTTAGCTTTGTCGTGGACCCCTGAGCTGAGAGATGGCATTATTGGAAGTCCAGTGCCTCAACCCATGCAGTCTTATTGAGGACTTACTTGTATCATTGTGTATTGCTTGAAAGCGAGCAATCTGTACGGTAACTTTTAGGATTCTTGGTGTGGGTGGGTTTAATATCTGCCCGTGTGCCTCATTTCCTGGGTATCACTGAGGAATGGCTCTTTGATTTTCAATTTTAAACCCTTATCTTGCCACAGTCGGTCTTTTATACAGAGCAGAGTGCTGGAGACAGGCTGCAATGACGGTGTTCCTAATGGGATGGGTTTTATTTCGAATGAGTGGACTGTGACAACTTTTAGGTACCTTCTCGTGACTCTTCTCACAATAGCCGATTTTCCTCTCGTTTAATGGAAAATTAGTAGCTGAAGCCTGCTTCACGTCTCTGCCCCCGTGGTGGCCTGGGAGTACCCTGGCTCATCTCCCAGGACAAATGTCAGACAGGCCGGCCACAGCCCAAGGAAGTGGGGGCAAAGGGGGTGCCCCAGTCCGACCTCAAGGGCCCATGTGGCTTTTGTATTGAGGGCAGAGTAGTTGTGCTGTTGGCTTTCAGCAGGAGCCAGGCAGAGCAGCTGTCCGTGGGCTCCCCTGTTGGCCGGGGATGTTGACCAGGATGTGGAAGGAATCAGGCGGGAACCCCCGGCGGGATGGTCATTGCGGTGTCTCTGCACCTAAGTGATTTGTTTTCGCAGACATCAATGCTCAGGATTGATCAACCGCAGGATCATCAATGCTTGGGAAGGGTAGAGCTTGTGTCCCATCAGAGATATGACTCCGAATCTGTGGGGACTCTCCCCCGGCTGACTCATAAAATGAATGGGCACCTGAGCCACTCCGTGTGATGCTGAAAACCGGGAGCGCTCGGGTGAGGCTTTCAGCCATAAAGTCTGCCTTTCCCCAGGGGAGTGGCCGCTGATGGTGTGTTTTCTATTTGAAGCAACTCTAAAGGGGCCCACCCAAGTTTCAGAAAGAAACTCAGGTTCTTGACATATGCAGGGGGAACCCTTTCGTTTCTAAAATCTGTTTAAAAAATTTTACTATTGGTGAAAATATCCTCTTACGCATTTGCAGTGACACCTCCATCCTCCCTGCAGTGCCCCATGAGTGCAGGCCTGTGCCCGTGACCTGGCTGGACCCTGGGGTTTTCCTGTGCCGCTGGTCCTGAGCTGCTTGTGCTGTCAACAGGGCAGCCCTCCGGGTCTGGATAAGAGGTTCTGCGTGCTCCTTACAGTTCAAAGCAGGTGTGGGCCATCTTCCCTGCCTCCTGCCTTGTCCTCCAGTAGTAAGTCACGCCCCTGTCACTCCCTGGAGCCACTCCACTGAGATTGTTGATTTTACACTGAGGCTTCTCTTTGGGACACCCAAGGCTCGTGGTTACCCGATGGAGGAAAAATTCTGGGAGAATCGGCTGGTGAGATGCCTGACACCGCTCTCCTGGCATCTGACATCAAGGATATCTTAATTTTTTTAATTTTTAAAAATTGTGGTAAATACACATAACATGAAATTTACCATCTGAAATACTTCTAAGTGTATGATTCTGTGGCATTAAATACACTCACAGTGTTGTGCAACCATCACCACCATCCATCTCCAGAACTTTCTTCATCTTGCAATCTGAAACTCTGTGTCCACTAACTCCCCTTTCTGCCTCCCCCAGCCCCTGGCAGCCACCATTCTACTTTCTGTCTCTGAATTTGACGACTCCAGGTGCCACATGTGAGTGAAATCATACAATCATTTGTCTTTTTCCAACTGGTTTCTTTCACTTCGCGTGACATCCTCAAGGCCCACCTGTGTTATAGCATGCGTCAGAACTTCCTTCCTTCTTAGGGCTGACTACTGTCCCCATTGTATGGATAGGCCACACTTTGTTTGCCATTTATCCCTCAGACATCGAGAATATCTCACATAGTAGAATGAGTCAAAGAATCTGATGAGGGCTTCATCTTGGTCACTCATGCTCTCTGCAGCTCCACCCTCTGCAAGGGTTGGGTGGACAGGCCGAAGCTACCTACTTATCCTGTATTGAGCAGACAGGCCTGGTGCTGGGCACAGAGGATGCAAACTGGAGCAGAGCCACTTCCTGCCCTCAAAGTGCAGCAGCAACATGCCATGTTAGTACCAGCCTATCCGGGGCTTTATAAAGTTAAGAAAAGAGCCTGTATCCATCCTGAAGGCTGTGTGACCACAGGGCTTTTAAAGGATGCTTCTGTGTTCCCAGAGTTAGGTGGGAGCTCTTGGAAGGATCTCTTTTATCCCAGTGCTCTTGCTAAGAATGGAAAGCCCCTCTGCGTGACTGCAGTAGCTGGTGCAATCCTCTGGTCACTTGCATCAGAGCCTGGGAGGTTGTGGTCTGCAAAGCTCACCTCTCATAATGGGATGCCAATAAATAGTATCCAAAGTTGATATACCCAGAAAGAGAGTTCAAAAATTATTTAGAGAGGTGGAAAATAATCACCAGTAGAATTAAAATCAGAAACAACAAGGATGGCCAGCGGAGTGGGGAAGTCCAGATTGGGGAATGTGATGTTTCATTATAAGGTCTTTCAGCATTTGCTTACTTTGGTCTGAGTGAAAGAATTGTCTCATTTTTTTGAGGGCCATGTACAGCAAAGGACTCACCATCTGTCAGACACACTGGTCAGTTCTGGCAAGGCAGAGTTGGAAGGTTTCTGTCCTCAGGTGGGTGGGCAGGGACGGCAGCTTGCCGTAAGGTATCCAACAGCACCAGGGGCAGGAAATGAAAAGTGCTCAGTGATTGGTGGGATAATGGTGTCTAGCACAATGATTCCTGCCAAAATCTTTTTTTTTTGTGAGACGGAGTCTCGCTCTGTCGCCCAGGCTGGAGTGCAGTGGCGCAATGTCGGCTCACTGCAAGCTCCACCTCCCGGGTTCCCGCCATTCTCCTGCCTCAGCCTCTCCGAGGAGCTGGGACTACAGGCGCCCGCCACCATGCCCGGCTAATTTTTTTTGTATTTTTAGTAGAGGCGGGGTTTCACCATGGTCTCGATCTGTTGACCTCGTGATCTGCCCGCCTCGGCCTCCCAAAGTGCTGGGATTGCAAGCGTGAGCCACCGCGCCCGGCCCTGCCAAAATCTTAACAGTGGCTGGGCATAGTGGCTCATGCCTGTAATCCCAGCACTTTGGGAGGCTGGGGTGGGTGGGTCACTTGAGGTCAGGAGTTCAAGACTAGCCTGGCCAACATGGTGAAACTCTGTCTCTACTAAAAAAATACAAAAATTAGCCGGGCGTGGTGGCACGCGCCTGTAATCCCAGCGACTCAAGAGGCTGAGGCAGGAGAATTGCTTGAACCTGGGAGGCAGAGGTTGCAGTGAGCAAAGATTGTGCCACTGCACTCCAGGCTGGCTGACAGAGCGAGACTCCATCTCAAAATAAATAAATAAATAAATAAATAAAACCACAAAAACAAAAAAAAACTTAATGGTGTGCAATAAATGAAAATGCTGCCCCAGTCAGATGGGACTAGCACTTTTCAGCAACCCTCAAGGTCTCATGTCAGAGGAATAAAGATCTGAGTATTTCCTACCTGTGGAGGGGGTTGGTGAAGGAATTTTCAGTCCCGAGCACCCTGGCCTGTGCTGAAAGCCTCTGTGTCACACCACATGAGTTAGTTGGGAAAGAGAGCTCCCACTGTTCTCTTTTAACCCTTGTCCTTTTGTACCACAGCAATTGCTTTCCTGGAGATCAGAACCATGGCTGGGTTTAACATCATCTTTGGAAATCCTAAAAGGCAATGAAGTGAGTTTTCTCTTTTCATTTTTTTTTTGATACAGCTGTGTCAGTTTGAAATTTTATTTTCGTATCAGTTCTGATATTGTGTCTGCTTGACATAGTTTCTATTAATTGGGCTTGATATGAAGTTATTTTAAAATTCAAGTATATAGAGTTTCAGGGCCCATCGTCTTGATTTTTGGTGCAGTACCTCAATTTCATACGGTGTTATTCTTTTCCAGAAAGGGGTCACTGAATAATTTACATTTTACGGTTATTTTCTGAGAAACTATTTCTGGTTATAAATGGTAAACATCTTCTGGGTTTTGCAGTAAGAAATAATTGATTATGTTAGAAAAAAAGAACCATAAGAAGATGTGATTTTAATTTTGACTTCCTGTAAGTACCTTCTAGAGCAGAAGGTTTTCTCTTCGTGGATTCTGCATCTTGGATTTGGGGACTCTGTTGCACTCAGCTGTGCTCTGCGGGGAGGAGCCTGTGGCAGAACAGTTTGGGTTCTGCTGGCCACCTTTCACTCTATTCAGGGAGTTTGGGTCCCAGAGAAAGATGATAGCAGTTAGGTCTTGTTGGGAAGAAAACACAGCTACCAACCCTGGACCATTTTGCTTCCCCTGAACAAATAAGATAGTTATTTGCCTACTTTTGGGGATGGTGCCTGTGGTTTGCACAGGACGAGGTGGCAGCTGGCTTGCCTGCTGGCCTGCTTCATGGAGATAGGATGCTCAGATCCACCGCTGCTCTTCAGGGGTCGTGGAAGGAATTGATGCACTTCCTTCTGTCCCTCAATCTTTGTCCCTTTACGTGTCTCTGGAGCTGAGCACGTATTCTTTTTCTTTATTCATCTCAGTAGAGCTTTTAAATTAAATAGATGTTGCTTAAGCCATTCAGAAATGTTTGACATTTTAAAAAACAAAAGGTAGCTGCTGCCATGATTCCTTCGCCCACCCCTACACCGTGTCCTTGTAGGACAGTCGCCACTTGGCTGTGCTGAGCCCCTCTGAAAGTGTTTCTGATTCTAATCAGAAGTGGAACAGTTTCAGTGCAGATTGTAGGTTCATGTTAGTGATGAACTTGGGTGGAGATGGGGACACAGCTTGTTCTTTCCTCCTGGACTCTCATCCAGGGTCCTGAGCTGCCAGGGGCCTGGCCACTCCCGCCCCGAGCCCTGCCTTGGCTGAGCTGATTATCACTGCATGTCCCATGCTGCTGGTCTGCCTGTCACCTGCAGTGCACATGTGTGCATGTGTGTGCATTCGTACATGCACCACACACATACCATGCCCACCTCAATACACACCACACACATACCCCATACACACCACACACCAACCACACACATTACACACACTGCAAACACACCACACACCACAAACACTACACCATGCCCACAAAACATACATACACACTCAATCCTTCCACACTACATTACACTCCACACACACCACACGCACATATCACATTCACGTCACACCACACCACACCACATACTACACACCATATACAGTACACTCCACACACCACACCCTCCAGGACGCCCCGCCACCATACACACACAAACACCACACACCCACACCATACTACACATTTACCACATACACACCACACACACTGTATCTCATGAACACACCACACACCCCTGCCACACACATTTGCATGCAAACTACTCATTGAATGAAACTGAATGATTTAGTTTTCCCCAAATTAATACTGTCCGCCTGTGCACCCCTGGCTGTCCTGGCCGGCACATCCCCTGGTCCTGCCCTCCCTTGGGTCAGCACCGCCTCCTGTGTTTCAGGTGTCTCTGGCTGTGCCCTGTGGTGTACTTACATCCTGATTTTGTGGGAGGCTGGCTCCTCTGCTCCAGTGGCTGCCTTCCTGGAGGAGACCAGCTTGTTTGCCACCTCTCCTGATGCCCAGAGCAGCGGCCCACTCGGGAAGTCCCGCTTCCTCACCTCGCTGTCTGCCCTTCCCCACAGGTGGTTTTCTGTCAGTGCCGACATCTCCCCAGCTAGGAGACCCTCAAAGGTGCACAGGTGGGTTTGATTACAATGCTGGTAAATACTAAACACGTTTTGGTGAAACACTCAGCCAGTACATACATCTTTAATAAAGTAAAATGTCCAGGCCCGCTCTGCTCCCACCTCTCTCTCCCCTCCCACCGCTCTCCCCGCTCCCACCTCTCCCCCCTCCCCTCCCCAGAGGACATGGCTGACAAGCCTTTGGGGGGTTTCCCCTTTCTGTGTGCCTCTGCGTGTGTGTATGGGCTGGGTAGTGTGTGTATTCTCTAGACATCTTGACGGACCTGTAACTGGGATCTACACACGTGCACTTGCTGTAGCTCACTTGCCATTTTCCCTCAAAAATAGGCCTGTAAGATCCCTCACTGTAGTGCGTGTTGCCCTGCCTCTTTAAAAACGCCGTCAACTCTTCCAGCACATGAACTCTGCCATCATTTATTTGATCATTCTCTTATTTATGGGTACTTAGGTTGTTTCCAGTTTTTTAAAAGATTGCAGCAATGAAAATCTTCAGCTATCATTTTTCACATTGCTGTGGGAGAACATGGTGGGAGGTGCTGTGGCGGTGGAGTGGCCCCACGCGTGGCCAGGCTTTGTGGGGTTCTGACTCTGTCCTTGCCAATGTTCCTCCCCACAGTGGCTGCCTCTGGGGAACGATGGCTGCGTGAGTGCCCGCCATGCCCCACGAGAAGAGTCTACCATGGCCCACCGGAAGCGTCTACCATTGCCCACCGGAACCATCTACCATGGCCCACCAGAAGCGTGAGAGCGCGGGGAGCAGCATGTTGGACCACAGGGCAAGACCGGGTCCTGTCCCCCACCACCAGGAGTCCGAGAGCGAGGACGTGGAGCTGCCCTTGGAGGGCTATATGCCCGAGGGCCTGGAGCTGGTCGCCCTGAGGCCAGAGAGCCCCACGCCTAAGGAGCAGGAGTGCCAAAACCACAGCCCCGATAGGGATTCCAGTTCCGACTACATGAAACACCTCTGAGGAGGAGGACTACGACGAGGGCCTCCCTGAGGAGGAGGAGGAGGAGGAGGGCATCCCCTACTACATCCGCCACTGCCCTGAGGACGACAGCTACCTGGAGGGCATGGACTGCAATGGGGAGGAGTACCTGGCACACGGCGTGCATCCTGTGGACACTGACGGGTGCCAGGATGCAGTGGAGTGGACAGCCTGGGCGGGCCTGCACCCCCATGGTCACGGGGCTAAAGGCAGCCAGGACTACCTAGATAGCCAACTGCCCATCCCGGAGGATGAGCCCTCCGTCCTGGAGGCCCATGACCAGGAAGAAGACAGTCACGACTGTCCCAGCAAAGAGGGCTGCCAGGACTACTACCCTGCAGAGGCTAACGAGAACACCAGCGCTTCTGCCTACTGCCTGAGGTGTGGGGACGGGGGCCTGGAGGACCAGGAGGAGGACATCGACCAGATCATGGCAGAGATCAAGATAAGCCTGAGGATGACCAGCATCACCAGCACCAGTGAGGCCAGCCCCGAGCATGGGCCAGAGCCAGGGCCTGCGGACTCTGCAGAGGCCTGCCCACCCATCAAGGCCAGCTGCAGCCCCAGCAGGCATGAGGCGAGGCCCAAGTCGCTGAACCTCCCTCCCGAGACCAAGCACCCCGGAGACCCCCAGAGAGGCTTCAAGCCCAAGACCAGGACCCCAGAAGAGAGGCTGAAGTGGCCCCACGAGCAGGTAAGACTCTGGCTGTCCCGGCGAAGGGAGCAGAGGGGCCCGAGAGCAAGGGACCTCAGGGTACAGGCCTCGCAGATGCTGAAGCGAGGTGGTGGGGGGTGCTGGGTGCCTTACAGTTCTAATGGTGGCTGAGCTCTTCATTGGTCCAGTTGGGAGACATGTTGCATGAATGCTCCGGCCACTCTTAAGCTCACTGCTCAGACTCAGGAGTAAAGCCAGTTGAGGGCTGAGTGGCAACTTGTGTCTCGTAGAAGACACCCCTCCTCCCACCCTAGAAGAGAGGTTGGATTTCTTGCCCACTGCCCTGGGTCTGCTCATGGTGGGGCAGTATCTGTGGGAGAGCCCCTCAATCCTCAGGGGTGTACTCAGACCAGCAGGGCAGTGGCAAAGACGTGGGGGTGCTGGTACTCACACACTGCTGCAGCCAGTGTTGGGTGACCTGGTGCCTGTGGTCGGTGCCACAGTGCATTTCACAATGGAGGGGTCTCTGAAAGCCGGGGGCCTTGTCCTTGGCCTGATGGGCAATCAGCTGTGAATACCTATTTGGAAAAGGATTTTTTGAAGGTTTGACAAAACCTCGGGGAAGAAACGCATGCTAATGAGGGCAGTGGATGTCAGCATAACTGTATTTTAATGATAGCAAAGTCAGTGTGCATTCTAATAAACACATTTGAAAAGCCGCCTTCCAAAAAAAGCCTCACTGTGAGTATATAAAGATGTGATTATTGAACTTGGGTGAAGGAACTTCTATTTTGCCAATTATGTGGACTGCTTTCATATTTTTTAAAGCCTTAACTACTATTTTTTTCTGAGAAGAATTCATGAATTTGAGTGTGTGTGTGTGTGTGTGTGTGTGTGTGTGTGTGTGTGTGTGTACTGAGAGCTTGGGTTTGGAATGGAAATCATATTGATCCTGGATTTTCAGCACTTGTATTTTAATGTCTTGTCTTCTCTCTAAAGAACGTTAGGTGTCAGTTGACTTCACTTTGGGGGTGTTCCTGTCATTCACAGCAATTCCGTGTTTACAGGGGACTGTGGGATGCATAGGAAGTCCCATGGTGATGGCAGGCACGGGAATTTTACCCCAAGGGACTATGGTAATAGGGGCTGACCAAGAATAACTCCTAATCCTATGTCAGATAATACCACGAGCAGCTCAGGAAAACTACACACAACTCAGACATATGCAGAAAGGAGATGTGGAATGGAATGGAGCCCCCTGGGCTGATAGAGGCCTCCAGGACCTGTCACACCCATGTCTGCCCCCAATTCCCCAGTCAACCTTCACAGAAGAGAAGTTGATCTCTCTCCAGCTAAGACCAAGCCAAGGCCCAAACTTGGAGCTGAAGGATGTTTGGGCTAGGCTTATAGAAGATGTTCCGCTACTGCAGTGTCAACAGCTACCTGTGGTCCAGGCCTCTGTCTGGTCCTTTTTTTTTTTTTTTTTTTTTAGATGGAGTTTTGCTCTCTTGCCCAGGCTGGAGTGCAGTGGCATGATCTCAGCTCACTGCAGTCTGTCTCCCGGGCTCAAGCAGTTCTCCTGTCTCAACCTCCGGAGTAGCTGGGATTACAGGCACCTGCAATCATGCCTGGGTAATTTTTGTATTTTTGTAGTGACAGGGTCTCACCATGTTGGCCAGGCTGGTCTTGAACTCCTGACCTCAGGTGATCCACCCACCTCAGCCTCCCAAAGTGCTGGGGTTACAGATGTTAGCCACCGCACTCAGCCTTGAAGAGACACTGGGCCTTTTAGGAGACAGTGGGTGCTGACTCACTTCTGAGTCTGCCCCACGGGTGGCCCGCCGGGTCTGCTCTGGGTGCGGTCAGGCTGTGCAGGTCCAGGAGCCTAAGCTGGACTTAAGGTGGGGAGACATTGCTCCCCAAGAGCTGCTCGGGTGCGATGTCAGGGTGGAGGCTGTTGCTGTGTGTGGCGGCATCACTCATTTACCATCTTGTCTCATCAGCCTCTGTCCTTCGGCTCATGTGCTTGCAAGTGGCCTCTGATTCTGCCTCTGGAGCCTGTCTGCCCCCCCTTGATTCATTCATTGGGCCCCAGGTATGTGAACAATAGCATGCTAGCCACTTTTAGAAATATTTGTGTTCATCTTCAAGAGAGGGGGGTCATCCAGCCGTTCCCCAGCCCTCAAAACCCACTCCATAGACAAAGCAGTGGCGGGTCAGGGCTCCTCTTGCTCTTCTGAGCCTCTGGCATAGCGAACACGGTACAAAAGAAAAGGATTTCACATGCAATCGAATTTCATTCACCCTGAAAAGGGAAGGAAATTCTGACACAGGCTACAATGTGGATGAACCTCGAGGACATCCTGCTAGAGCCAGTCACAAAAGGACAAGTACTGTGTGGTTCCATTTCTCTGAGGCACCCACAGTAGAGTCACAGAGACAGGAAGTAGAATGGGGGTTGCCAGGGGCTGGAGAGAGCAGGGAGTGGGGAGCTGGCATTTAATGGGTGCAGAGGTTCAGTTGTGAAGATGGAAAAGTTCTGGAGATGCATGGTGGTGAAGATCGCACCAACAGTGTGAATGTACTTAATGCCGCTGAACTCTACACCTAAAAATGGTTCAGATGGTAAATTTTACGTTATGTACACTTACCGCAATAAAAGAAATAAGAAATAAAAGGTTTTTGGATGATGAATGGGCTTGAGCCAGTTTGGACCCTCTAAAGCTAAGTCGAGCCAGCCTGAACCCATGTAGCCAGAATCACACGGTATTAGGCTGTTCTAGCACTTCACATGGTGAGAATGGGGGAGAGAGAGAGAGATTAATTGATTGATCGGGGGCTGTGCAGGGGGAGTGCTACACACTTTTAAACAACCAGATCTCTTGTGAACTCAGAGCAAGAGTTCACCTATCACCAAGAGGATGGCCCAAGTCATTCATGAGAGATTTGCCCCATGATCCAGACACCTACCTCCCACCAGTCCCCGCCACCAGCATTGGGGATTGCATTTCAATATGAGATTGAGGTGGGGACAAATATCCAAACTGTATCACCCACAAAGAAGCAAAAACATTTTGGGCCAATCAAAACTATTTTGGTGTAGCCACAGTAGGGATGAGCTGTGATTACACCCATTCAGGCCTGTGGACCTGGCGTGTGAGGTCGTGGGGCGGTGGGTCGGCATATCCCTGGGAGGTTGCAGGAGGACATTCAAGACCAAAATGAGCCATGAGTGAATAATACAACCACATCCTGAGTGGGAGTCGGGCAGCCTCCCCTTCTCTCCTAGGTCTTGTATGGGTCATGATCCCACCTTGGCAGGAGTGGAAGGAACATAGATCCTACAGGCTGTGGCTTATAGTAAAGTGATTGTGGTCATGCCTTGTGAGTGTCATTAAAATAAACATATATCGTTAAATCCACCATCAAATAACAGCCATTTCTGCTGTTCTCTCGCCTTTTCCACAAGTTTAAATATCCCAGGTATTCTACTGTGTATATTCCTAAAAGTAGACAGGTAGATTTAATGAAGTTAACTGGATCATTGGTATCTTCTTTATAGATCATCTGATGAAACTTGTTTTTCAAATTATGAGTTGTAGGACTTTGTTTTAATGTCTATAGCCTTAGGCAGTTCTATCGAGACTAAACTCAGTTTTTTTCTTATTAGGACTAATCTTATTGACCGGAACTGTGGACTCCTCATATTAGGAGAACAGAGATCTGGCCTGTATAAATGAGTGGAAATTAAATACTGTAGAAAATGCCCCCTGGAAATCGAAGTCTAATACTGACTTACTATTGGTGATTTAATTTCCTTTTGGCTTGGGCACCATCATTACATTCATTTTTCAGATGTCAAGCTAGTTTTCTCAGAATGTGTGCAGGGCTCGAGGCCGAGTGTGGAGGCCACTGGGTGAATACAGGAGAGGTCACAGGTCAAGCCTCCTGAGAGAACTGCAGGCTTGAGCCTCCGATAGAGCCACGTGAATGATTTTTAGCCCCAGTAGGTTGCTGTCATTAAACTATGCACACAGGGCTTCTTGCTTTTAAGTTAGCAGGATGGAAAAATTGCAGGTGTTTGCAGCAAGCATGAAGAACCAGCCATGCTGGCCCCTAAGCAATGGTATTAGAAAGGATTGGTGAAGATTTTCTCATTTGAGAATTGAACAAAACCAAATGGAATTCTCCCTAGTTCTGCAGCTCTGGGGGCTGTAAGCAGCAGAGCTCCCACCTTCCCCACAAATGGACCCAGAGTGGCACCTGGTGTGTGAGGCAGGTGACCAGGAGAAGGGGGTGTCAGTGGTTGATGGGCAGCTGCCTCTGCTGCCTGGTTGACCCAGCCCCTTCCTGGGTCATTTCCCACTTTGCCTGGGTGTCAGTCACTGGAGGGTTAGCTCAGTCCAAGCTGGCGGGTGACCTCTGTAGAGCTTAGGTGAAGGGACTCTCACAGGACAGTATGTTTGAGACCCTTAGAGGGCTCTCCTTACTCTTGCTTCTCCCATTATTGTTAAATTGTAGTAATACACTTGTAACATAAAGTTTACCATTTTAAAATGTACAATTCAGTGGCATTTAGTACAATGTTGTGCAGCCACCTCTGATATTTAGTTCCAGAATGTTTTCACTGCCCCCAGAGGAGACCCTGTACTTATTAAGCAGTCACTCCCCATTCTTCCCTCTCCCCCCAGCCCCCACAATGAAAAACCTGTTTTCTCTCACTTTGGATTTGCCTATTCCGGATATTCCATAAAGATGGGATCAGACAATATGTGCCCTTTAGTGTCTGGCTTATTTCACCAGCATAATGTTTTCAGGGTTCATCCCTGTTGTAGCATGTGTCAGTACTTCGTTCATTTTTGTGGCTGAATGATATGCCACCGAATGGCTATATTTTTATTTTTTGAGATGGAGTTTCACTCTTGTCGCCCAGGCTGGAGTGCAGTGACGTGATCTCGGCTCACTGCAGCTGAAGGGCTATATTAAGTTTTATTTATCCATTCATCCACTGAGGGACATTTGAGTTGTTTCTACCTTTTGATTAATGTGAATTCTATTGCTGTGACCATACGTATACAAGCTTTTGGGAAATTTTGTTTGGCTAGTCATAACTTTAAGTTTTGTTTTGGTTATTTATTGTTGCTTAACCAATTATCCCAAAACTTAATGGCATAAGACAGCAAATTTGTCTATCTCTCACTATTGTATGGGTTAATGGGCTAGCTGGACAGTTTTTCCGCTGGTCTCATTTGGCAGCTCTCACTGTGCGGTTAGACAGTGTCAGAGACTGGTCGTCTGGATGCTCAGCTGCAGTGGAATGTCTGAGACGGCTTCTTCACCCACAAGTCTGCTGCCTTGGTGTTTCTTCATGTGGCCTTTCTACATAGCATCTCATACTCTTGGCCCTCTTCATGTAGCTTCTCTTTCTCCAAGAGGATAGTCAGTTCTTTTTGGCTTCCAGAAGCACAAAAGTGCAAGCTGTCAGGTATTCTTAAGGCTAAGACCTAGAACAGGTCCAGTTTCATTTCTGCCACATTCTTCAGGTTAAAGTAAGTCTCGGAGCCAACCTAGATTCACTGTGGAATGGGCCCTTCTGAGGACATGAATGACAGGAGTTGTGGCTCATTGGGGACCAACTCCAAAGATGAAGCCTGAGCTCTGAGAACTTTTTCTTCTCTGATTATTCCTTATTCATATTCTATTTTTTGTTTTATAGATGTAATATATTCACAAGTGTCTTTAAGGAGCTATTTTGATATTCTTTTGTCCTCCCCCTAGCATGTCTTTTTTCTTTAATAATTTTTTTCTTAGTTTATTTTGGTCTTATTTTTCTTTCAAAAGCCTTTCCCCAAATATCTATTCTATGTTGCTCATCATTTGTCGTCTTTTTTAAAATTCCCCCTTTCGTTCATTCATGTTTGAGAGAAGGACTAAAAGACTGATTGGGAGGCTGGGTGTGGTAGCTCACATCTATAATCTCAGCGCTTTGGGAGGCCGAGGTGGGAGGGTCACTTGAGCCCAGGAGCTCAAGGCTAGCCTGGGCAACATAGTGAGGCCCCCATCTCTAGAAAAAATAAAAAATTAGCCGGATGTGGTGGTGCCTGCCTGTAGTCCCAGCTCCTCAGAAGGCTGAGGTGGGAGGATTGCTTGAGCCCAGGAGGTTGAGGCTGCAGTGAGCTATGATCATGCCACTGCATTCCAGCCTGGGCGAAAGAGTGAGACACTGTATCAAAAAAAAAAAAAAAAAAAAGGGAGTTCTTTGTGGCCAAGACTTTTCAGCTGATAGCTTTTAGGGGAAAGAGTTTTTAGGGGGAATTTATGCTGATTCCCAATTGTTATCCCCACCCCTCTCTCCTTTCTCCTTGTGCAGTCATAAATGACGGCAGGAACTACTCCATTCCTCTGGAGGTGAAATCTACGTTCTCTTGCCTGAGGTAGATACATGTTTGCTGGGGTTCTGCTTAAGGAGATGCGGGAGAACAATGTGTTTCAGGGCCTGGAAAGTGTGTTCTGTATGCAGGCTTTTGGTTAATCTGTTTTCAGTCTTGCCTACACTCTCCAGGGTACCTGGTGTCTGAGTCTAGTGCCTCTCCAGGGTACTGTGGGACAAATTAGCCTCCTTGTCCTCAGTATCCCCCTAACCTCCACCTTTGTTTGCTTTGCTTCATTAATTAACCATTTCTCATTTACTGTCATTGTCTATTGGAGGTGAATTCTCTTCTCTTGGTAACCCCCATTCCTTTTTTTTTGTAATTGTGTGTGTTTATACAATGTTTATTCTTCACTGTAATTCCCATGGAGCCTCAGGAAAAAGAGCAGATGGGAGACATATGTGTTCAGTGTTCAGTTTTCCTTCTGTAAGACATCTGCAACGTGTGTTTTGCACTGAATAGATCATGGACTTAATGCATATAGAGCTAATTTGTTTTTCATGATTGTGCCTTCAATTCTATGTAGAAATATAATTTGTGAATTACCTGATGAAATTTTCCTAATTTTGAATCATCCTTGTATTCCTATAATAAACACTGTTAGAATGGATATGGTAGTATTTTATTTTTGCATTTTTACTTTTATATTAAATAAGATTATAGTTTTGTTTGTTTCCTTCTAGGCTCTTATTTCATTTCCGTACCAGTGGTATGCAGGGCTGACTTGGGAAGCTTACATCTTTTTCTACGATCTAGGATGCAGCTCTAGTTTACAGAGTAATTTTCAACTGAAGGAGATTTTTGCCCCCCATGGGATGTTTGGAAATAATCTGGAGACATTTTTGGTTGTCACAACTGGTCATGATGGGAGGTGCTACTGGCATTTCTTAGGTAGAGGGGATGTTACTAAATGTCCTACAACACACAGGAGAACCCTCCACAAATTGTCTGGCCCAGTATATACATATCACTGAGGCTGAGAAACCCTGGTTTAAATAAATATCCAATTTGGAGAGTGAGTCTTTGACTGCCGTTTTTCTTCTTCTATGTGTTGGTCTCCAGATTTCCCACTTTTTCAGTTAGTTTTAGTAACTGTAGATTCTTAAAAAAAAAAAAAAGGATTTTTTCATCCGTACTTCTAGGCTGCTGTAAAGATGTATAAAGTTTTCACTTTTTCCATCATATTCACATTAGAAACACCTGAATTTTGGAGGGAACACATTCAAATGGTAGCAAATTTAGTAGAGCAAATTCCAAAGACATTGAGCCTAGGCCAGTTGTCAGTCCTGGGTATAATCTTAGATGTTTTCAGGCTCTGAAGCTTTGCATTTAAATGCGAATTTCGGAACAAAGATCTGTGTCTCTGCATTGACCAAATAGAAGGTATGTGAATGTTATGGTCTTGATTGTTTTCCAAGATTTTTTCTGCGGGGTCTTTTGCAAGCATGTAGGGAGAAATGAGAAGTTCCAAGGAAAAGGGTGTGAGGTCTTTGGGGCCAGCTTTGAGCTGGCAAGGCTAAATTATAGGAAGAAGGCAGAGAGGTGGGCAGAGACCAGATGTGGGAGGACTTCCTGTGTCATGCCAGGGAGTTTGGACTCCACCCTGTAGATGACGGGAGCCAAGACAGGGCTTGGTGCAAACACATGGCACATTTGTGGTTAAGAAACGTCTTCCTTGCTTCCTTGTGGCCTTGAGGGATGAATTAAGGGGCTGGAAAAGTGGGAGCAGGACGGCCTGTGCCCATGGTTCAGGTGAGAGGCGGGTGGGTGGCAGGGGCTAGGGAAAAGGTGGCTGAGTTTAGCTCCAGTCCCCAAAAGGCGCTGTGGGGAGGAAGAATTTCCAGCTGCCAAGTCAGCCTCTTAGATCAATTTCTTCTTTTTCTTTCTTTCTTTCTTTTTTTTTTTTGAGACAGAGTCTCACTCATGTCGCCCAGGCTGGAGTGCAATGGTGTGATCTTGGCTCACTGCAACCTCCGCCTCCCAGGTTCAAGCAATTCTGTTGCCTCAGCCTCTGGAGTAGCTGGGATTACAGGCGTCCACCACCACGCCCGGCTAATTTTTGTATTTTTGTAGAGACAGGGTTTCCCCATGTTGGCCAGGCTGGTCTCGAACTCCTGACCTCAGGTGATCCACCCGCCTCGGCCTCCCAAAGTGCTGGGATTACAGGCGTGAGCCACCGCGCCCGGCCATTAGATCAATTTCTTTATGCTTAAAATGAAGGAAAGGTGAATCATTGATAAGGTGTCCCCTCTTTAAGAAAGCACAAGATGGTTTATCAGGGCCTCTCTTCGCAGGCAGTGGGGCCTCATCCACAACCCTGGAAAAGAACTGGAAAGCGTTGCTCAGCCAGGTACGGAGGGCAGGGCCACGTGGGACTCCCGTCTCCAGGCCCCCTCTCCAGCTCCCGTTTCTTTTTTTTTTTTTTTTTTTTTTTTGAGACAGTTTCTCTCTTGTTGCCCAGTCCGGAGTGCAATGGCGTGATCTCGGCTCACCGCAACCTCCGCCTCCTAGGTTCAAGCGATTCTCCTGCCTCAGCCTCCCTAGTGGCTGGGATCACAGGCATGTGCCACCACGCCCAGCTAATTTTGTATTTTTAGTAGAGACGGGGTTTCTCCATGTTCGTCAGGCTGGTCTTGAACTCCCGACCTCAGATGATCCGTCCGCCTTGGCCTCCTCAAGTGCTGGGATTACAGGCGTGAGCCACTGCGCCCGGCCCAGCTACCGTTTCTTGTCCTCCCCAGGGGAAGTGTCTGAGGCCGCAAAGAGGAGATGATGGAGTGTGGGGGGTCCTCCTAGACACCCACGCGGACCCTCCGCCAGGCCGCGGCCCCTGCAGCCACGGTTGGACTCAGTACCCCGGGAGTCCAGCTTTGAGGTCTCGGGCACCTCCAGCAGAGCCGTTTGGCGCTGTCATCCTTGAGTGTTTTTCCCTGGAAAAGCTTCAGTGAGAAGAAGGGAGAAGCTCACAGGGGCCAACAAAACCCCAAAGCGTTACCCCCAGATTTGGATTAAACTGCTCCGTGATCATCAAGTTAGTGTAAGGCATGATGGCGCCACTGTGCTCCAGCCTGGGCGAGAGCGAGACCTGGCCTCAAAAAAGGAAAATCAATAAATCAATCAATCAATCCCCGCATAGGGCGACCCTGCGGGTCCGCAGTTACACCAGCCACGCCGCCTTCAGCCCCCACGTCTTCCCCCGGCCCGGCAGGAGGGTGTCCAGGGCCCCGCGCTCAGGTGCAGGGAGCGAGGCCGACAGGGGAGCGGGGCGGGTGGGGTCCCGGGGCCGGCAGTGCGCGGCGGGGAAGGCTTGAGTCCAGGCCCCGTAGCTCCCGCCCTCCCCCGGCGGCTCCGCGGCCCGAGCTGGCTGTGGGATACCCGGGGCGGGTTCTCATCCCCCAGGCGCGCGCCCCGCCGCGAGGAGCCGCTGACCTCAGGCGAAACCCAGCAGGAGAAGAAGGGGAAAAGGCGTGAGGGCGGAAGGGGAAACTTGATTTTTCCTCTGGTCTCTTCCAGGCCGCGGGGAAGGGTCGGCGCGGACGGAGCTCGGGGTATGGGGGACCCTCGCGCCTTCCAGCGGCGCTGGCGGGCCGAGTTCCCCGGGGCGGAGGCGCCAGTCCCGAGGCAGGAGTCGGCGCGGGACGCGGAGCAGGAGCTGGAGCGCTGCAGACTCAACCTGGAGCAGCTGCAACAGGTGCTGGCGGAGGAGCGACTCAAAGCCTCCCTCCTGCAGGCCGTGCTGGCCGGGGGCGGCGGCGGAGACTCCGGGGACCCCGGGCGCCCCCACCCCGAGGCTGAGTCTCCCGGCGCGGACCTGCCCGCCGGGCCGGGGTGGCCGGAGAAGCGGGCGGGGGAAGGAGCTGGGCCGACGCCGTCCACCAGCAGCTCCTGCAGCCCCAGCTGCAGTTCCGAGCCCGGGAGGACGACGCGCCCCTCGGGGACCCTCACGCGGCTCCTGGTACGGACGAGGGGGGCGACGGCAGCGACCACGACTTGGAGATGGTGGATTTCAACGAGAAGTTCATTCTCGGCTGCTGGCTGGTGGCCCCTTGCCGGTTCGGGACCCGCGAGGAGGCGGAGAGGCCGGGGCGGACGTGCAGCCCCCACCGTTGGATGCACCTGATCCCCGGGGGGCGGCGGCCGCAGCGGGGGACCCGCGACCTGGAGCAGCCGGAGGCCAAGGACCGCCCGGGCTCGCCCCTCGCCGCGGAGGAGACCACCCCCCTCGCCGCGGAGGAGACCCCCAGGCGCGAGTACCTCCCACCGTGGAGGCACCAGAGGTTCCTGCCGGTGCTCGAGCGGGACTCGCCCGGCCACAGCTCGCCGGAGAGAGACAGCGACGGCAGACGGCACAGCTCTGACCGACAGGATGGCTTCTCCGCAGGTGGGCGCCCCCCTCAGAACCCCGCTCCCCGCCGCGACCCCCCAGACCCCCCTAGACCTCGCTGCGCGCCGCCCACCCCGGGCTGCTGGGATCCCTTCCTGGCCGACTCCGTGGCCCTGTTTAACCTCAAGCTCGGGGCTGGGGAGCGGGCGGGAAGGAGGGTGAGCTGCGCCTGTTTACCCCAAAGCCACTTGTGGAACTTAGAAAAAACATGCAAAGCGACGTTAAGGTCGAGCGACTCTATGAAAATGAACTTGTGGCGGCGGCAGGGCTGATGGAATGGGGCGTGTGGCCGGCCCGTGGGAGGAGCCTGAGCCCAGGCCTCAGCCTTTCAGCTCTCGCCGTGACATCCCTCACCCCCCTCCCTCCAACCTGACCCCCGCCAGATTCCTTCACACCACCGGATGCTGTCACCCTTCTGTCTGTCACGCCTCTCTGCACACACTCCAGGGGTTTCCCATTTCCTGGAAATTCCCCATCCTTCTGAGCTCCGCTTTCCTAACTGTGGAAGGCCAAACCTTCCACTCAATTTTCTGAACTTAGTCTTGTCTTCTCCAGGCTGCTCTGTGTTTTGGGGCCACATGCAAACTTCAGGGAAGGTCCATGGCCCTCACCAGCGCTCTTTGCGGACTCGTCTTCTCTTAGAAGGCGGCGCCCGGCCCCTTGGCTTTCTAGGAGTCTGGGAGTAAGAGAGGAAGGGGAAGGCTTAGGCCCATCTAGTTTTCCAGCTGGCCTGGTGCCCAGAGATCATGTCTAGTCCAGCGTCTTCATTTGATAGAAGAGGAAACTGAAGCTCAGAAAGATTAAGTGCTCGTTGGGGTGAGCTGAGACCTTCACCGGGTCTCCTGTCATCTCTCTCCCCTCACATCTGCTCTCTTTTCTGAGGACAGGACCTGGTCTTAGTCATCTTTGAACCCCCTTCTGGTAGTATGCACGGTGCCTTGTAGCAGTCAAAGCTCGATGAATAATGGCTGAATAAATGATTGCCTGGGAAAAAAAAAGAAGATTTTTTTGTTTGGGGTCTTATAGTTAATTTAGGCTTTCATTTTCTTGGTTTGGAAATTATTAATCTAAAATATACTTTCGAGTGCCTCAGAACTAAAGAAGTAATGTCGTAGGCTTCTTTTTGTTTGTTTGTTTGAGACAGGGTCTCACTGTCACCCAGGCTGGAGTGCAGTAGCATGGTCATGGCTCACTGCAACCTTGAACTCCCGGGTTCAAGCAATCATACTGAGTAGCTGGAACTACAGGCGGGTGCCCCACGTCCAGCGAATGCTTTTTTTTTTTATTTTTTGTAGACTTTGAGTCTCGCTCTGTTCCCCAGGCTGGTCTTGAACTCCTGGCCTCAAGTGATCCACCACCTCGGGCTCCCAAAGTGCTGGGATTACAGGCGTGTGCCAATGTGCCTGGCTGTGGGCTTGTTTTATGAGTCTGGGAGTAAAATACTTCTTAGAATTGTCCAATTAGAATGAGAGTTTGTTTTAATGTTTTTATGCAGTTTAACTGAGGTGGAATAAACTGCATGAAAACATTAAACCTTTTCCGTGGGTCAGGCAGCCATTGTACTAAAGATCATGAACCCTTTCATTTTCTCCTCTAAGATAATAAACAAGGGACCACAACTTTGAGGGAAATCTAGAAAGGTAAGAGACTGAACTTTGGAGATGTCAGATCAGGACAGGTGAAAAGCAGATTTCTAGGCTCCTAAAATAAGGTGGGAACAGGCCCAGAACAACCTTGGACATGGTATGTTCGGATGCATTGGATGCTTTTCTTTTGAGAAGGAAAGTTGATGTGTTGAAGTCATGGAAAGCAAGATTGGCCAGAAAAGGCAGATGGTTAGAAGTCTTGAATTCAAGACAGGTGTGTGTTTCTATTTGGTGTGATTATTGATAGGACGGCCTTAAGCAGGGAATAGTGTGCTCAGGATATTGCTTTAGAAAGATATGTTGAATTCTGTTTGTGATGTGCTGATTAATACTTAAGTGGAGAAGTTTTGTGGATGGGAACATGACTGAGGTTGAACGTATAGGAGGAAATACAGGCCAAAGGCATTTGTGAGCATTGTGAGGAAAACAAGCGTAGGATGGAATATCAGGGCTGAAAGGTGAAGGTGCACACAGGGAGAAGGGAGCTCCCTGAAGTATGGAGTCATGGGCAGAGTTTGAGTGAAGGTAGTCAGTAACCAGGTCTAGAAATCAGTGAATTAGCCAGCTTGGAAAAAAAAAATCGAGATGAATATAAACTACTCCTTTAGAGATTTTGGCATTTGAAGTAGAAAAATAAGGTAATTGAAAAAAGTTAGGATTTTTAAAAATCTGCATATATTTGTTATGTGTGTAAGAACAGATAGTATGGGAAGGGAGGGAGCAGAACGATGCAAATAAAGATGTTGTTCTGGGGAACATTATTCAAATTCTTTTTAAATTGTTATTATTTTTTGAGATAGGGTCTCTGTCACGCAGGCTGGAGTGCAGTGGCATGATCATAGTTTACTGCAGCCTCAAATTCCTGGGCCCAGACGAGCCTTCTATTTCCACCTCCCGAGCACCTGAAATCAAATTCTTTTTCTAACTCATTTTTTAGTTATTAATGTCAATAGATGCTTACTACATAAAACCATAAACTGAAATTAGGGGAAAGCACCAAATGTCTCCAGAGAGAACAACTAAAATTAATTGAAATTAACATTTTAATATAAGTTCTTCTGGTCTTTTCCTGTGCATATTTCAGCATAATTGAAATTCTATTCCTTTGTATATTCCATTTCTCATTTCAAAGTTTTTTGATACAGGAGAAATTATGCTGTGTTGGTATTTCAGTGGCCTGTTAATATTTCATGGAATTAACTGTTTTGCTATTTTTGTACATGCAGATTTTGTGTTTGTTTTTGTGGTTGCAAGGTTGAGATAGGTATCCTTATGCCTAAATTTGTGTTTACATCTTTGACTAGTTTCGTGGAATACAATTCTAGAAGTCGAGTTTCTGGAACAAACTACGAACAGTTAAGGTTCTTGACACCTGCTGCTAAACTGTTTCAAAGGTTCCTCTTAAGAGGAGATTTAAAAGATGGCTTGGCCAGGCGTGGTGGCTCATGCCAGTAATCCCAGCACTTCGGGAGACCGATGTGGGTGGATCACTTGAGATCAGAAGTTTGAGACCAGCCTGGCCAACATGGTGAAACTCTGTCTCTACTAAAAATATAAACAAATTAGCTGGGCATGGTGATGTATGTCTGAAATCCCAGCTACTCAGGAGACTGAGGCACGAGAATCACTTGAACCTGGGAGGCAGAGTTTGTAGTGAGCAGAGATCATCCCTGTATACTCCCACCTGGGTGACAGAGTGAGACTCTGTTTTAAAAAAGGAAGTAAAAATGAAAGAAGTAAATAAATAAATGATGGCTTATTTCATAACAGTTATGACTTTGTAAAGCTTTTAAATCTGCTTTACCCAGAGTCTAGCTTTTAAATAAAATCTAGGATATAAAAGGTGGAAGCCTCTTGAATGGAATATGGGGGCTTTTTCTCTCTCCCCGTAGTATAGATATATTCTGTTTCTTGTCCCCCATTGAGTCAAGAATAATTTAACTTTTGGCATAAGAAACTGCTGAAGAAAAATAGGTTGAATAAGCTAACATTTTTCTTCTTTTTGCAGGATATAGAAGAGTTAGATCACTACGAGATGAAAGCAGAGCCCATTAGTGGGAAAAAGTTGGAGGATGAAGGAATTGAAAAAGAAAATTTGGCAATATTAGAGAAATTAGGAAGACCGAAAGGCAAGACCATTTAAATGTGTAAGTGTGTATAAATAGCTAGAGCCTGGATTTTTGTTTAAGTAACTATAGTTAATACCAGGCAATGCATGAACATGCCGATCTCAGCTGCTCTCCTCCTCCATTCCTGCCTTAGTGGTAGATTCAGTCACATGTTTATTGGTTTTGAGACAGGGTCTTGCTCTGTCACCTGGGCTAGAGTGTGGTGGCACAATCATAGTTCACTGAAGCCTTGATCTTCCAGGCTCCGGTGATCCTCCTGCCTCAGCCTCCCAAGTGTCTTGGACTATGGGCATGAGCCACCACACCAGGCTAATTTTTTAGATTTTTAGTAGAGATGGGGTCTCACTATGTTGACCATGCTGATTTGGAACACCTGATTTCACGCGATCCTCCTACCTCAGCCTGCCAAAGTGCTGGGATTACAGGCATGAGCCACTGTCCGTAGCCACGGTCATATGTTCTCTTACCCAAGGTTATCTTTCTCATCTATGAATAGCCACTTTTTACCCTGTTCATCTGCTCTTCACATCCTGGAACCACCTGCTGATCCCTGTGTATGCCCCTTTCCAGCCTGTTTATGCTATTTTCTCTGCTTACCTTCCTTCTGTGGCATCTGTATATTCACATTCATTCTCTCCTACAAAACACAACTCAAATTATTTCAACTTCAAGAAGCTGACTTTGGTCCATCCTGCTCTGACCAAATCAAAACTAATTCTTCTCTTTTGACTTAACATCTCTTTTATGTGAAGCGGCAGGATGTGGAAGGAACACTGAGTTTGGTGACAAACACACCTTTTTTGGTTTCACTTTGCTCAACTCTAAAGTATGGATAGACAGTACATACCTTTTGGATGATTGCTATGAAAAATCAATGAGAATGATGTGTGTATACACATGAAATGCTCAGACAGAGCAGGGAAATATCAGATGATTATCTGAACACTTACTACTTCCTGCCTTGTATTAGAGCTATTTACCATCTCCACGAAAGCCGAGGACCAGTTACTTTGTCTTGGGCACAGGTTCTCCAAAACAGGGAATGAATTGTTAGGCAAGTAGATGCCAAGTGTTGAAACCAGATAGATTACTCTCCCTCCTTCAGTCTTAGTTATATATTAATTTAATTAGTAATTTTTCCTAGAGGAAAGAAATTTAGTTGATTTCTCATATCTTGATTATTTAAAAAACTGAGTTTGTAGCATTTGAAATAATGTTACTGTACTTTCCATGTCTTGTGATCGATTCCAGTTTGAGTTATCTTCAAAACAAGTATAAACTATTGAACACTTTTGCATGACCGATACTATGCTAAGTACTTTATACTTTATATATCCTCTCATTTAGCCTTCATAGCCGCTGTGTGAAATAGGTGCTCTTCATATTTTACAGATAGGAGAAACTTACTCATATTTTATAGATAGGAAATGAGGTCATGGTTACATATCTAGGAAGTAAGATCTTCATAAACTTGATTTTTTTTCTTTTTCAAAGTCTAGTGCAGTCTTTAAAACCTTAGTTTCACATAACTAAAAAGTAGTTCCATTTCTACTTAGTTTTAGGATAAGAAATCAATGTGTTTTCATCTTTAGAGAAGTCCTCACACTGAAAAACTGAAATCAGTTGCACGTAGGTACACGTGTTTCTCAGTGTGTCAATGTGTGAACTGGACCATCTGTGTAATATTCTTGCTTGTAGTCTTATGAATGTAAGTAGATGCCAAGTGTTGAAACCAGATAGATTACTCTCCCTCCTTCAGTCTTAGTTAGATATTAATTTAATTAGTAATTTTTCCTAAAGGAAAGAAATTTAGTCAGTTTCTCGTATCTTGATTATTTAAAAAACTGAGTTTGTAGCATTTGAAATAATTTTACTGTACTTTATGTGTCTTGTGATCGATGCCACTTGGAATGTCAGTTTGTTGTTTTTGGTGAGATTCTGGAAACGGTCCAATTTTATTTTTTCCCCTTGACTCCAGACTTTTTAACACTGATGTGCTGCTGTTGAGGCATATGCCATTTTGTTAGGCCTTCTCAAGTGAGAATCAGGAATGCTGCTGTGTTCTAGAGATGCTTTTTTCTTGCGGTAGGGCTGAAGCAGTGCCTACTCGACAGAACCAGTCATCGTGCAAAGAAATGCCACCTGACTCAAAGGCAAAGCCAGAGTACAGCTTGGAGCAAAGAAGGTATTTTATTAAGAATTTTACATAAACCATAAAATATATTTTATATTACTTTGTGAGCCTTCTGCCTGTCTTGACTTAATTCTTTTTGAGAGAATTTGTTTCATTTTCATTGGGTTTGTTTTCTTCTTGTTACAAAGATGATCTATAGAAAATATAGAAGTATCATTTCTTTATTATTGCTTTTTCCCCCCTCTGTGCCTATGCTTACCAAGTCTTTTTATTTTTTACTTTTTATTAACTCTTTCAGTCCTCTTAATAACTTAAAAAGAGGGTATTCCTAATATCTGCATCTTGTGGATGAGGTAACTGAAGGTAGGTAACTTGTCCAAGGTCACAGGTGGCAGAGCAAGGATTAAAACCAGACCGTCTGGCTGCCCAAGGCCCAACCAAGAGGAGCTGAGAGCAAGCCACGGGGGAGAAGGATGTTGGTCAGGCTGGTTTCCTGTTCAGTTACCATGAAACGCAGGCTTAACCTTAATTCTAGGACATTACCAAGAAAGCCTTCCAAAGCCATAGGTTTTTTACCATGACCATGACTTTTAGCAAGAATTTGTGGTTTAAAGGCAACATGGTGCTCTAAGAAGCTTCCGTTCACTCTTACAGAGGGACTGGTAGTTGAGCTAAATAGTGAAATCCTGGAGCACACACCCTTTAGGGCAGCTTCTGACCTATTTCTATGGTCAAGAAAGACACCTGTCCTTCCCTGCTGCCTACAGCCTGCAGTTATTCACCTTCAGAATTTCCTAGTCCGTGATCACATTCAGATGAGAGATCTGTTTTGTTTTTTCCAGGGTAGGAGGAAGTGAGTCACCACCTATACTAAGCAGTCTAGTCTTCTGTGTATAAATGAGCAAGGTTGGGGAGCCAAATTTGAGAACCTTATGTAATGCTGAGAGGCTCCAAGAGAATCCAAGAGAATGTCAGGATTAAGTACGGTGGTAAAGTGGTCTCATGTTAGTTGTCTCCACAGCTCTCATCAGAAGCAGACACAGATACTTTTTGTAGGAAAGCATCTCTAACTTAAGCCTGTAGGATTCCCAAAGATTAAAAGCAGGCAACTATGAATTCAGTGAAATCATAGCATTCAAGTAGTTAACCCAATATATTTGAGAATTATCAGAAACAATCAATAATATGTTTCCCAAAGACTGTAGGTTTTGGAATTATCAGATACAGAATACAGACTTCAAATATTAGGATTGCAAGAAAATAGTTACATGTGAAATAAATCTATTATATAAAAAAAGATGGACTCATAAAATTGAGCGAGCAGTAAGACCACCAGGAATGATGAGGAAGACCTGAAAGGAAAATGGATGAAATAGAACTTACAGAAATAAAATACATAGCTGGGTATGGTGGCTCACGCCTGTAATCCCAGCACTTTTTGAGAGGCTGAGGCGGGAGGATGGCATAAGCCCAGGAGTTGGAGATAAGCCTGGGCAGCATGGTGAGAACTCGTTTCTACAAAAAATACCCCACCACCACCAGAAAAAAAAAAGAAAAAAGTTAGCTGTGTATGGGGCACCTACCTGCCTATAGTCCCAGCTACTCAGGAGGCTGAGGTGGGAGGATCACTTGAGCCCAGGAGGCCAAGGCTGCAGGTTCGTGCCACTGCAGTCCAGCCTGGGTGACAGAGTGAGACTCTGTCTCACAATAAAATGAAATAAGGAAATATAAAATGGGATTCTTGAAATAAGAAACTGAGTGGATGGATTAGACACCAGAAGAAAGGATTGATTGGTTAGACGATTATCTCCAAAAAGTAAGTCCGTATGTTACACAGAGAGACATGAGGATAAATGATAGGGCAGAAGTTGGTGGGGTTGGCAGGGTGAGGAGATCAGAATGAGGTCTAAAATATGTCTTAGTGGTATCCCAGGAGGAGATATTAAAATTATATTGGAAAGTGAGAGAAATGGAAGTTCTAAAGGTGACAGAAGGAAGTCCACATAAATCAGTCACAACAAATGTAAATGGACTAAAGTTACCAGTTAGACAGATGGAACTAATAAAACGATATCCAGCTGTTTTAATCCATCTTATTGAAAATATGAGGATGTGAAAAGATTGAAAGTTTTTATAAAGGAGAGAGAGTGACAAAGATATGCCAGTATACATTAACCAAAAACAAGTGATGGAGCTTCAGTTTCAAACAAGATAGGATTTTGGAACAGAAAGCATTAGTAACAACTTGATGCTAAATGACTGTTAATTAGGAGGATGTAGCAATTTTCATACTGTATGTACCTATCAAAATAGCCTCAAAATACAGAGGAAAAACTGATAAAACCACAGGGAGAAATTGACAAGTCTGCCATTGTATTTGGAGATTTCAACATACCCTGCTTAGCATAAGTAAGTTACACAGAATGCCCATATATAGATTGGAATAACCCGTGATTGGATGTGATATGATGGACAAATATAGACCTCTGTACCCAATAATCAGATATTCTATATTCTTCTCAAGCATACGTGGACTGTGGGAGAAACATTAATTATATATTAATCCATTAAGCAAGTCAGAAGATTGAAAAACAATTGGTACCATCCACACCATAAAATTTATAATTTAAATATGAAGCAGTTAAGGTTAGAAGTTAATAATGAAGAGATTAACCAAAGCTACATGAATTTGAAAATTAAACACCCTTGTAATTCATAGTTTAAAAAATCCAATGAAATTTTGGAATGCTTAGAATTGAACCATAGTTAAAATAGGAAACTTCTATCTACCGCTCTCTCTCGCCCTCTCCCTCCCTCCAAGACCCATTTCTTATATTTCTGCTTGTTAATTTGTTATAGTTAATTTGGATATATACAAAGACTAAGAACAATTCCTTGAATATAGTGACAACCTGTACCTGGAATAGTCCAAAGCCTAATTACCCTGATTCCTCCACGAACAGTTCCCAAACTGGTGTACTAGAAAGTCTTCCGAATGCTCTTTGGAAAAAAAAAAAAAAAAACATCGTGGCCATATAAATTCATTGTTCTGAGAGGTCCCGTTGAATTTACCAAGCATTTCCCAAATTGATTTATTCATCAATAATCCCAGGATGCTGGGATTACAGGCATGAGCCACCATGCCCCGCCTTCCATAAGGCATGTAAAGGCACTTCCAAAGGTAGAATCAACAGACATTCCAAAAGTCAGTGGCAAGATCTCTAGACTCAGACCCGCCTTCAAGTTCCAACCCCCGGCAACCCAAAGCCAATTAATTGTCCTCCCAGAATAACATCAGATAGCAATTAGAACGTGGTCCTCGAATTCTCCAGATCAGCTCCAAAAACATATACACTATTAACAGGGGAAATATTGTGAACTGAAGTCTTTAACAGATAACGTTAATCAAAAACATGTCTATGGGTAAACGATTATATATAAAATACATTTCTCACCAACAAAAACCTCTATAAATTTCAGGCTGATGACAATTTAACTTATTTTTTAATGCATAATTATGTCAAATAAATGCATCTACAAAGGCCTGAATACAGTCTCTGAGTCTTAAGGTCCCCCCATCTTCTCAATTTCATGTTTGATTATACGTGTATTTGAGAGAACATCACTCATTATTTGTTTTGGGAATATTATGGAATATTATCCAATATTTTGGATATTATTGAAACTAGTTGATCGGAAGTCAATGGCACTGTTTCTGCTAAAAGAGTAGGATCCTCATCAGTAGACAGAGACGTGTAAGAATAGTCATTCTACATCGACAAAGTGTCAGTATCAGGCGGTGGCTTCAAAGCCAAAGTGGTGGTTGGATGTAAAGTGGAATTTTAATTGGCGAAGAGGAGGCAGATAGTGAGAAATGTTGATTCAATAATAACATGAAGTCCAGGAAAGCCTGTGGCTGTAAAGAATGTTGAGCCATAGAGCCCATGGGACATAGGAAAGGGGGCCTCGAAATATTCAGAGACTTGTAGAAGGGTAGAGTAAATATCTAAGACAATTGTGATGGATAGTGCTTGAAGTATTTGTTTTCGACTACCTTCTATCAGGCTGTCTACAAACGTGGAAGTTTCTTGAGGGCAAGAATGAAGTCTTTTACAGCTTCTGGCATGCCTCCGTGTACCCAACAGGTCCTCAATAAATAATTTGTTACCCTACTTTGTCATACAATATAGGACATACTTAGCTGTACAGCACGATGTGATTTGATCACATCTAACCTATGAGTGGAGAATCACAGCGTTGAGTCTGTTTAAAAACAACACTCCCTATTCCCTTTCACTTTCATAATATATTCATTTGGTTTCTAGTAATGTTGGTTCTACCCATATGTTTTTAGGTAATAGTACCATCTGTGATGTGCCTAAGTAAAATTATACCAAGAATTCTATGGTGGCAAAGCTAATGCACTGCTCTTTGTTTTGATTAAGATTTTAGACGTTTGAAAATGTAAATTCAGATATTGGACAGTGAGGGGTTTATTTTGGAGGTTGGAGGAGATTGAAATGTTGGGGTAAAACTGCTAGGCTCTTTTGGGACTTGTCTGTCGGGGTAGGGAGAATATACAAGTTAACCAAATCCTGGAAATTCTCACAGTGCTTAGTTTTGTGACTGTATAAAAACTGGCATTGTTCTTCCTAGGTCTCAGTGGAGAAATGTAAGCTGTGAGTTTAACATCCTGTTTACTGTGTTTTGGCCAGGATTTTGCAAGCTTTTGTGGAGAAAATTATATTGCTTTTTTTTATCCTGTTGTAACATATATGTATATCAGTATGCTTCCTTATGTTTTACTATGGTAAAATTGTATCTTGTATATAGAGAAATTAGTCTATTAGAGTGAATTTAAAAAAATCTTTACTCTGAGTTGGCAGCCTTGGGTAATGAACCATACGTTTAAGCCTTGTAAATATATCACACTAGAGCCCAGCATGGTGATGTGCACCTGTAATCTCAGCCACTTGGGAGGCTGAGGCAGGAGGATTGCTTGAACCTAGGAGTTTCAGACCAGCCTGGGCTACGTAATGAGATCCCATCTCAGTCAGTCAACCAATCAATCAGTTACACAAAAAAGATCAAGATCTTTCTTGCTCTTTTAGAATGTCTTTCCCAGACATTCTAACAAATGTCTCGGTGTCTAAAACAATGAAAAGGGTTTATGACAGAGTTACAGCAGTCATCAGAGAAAAATCCTGGACAGATTGCAAATGTGTACCAGTTGTGAATTTCTATGACTGCAGTTGAAATCCAACATTATTTTTGTACAGTCTTCTTGGGTGTATCTGT